>NC_141014.1:8109718-8515449 GCF_052327205.1 Somniosus microcephalus | reverse complement strand
GCCCTGCACATCCGGAAATATTCTGCAGCTGCAGAGTACAAGAAATGGAAGATCGGTCAAACGGAACATCCAAAGCCGTGCTGAAGGTCAGGAGCAGAAGATTCTTACAACAACAACAAGCATTTATATAGCACCTTTAACGTAGTAAAACTTCCCAAGGAAGTTATCAAAGAAAATATGACACCGAGCCACACGAGGAGACGACGACCAAACGCTTGGAGGAAAGTTTAGAACAAGGGGGCAGAACTGTTGTGTATGTACCTTTAAGAGAATAACTGGTCTCAGACTGCAGTACCGGCAGTGACCACCCTGTACTGTATAAAAGGCGCTAGAGAGCCTCGGTTGTTTAATTCGTTATTGCCTTTCACCAGTAAAGATCTGTTTGTTCCACTCCTGCTAGTCCGTGTCTAAATCATTCACGGACTTAACAAGAACCTTCGAACGTTCAGGGGCGATATCGGGAAGCAGTTTTCCCACACAACGGGTAGTGGAAATCTGGAACTCCCCCACCCACCCCCAAAAAGCTGTTGAGGCTGGGGGTCAATTGAAAATTTAAAAATGGCGATGGATAGGTTTTTGGTGGGCTAGGGCATTAAGGGTTACAGAACGAAGGTGTAACCAAATGGAGTTAGGATACAGATCAGCCATTATCTCATTGAATGGCGGAACAGGCTCACGGGGCTACATGGCTTCCTCCTGTCCCTATGCTCCTAGACCATTCTGTCCAACTGGACCATACTAGTGTTTATGCACCACAAGAGCCTCCTCCCACCCTACTTCACCTCACCCTGCAAACATATCCTTTTACTCCTTTCTCCCTCATGTGCTTATCAAGATTCCCCTTAAATGCATTCGCTGCAACCACTCGTGGTAGCAAATCCCACATTCTAACCACACTGTGGGGGAAAAAGGTCTCTCATGAATTCCCTATTGGATTTATTAGCAACTACCTTATATTTATGGCCCCTAGTTCTGGTCTCTCCCGCAGGTGGAAACATCTTCTCTACGTCTACCCAATCAAACCCTTTCATAATCTTAAAGATCTCGATCAGGTCGCCCCTCAGCCTTCTCTTTTCTAGAGAGGAGTCCCAGCCTGTTCGATAGGTACAACTTCTCAGCTCTGGTATTGTCCTTGCAAATCTTTTTTGCACCTTCTCAGTGCTTCTATTTCCTTTTTATAATATGGAGACCAGACTACTCACAGTACAGTGTGTGTGATTGAACCTGGGGCCGGCGCCTGATGCAGAGGGCGCCGGGTTCTCCTCCGACTCACCCGCGTTTAACTTGGTCAAACCCACATACCGCCCATTGGCTTGATGACTGCAGCAGGGTATGGTGGTGTAGCTAGGTTACTGGACTGATAATCCAAAGGCCTGGATTGGAAAAAGTCTTGCATTTGTATAGCACTGTTAACCACCTCAGGACATCCCAGGACACTTTACAACCAGTGAAGTGTAGTCTCTGCTATAATGTAGGAAACAGCAGCTAATTTGTGCACAGCAAGCTCCCACAAACAGCAATGTGATAAGGACCAGATAATCTGGGGGTTTTTTTGGTGTTGGCTCAGGGGTAATTGTTGGCCAGGACGCCAGGGGTAATTGTTGGCCAGGACGCCAGGGATAACTCCCCTGCTCTTAAAAGTATTGCCGTGGGATCTTTTATATCCACCTGAGGGAGCAGATGGGGCCTAGATTTAACATCTCATCTGAAAGACTCCCCCAGTACCGCCCCCCGCGACGCCCCCCCCGACACTCCCCCAGTACTGCCCCTGCGACAGTGCGGAGCTCCCTCAGTACTGCCCCCCCCGCGACACTCCCCCAGTCCCGCGACACTCCCCCAGTACCGCCCCCCCCGCGACACTCCCCCAGTACCGCTCCCCCCCGCGACACTCCCCCAGTACCGCCCCCCCCGCGACACTCCCCCAGTACCGCCCCCCCGCGACACTCCCCCAGTACCGCCCCCCCCGCGACACTCCCCCAGTACCGCCCCCCCGCGACACTCCCCCAGTACCGCCCCCCCGCGACACTCCCCCAGTACCGCCCCCCCGCGACACTCCCCCCTAGTACCGCCCCCCCCGCGACACTCCCCCCCAGTACCGCCCCCCCCCGCGACACTCCCCCCAGTACCGCCCCCCCCGCGACACTCCCCCCCAGTACCGCCCCCCCGCGACACTCCCCCCCCCCCGCGACACTCCCCCCCCGCGACACTCCCCCCCCGCGACACTCCCCCCCAGTACTGCCCCCCCCCCGACACTCCCCCCCAGTACTGCCCCCCCCCGACACTCCCCCCCAGTACTGCCCCCCCCGCGACACTCCCCCCCCAGTACTGCCCACCCCCCCCCCCGCGACACTCCCCCCCCCGCCCCGCGACACCCCCCCCCCCGCCCCGCGACACTCCCCCCCCAGTACCGCCCCCCCGCGACACTCCCCCAGTACCGCTCCCCCCCCGCGACACTCCCCCAGTACCGCTCCCCCCCGCGACACTCCCCCAGTACCGCTCCCCCCCGCGACACTCCCCCAGTACCGCCCCCCCCGCGACACTCCCCCAGTACCGCCCCCCCCGCGACACTCCCCCAGTACAGCCCCCCCGCGACACTCCCCCAGTACCGCCCCCCCCCCCCGCGACACTCCCCCAGTACCGCCCCCCCGCGACACTCCCCCCTAGTACCGCCCCCCCCGCGACACTCCCCCCAGTACCGCCCCCCCCGCGACACTCCCTCCAGTACCGCCCCCCCGCGACACTCCCCCCAGTACCGCACCCCCGCGACACTCCCCCCTAGTACCGCCCCCCCCGCGACACTCCCCCCAGTACCGCCCCCCCCCGCGACACTCCCCCCAGTACCGCACCCCCGCGACACTCCCCCCAGTACCGCCCCCCCCCGCGACACCCCCCCCCCCCGCGACACTCCCCCCCCAGTACTGCCCCCCCGACACTCCCCCCCCCAGTACTGCCCCCCCCCGCGACACTCCCCCCCCCCCAGTACCGCCCCCCCGCGACACTCCCCCAGTACCGCCCCCCCCGCGACACTCCCCCAGTACCGCCCCCCCCCGCGACACTCCCCCAGTACCGCCCCCCCGCGACACTCCCCCAGTACCGCCCCCCCGCGACACTCCCCCAGTACCGCCCCCCCCCGCGACACTCCCCCAGTACCGCCCCCCCCCCGCGACACTCCCCCAGTACCGCCGCCCCCGCGACACTCCCCCAGTACCGCCCCCGCGACAGTGCGGAGCTCCCTCAGTACTGCCCCTGAGACAGTGCGGAGCTCTCTCAGTACTGCCCCGCGACAGTGCGGCGCTCTCTCAGTACTGCCCGTGACAGTGCGACACTCCCTCAGTACTGCCCCCCCCCGACAGTGCGGCGCTCCCTCAGTACCGCCCCTGCGACAGTCCCTCAGTACTGCCCCTGCGACACGGCAGAGCTCCCTCAGTACTGCCCCTGCGACAGTGCGACACTCCTTCAGTACCGCCCCTCCAGTACTGCCCCTGCGACACTCCCTCAGTACTGCCCCTCCAACACTCCCCCAGTACTGCTCCTGCAACACTCCCTCAGTACCGCCCCTGCGAGACACCCCCAGTACTGCCCCTGCGACAGTGCGACACTCCCTCAGTACCGCCCCTCCAATAGTGCGGCGCTCCCTCAGTACTGCCCCTGCGACACTCCCTCAGTACTGCCCCTGCGACAGTGCGGAGCTCCTTCAGCACTGCCCCTGCGACACTCCCTCAGTACTGCCCCTGCGACAGTGCGGAGCTCCTTCAGCACCGCACTGGGAGTGTCAGCCTAGATTTTGTGCTCAAGCCTCTGGAGTGGGGACTTGAATTCTTGACCTTCTGACTCAGAGGCAAGGGTGCTACCCACCTGAGCCATGGCTACCCAGAGGCCCAGACTAGTAATTCCAAGAAAGTTCATTCAAATCCCTCCAGTGCAGCTTCAGGATTGAGAATGGACAATAAATGCCAGTGACGCCCACCTCCCGAGAATGGATTTTTTTTTTTTTTTTTTTTAAAAAGAGAAAGAGCCTCACATGTTAATCTGTGGCTTCCTGCACACTCGACACCCAACCTCCCCATCCTGTCCATTCCTCATTTCACTTTCACTCACAGGGCACAGGAGGGTGTCTGGGAGTGGACCAGGAAAGGGCGAGAGTTTAATGTGGTATTCACCGAGGGCTTAATCAGGAAGCCCATTTCCATTATTGCTGTAGCTACATGGGCTCTGAGGCCGAGGCCTAGGCAAACAGGCCGCCTTGGGCTGAGTTTAGGCCTCGTCCATCTCCGGAGTTCGTGCTCCTCCAAATCGCCACTCAGCTTGCTTTTGGCTGCACTGGATGAGGAGACACTTCAGATATTGGGACTATTGCCACCGGGGCAGGAATGGCCAAGAGTCGGGTTCGACAAATTCCTGCCCCGCCCCAAGCTGCTGCAATTGGTCGACCAACACGTCCACCCTCGCGGGACCCCACTTTCCCCCCCCCCAATTGGGAAGCGGATAGACTGTTACCTGATTGGATGATTCTGGACTCTCAATCAAGCAGCCTTTTCGCCATCTCCAATATTTCTTTTATTTTAAACTAGTCAGCGAAAGTGTTCAAAGAAAATGAAAAAGAAAAACAATTTTTTTTTTAATGCTCCTGTAGGAATGTCTAGTTCCTATCAAGAGGCTGGAGGTCAACTCAGGCGGTCAAACAAACGATGTTTAATGTAAAACTAATTGAGTTTAACAAACAGTTGCAAAAGAACTACGAATACAGGTCTAGTCAGTTCAGAGGCTCCACGAGGACTGCTTGGGCGGTCCCGTGGCTGGCGTCATGACGTAATCACGTTTTTCCCGCCGGTGGGGGATCACGTGATTAACGGCGTGACGTCATTGCGTTTGCCCGCGCTCTGTACATGCAAACAGTATATACAAAGATACAGACTCAGACTGTAGCTAACATGTTGTTAAAGGGAATTATATACATTTGATCGGAGTCCCTTAGTGGCTCTGCCACATGCGCCCCCCCAGAATTGTCTTTAACAGAAAAAGTGAAACGGCGAGGAGGCCTGACAAGCCTGTCAGAGCGACTACTGTACACTTGGAGTGGAAGCTGCTGGACGGCTGGCGGGCGGTTGCGCTTGATCTGGCACGGCGACTGTGGGCGGTCGGCCACGTTTTGGCGGCTGTGCGGTCTAGGTCCAAGTGTGCCGGCTTCAACCGGTCAACCGAAATGTGGTCTGGCTTACCTCCGATATCCACCGAGAAAGTTGTCTCCTGGCTCTAGCACGCGGAAAGGACCAGTGTAAGGGGCCTTGAGCGGATCCCGATGAGCGTCGTGACGGATGAACACATATTCGGCGTTCTTCAGCTCTGCTGGGACGTGGGAGCTCTGAAAGCCTTGATGCGACGTTCGTACTGGTGCAAAACACCTGGCTACCTCCTGGTGGCTGATGAGTTGATTGGATGCGGACCATGGCTCTGTTGGAGTCGGAAGGAAATCCCCTGGTACGCGTAGCGGCTGGCCATAGACGAGCTCTGCCGAGGACGAGCGAAGATTTTCCCTGGGTGCCGTGCGAAGACCCAACACGACCCATGGTAGCCTGTCCACCCATCCAGCGCCTTGGAGGCTGGCCCTCAGTGCGGCTTTGAGCGACCTGTGAAACCGTTCGCACAGGCCGTTCGCCTGTGGCTGGTAGGCTGTGGTGCGATGTAGCTTGATGCTGAGCTTTTGCGTTCCAGAGCTCAGAGGAAAATTGCGGTCCACGATCAGAAGAGATGTCCGCCGGTACCCCGAAACGGGCGACCCAAGAGGAGATGAATGCCCTGGCTACGTCTGCTGAAGTGGTAGATGACAAGGGAACTGCCTCTGGCCATCTAGTGGTGCAGTCTACCATCGTAAGGATATGTGTAAACCCACGAAATGCGGAAGTGGCCCCACCAGGTCCACATTCACGTGATCGAACCGTCGCTCCGGAACAGCGAAGCTGGCCAATGGAGCTTTGAGGTGCCGCTGCACCTTGGCCTTTTGGCAGACCACACAGGTGTTGGCCCAGTCGCGGACATCCATATGCATGCCCCGCCAAACGAAGTTGGACGACATCAGCCTTTGCGAGGCCTTCATGCCAGGGTGTGACAACCAGTGTATGGTGTCAAACACTTTTCGGCACCAGGCGACCGGCACGATAGGGCGAGGATCTCCTACGGAGACGTCACAAAGTAGCGTGGTGCCTGCGGTGTGGAATTTGACGTCGGCCGCTTGGAGGCTAGAGGGGCTGGTTCGGTAAGCTTGCACCTCTGGATCCGAGGCTTGATCCGCAGCCATGAGGGCATAGTCGATGCCGAGCTGGACTGCCTGAACGGTTGCACGGGAGAGGCAATCCGCCACCAGGTTGTCTTTACCGGCCACGTGCTGAGTATCAGTAGTGAATTCAGAGATAAACGTTAACTGACGTGGTCAGGCCGACCACGGTTCGGCAGTCTTGGCCACAGCGAAAGTTAGTGGCTTACAGTCTACAAAAGCAGTGAAAGGACGTCCTTCCAGCAAGAACCGGAAATGGCGGATGGCCAGAAAAAGAGCCAGCAACTCCCGGTCGAAGGTACTGTACTTCCGCTCGTTTCGCCATAGTTGACGGCTGAAGAACACCAGTGGTTGCCACGTTCCATTTACCCACTGTCCCTGCACTGCGCCGATGGCGTAGTCTGACGCGTCGGTGGTGAGGGCGATGGTGGCACTTTTTGTGTCAACGAACGCCCGGTCCATGTCGACCGTCCAGCTTACCGGATCCTTGCCAGATTTGCCCTTGAGGGCCTCGTACAGGGGCTGCATGAGCAGAGCTGCCTTAAGCACGAAGCGGTCCCGAGGAACTCCTGCAGGGCCTTGATGGTCTGCGGGCGCGGAAAGGATGTCACCGCCTCTACCTTTGCTTGCAAAGGCACCGCTCCCTCCGCTGTGATGCGATGTCCCAGGAAATCAATGTGGGGCAGGCCAAACTGACACTTGGCCGGGTTGAGAATCAGGCCGTGTTGGCTGAGGCGACGAAAGAGGGTGCGTAATGTGTTCCTCCTTATTTTGAGTGGCCACGAGAATGTCTAAATAGAAGAAAAGGAACTTGAGGTCCTGCAGCATGGAGTCCATGAGGCGCTGGAAGGCCTGGGCAGCGTTCTTCAACCCAAAAGGCATCCTCAAAAATTCAAAAAGGCCAAATGGGGCGATGACTGCGGTCTTCTGCACGTCCGGTGGGTGTACCGGGACCTGGTGGCAGCCTCGGACCAGATCCACCTTGGAAAACACGGTGTTCCCAGCCAAATGGGCAGAGAAATCCTGAATGTGGGGGGGATCGGGTATCGATCAGGAGTGGTAGCGTCGTTAAGTCGCCGATAGTCGCTGCATGGCCGCCAGGTTTCGGCACTATGTGGAGAGGCGAAGACCAGGGACTATTGGACCGGCGAATAATCCCCAGGCGTTCCATCGTAGCGAACTCCGCCTTCGCGACCGCCAGCTTGCCGGGTTCGAGGCGCCGGGCCCGCGCGTGGACTGGGGGGGGGGGGGGGGGGGGGGAGTGATGTGGTGTTCCACACCATGCTTCGTGGCCGTAGGAGAACGTAGGTCTGGTCAAGTCCGGAAATTCACCGAGCAGGCGAGCAAACTCGTCCGGAGTTGGGAAAGCGCAGGAGACGGTGCACGACATGGTGGTACCACGGTGGCAAGGAATGGAGTGAAACGTGGCCGCGTTGATCAGCCGCCGGTTCCACACATCGACCAGGAGGCCGTTGGTGCACAGGAAATCCGCGCCGAGGATGGCTTGTGAAACCCTGGCTGTAACAAATTCCCAAACAAATCGCTGGCCGCCGAAGCACACCTGGACCCGCCGTTTGCCGAAGGTCCGGATAGCTCCGCCATTAGCCACTTCGAGTGAGAGGCTGTGCCTCCCAGCTTGAACATCAATAGCGGACGCGGGTATAATGCTGCACTGTGCGCCAGTGTCGCATAGGAATCGCCGACCAGAGATGGAATTGGTGATGAACAACAGCTTGCCAGAATTTCCGATTGCCATCGCAGCCGCGGGGCACCCGTCAGACCCGTTCCTCTTTTGCCAGGGTTGCAGTTTTTTTGGTTTGGGAGAGGAGCTGCAGGGAGGGCGGCAACATCTGGCTTTCGCGCCAAACTGCACGTGGTAGGAGCACAGCCCCAAAGGTGGAGGAGCTGGGGTGGCGTCTGTGGGGGATGGGCGCCTTGTGGCAGCGCAGTACTGCTGCGTTACCACGAAAATCTTGTCCGCTTCGGCAGCAAGCGCTGCGCAGTCTGTGACTTCGGACCCGGCCAGAGTAACTTGTACCTGCTCCGGTAACTGACTGAGGAAGAGCTCCCTAAAGAGGAAGCATTCCGGTTCGGAGCCAAGGCGCGTGAGCATTTGGCTCATGAGCTCAGACGGCTTGGAGTCCCCGAGGCCGGGCCTAGCGAGCAGTCGGCAGGCGCGCTCCGACTTTGCGAGCCCGAAGACCTGTAACAACCGCGCCTTGATTGTTTCACACTTGCGGTCGTCCAGGGGGGTTCTCAAGCAGGCTGACGATCCGCGACACGGTGGAGCTGTCGAGTGCGGAGACCACGTAAAAATATCGGGTCTGATCCGCAACGATGTTCCGTAATGCAAACAGGGCTTCGACCTGGATGAACCACGCGGTCGCTTGTTGCTCCCAGAATTGCAGCAGCTTCAATGCAACGGCGTTTGTTTCCATGCTTCGTTCCTTCTGCGAAAACCATTCGCAAAAGTCAGGGTCACCAATGCAGGAATGTCTAGTTCCTATCAAGAGACTGAGGTCGACTCAGGCGGTCAAACAAACGATGTTTAATGTAAAACTAATTGAGTTTAACAAACAGTTGCAAGAGAACTACGAATACAGGTCTAGTCAGTTCGGAGGCTCCCCGAGGACTGCTTGGGCGGTCCCGTGGCTGGCGTCATGACGTCATCACATTTTTCCCGCCGGTGGGGGGGGGGGGAAATCACGTGATGAACGGCGTGACGTCATCGCGTTTGCCCGCGCTCTTAAAGGGACCGCACTCTGTATATACTGTTTGCATGTACAAAGATACAGACTCAGGCTGTAGCTAACATGTTGTTAAAGAGAATTATATACATTTGATGATCGGAGTGCCTTAGTGGCTCTGCCACACTCGGTGATTTTTCTCCTGGGCTGTCCAGATTAATCTTCAATTCCTGGAGGATTGGCAACCGCAGCCACGAGGAGATTTAATCAAGGTGGTTTTAAAATTATGAAGTATGTTGATGGGTGAATAAGGAAAGACTATTTCCACTGGCTGGGAGTCAGTGACGAGGGACGTGTGTGTGCGAGATTAGGAAAATGTTCACCATGTAGAGGAGGTTGTAGCACGGAATGCTTTGTGACAGAGTAGCTGAGAGAGAGACCAGTACTGTCCTTTAATTGGAGAAATAGTTGAAGCAGAGGAAGTTGCAGGGAGAGAGCGGGCAGCAGGACACTTTCTGGATTGTTCTAGCAAAGAGCCAGCACAGGCAGGATGGGCCGAATGGCTCCCTCTGCTGGAAACATCTGTCTTTTTTTTTGGAAAAGGGGGCAGGGAATCAGCTGCAGACACCGCCATCACTGTTCAGCCTGAAAGTCACTGGATTTCCCCTGTCCTTGGGTTGATCCCGGTCCTTTCTACAAAGCCCTGAATCCCAGCACCACCCACCTCTGCCCTCTGACCCCGCTGTTGACCAGCACACAGTGCTTTGTCCCTGCAGGAAGACAGAGGGTGGGATTCGAGGGGAATCTCGCTTCATGTCGCGCTCTAGTCCTGTTCGGCAGCATGGAACCATACAGCACAGGAGGAGGCCATTCGGCCCGTCGTGCCTGTGCCGGCTCTGTGAAAGAGCAGTCGCGCTCAGTCCCAAATGCCCGCATTTTGTCCGTAACCCTGTCAGTTCCTCATCCGCCAGTACCTGTCCAACTCCCTTTTGTAATTATTGACGGAATCAGCGTCCATCACCTTTTCAGATAAGGCTTTCCACAACCCGACAACTTGGAGTGAAAAAATTCTCATCTCCTCGAGCTTTTGTCAATGATTTTGAATCGATGACCTCTAGTTATTGACCCACTCGCCAGAGGGAATAGTTTTTCTCTTTATTCTATCAAAACCTCTCATCATCTTGAAAACCTCCATTCGGTCACCTCTTAACCTTCTCTGCTCCAAGGAGAACAGTCCGAGCTTTTCCAACCTCTCCTCAGAACTGAATGAACAGCCCCGCTAAAACATTCATTCTGCTACAACCTCCCCCCACACTGTCAACTGGCCAATATTCCCTGCACCGACTGCTCCACGGTTATTCCTGAGTAGCTTCACTCGTTCCAGTTATTGCTTATTCCGAGGATAAGCCCAGCTGTTACTGTAATCCTTCAATACAGTCTCACCCCATACAATAGAATCACAACTCATTGCACAGTGTGTCTTAGCAGAGGTGCGGCGAGACAGAGCAGAACAAGAACAGAACTGGCTGCACATTCCCCTTCTTCCTGTTTTCTTTAGCAGTTCTTTCAACAAAAAAAATCAGCAGTGTTTTTTGGGTGCAGCACGGAGTCCCTCCGCATAGCCAGTCAGAATGCGGTCATTTCCCCGCTCCATCTCACCGAGCACCCCCAGCCTCTTCCTGCATTCGATAGCTCAACTCGCCTTACTGATCCAGCCCAAAGCAATTCTAAAATCTGTCAAATCCAGCTTGGTCAGGTTGGGCTGATAAAGCGAGCAGCCATTTCTCTACATTTTCAAACCTGCACAAGCCTGTACTCCCACCGGTCGCACGGAGGGGCGACAAGGGAGAGGGCGGAATGAGAGGTTACAGTTACGTGAATAGACTGGAGAAGCTGGGGTTGTTCTCCTTGGAGCAGAGAAGGCCAAGAGGAGAATTGATGGAGGTGTTTAAAATCATGTAGGGTTTAGATAGAGTAAATAAAGAGAAACTGTTTCCAATGGCTGATGGTCGATAACCAGAGGGCCCAGATTTAAGCTGATTGACAAAAGAACCAGAGGCGACTAGAGGAAAACCGTTTTGACGCAATGAGTGGCTAGGATTTGGAATGCACTGCCTGATTGGGCGGTGGATACAGGTTGAATCGTAGCCATCAAAAGGGAATTGGATAAATACTTGAAAGAGAAAAAAATTGCAGGGTTACGGGGAAAGAGCGAGGGAGTGGGACTAACTGGATTGCTCTTCGAAAGAGCCGGCCCAGACTCGATGGGCCGAATGGCCTCCTTCTGTGCAGTACTATTCTATAAGCAAAACAAGGTGAAAAATCATAAGAACCTTAAACAAAATTCGTTTTTTTAAATTTCAACACTTTAAAAAATTAATTATAGAAATATTGGCAATGGGGAAAAAGGGCCGTTTGTCTAACAGTCGAGATTAATCCAATTGGGTAACTAAGAGTCTGTTCCTTTTCCAATTGGCTGTGGGAAGACGATGCGCCTGGAGGATGGGCCAATGGCGGCAGTGTGGGGGCAGGGGGAACAATTGGAGCTTTCAAGATGGAGATCAATAGGTTTTTGTTCGGTAAAGGCATCAAGGGTTATGAAGTCAAGATACAGATCAGCCATGATCTAATTGGATGGCAGAGCAGGCTGGAGGGGCTGAATGGCCTCCTCCTGTTCTTACGTTATGTCCCGGAAGGACGAGTTTAACAGCCATTGTTGGGAGTCTCTTGGACTGTCCTCGTCCATTGTCCACACACGGACAGGACTGGGCACCGATCAGGAGACAGACCCCGGGCACCATTCCCTGCCTATACCGTTGGCACGGAGGCCGACTGTGCTCTCCGGACTGCAACCCTGGCTGAGATCAGCAAACTTAACTCAGACCAGGGATTTAATCTGGGATTGTCCTCGTGTGGGTGGCTCAGGGGCACACCAGGAGTGATCAGGTTACCACAGCAGCCGACACAGGCTTTCAACCTACAAGAGACAGTTTCATAACCTCTTTTTTTTTTGGTTAATTGCTTTTAAGCCAAGCATCGTGGGGCCCAGTATAAAATCCCCCCACTGCAGGCTGCACAGTGCGCTAGGCCGCAGTACCCATCAGTCAGCTGGGGCGGTGAGCTGTGCCTGAAACACTAGCCAGCTGCACAGACAAGGGGCTTTCCTGCAGTCCAGGAAAGCTTACAGTGGAACCAAAGCTAACTGCTGCTCACTCCCAGGCTCATTAGCCAGGCCCAGGCCCCAGCCTGTCAGCCAGGCCCGTCCACAATCTAACCGCTTCAATGAAGGAACTCTTATACTAGCAGGGTCTGTGTTCTAGAAATAGTCAGGGAAAACAGTGCATCAGGAGACTGGGCTCACAGCTTTTAAATAACATTTTGAAGAGGGGGGAAACAAAGAACTCCACCAACTGAATCTGATCAGCACATCGATACGGCAACAAAACCCAGACCCCAGCCCAAAATCTGCCCCGCCTCCCTCCACCAGCACACCAACACAAGAGGTAGAGAGCAGAATTCTCACTCAACCCCAGACACAGCTTCAATCGCCCAAAGCTTCTGGTCAGCTTTGTGATCTTGTGCCTTTCTCTCGGTCACCACATTCTCTCCCCCTCCCAAAACTCGGGTCTGGAGTTCACCCAATGGGTGTGACCATAAATGTGCGCGAGCGAGCCAGAGTGCACGAGAGCGAGCGAGCAGGAGGGCAAGCATCGAGTGAGACACTGCAAATGTGAGTGTGCGAGTGATATAAGAGTGGAAGTTCTTTTTGAGAGAGAGAGAGCGCACGAGAAAGTGAGCATGTGCGCGAGTCAGTGTGCGGGGGAGGGTATGAATGGGCGAGCGTGCGCGGGTACAGTACGAGTGCAAATGGCCGCAAAACCCAGATAGTCTTCAGAGCATCAAAGACCGGGAGATGTCCAATCAGAGGTCCCACAAACAGACTTCCCTTGGGTGCCCTGCAGTGCGACGCATTCCCTGCGATACTTTTGGTGGCCGTGCAGCTCTGTTGCTATGGTAACCGCGGGCCCAAATCACGTCTAAGTGAGCAGCCTCCTCACCCTTCCTGTGGCAGGGAATTTAAGGTGTGGTTTATTTGGCCTTCTTCCACCTGGTGACTCAGTGTTTGGAGCAGCTTCTGCAAACGCAGAGCCTGAAGGGAATCACTCATCACCCAGACACGGTGTCCAGTCCCGGCAACATGGCCGCCACACGCTCCACGGCAACAGCAGGCAGTCCCAGCTCAGAGATTCGCCACCGTCAGTGCACAGGCAGGTGTGGTACTGAACCCCACGGGTCAGGAGGATCCCAGGTTCAATCTCTGCTCGGTGTCGGGTTCTCAGCTGGGGTCACTATCCAATGCCACCTCCTTCCCCTCCCTCCCAAACTAGAAAAAAAGTGAGCTGGGAGGGAGGGGAGGAATGTTAGGTGAAGACGAGGTTGGTCTCAATCGCAATGCCTGTCACTCCTCCTCCTCCCCCACCCCCGATCAATTGTATAACCTGCCAACACGCAATGTCTTGGCCTACAAATGGCCACCTGGGTCAGGGGTCATTGCCATGGAACCGATATCCAGAGAAACACAGGGATCCAAGGCAAGAGATCGCGAAAGACTTGCATTTATATAGCGCCTTTCACGACCTCAGGACACCCCGAAGCGCTTCTCAGCCATTGAAGAACTTTGCCCCGTGTAGCCACTGTTGAAATGTAGGAAACACTGCAGCTAATTTGCGCACAGCACGATCCCACACACAGCAATAAGATAAATGACCAGATAATCTGTCTAAGTGATATTGGTTGAGGGCTAAATATTGGCCAGGACACCTGGGAGAACTCCCTGCTCGTCAAGCAGTGCCATAGGATCGTTCACGCAGGAGCATCTTTAGAATTCAGGAGCAAGGATGTCTTACTACAGTTATACAGGGCCTTGGTGAGACCACCCCTGGAGGACTGGGTGCAGTTTTGGTCTCCTTACCCAAGAAAGGATATACTTGCCACAGAGGAAGTGCAGCGAAGGTTCACCAGAGATTCCTGGGATGGCAGGACTGTCGTATGAGGAGAGATTGGGTCGTCTAGGCCTGCATTCACTAGAGTTTAGAAGAATGAGAGGGGATCTCATTGAAACGTATAAAATTCTGACAGGGCTAGACAGACTGGATGCAGGGAGGATGTTTCCCCTGGCTGGGGGGGTCTAGAACGAAGGGTCACAGTCTCAGGATACAGGGTAGGACTGAGATGAGAAATGTCTTCACTCAGCGGGTGGTGAACCTGTGGAATTCTCTACCACAGAAGGCTGTGGAGGCCAAGTCACTGAATATATTTAAGAAGGAGATAGATAGATTTCTATACACAAAAGGCATCAAGGGGTATGGGGAGAGGATCAGCCATGATCATATTGAATGGCGGAGCAGGCTCGAAGGGCCGAATGGCCTACACCTACTTCTATACCCATCTCAGCGGGCAGACAGGGACCTCAGTTTAATATTTCATCCGAAAGACAGCACATCCAAGTGTGGCGCTCCCTCAGCACTGCCCTTCCCAACAGCCCGGCGCTCCCTCGGCACTGCCCTTCCGACAGTGCGGCATTTCCCTCAGCACTGCCCCTCCGACAGCGCGGCGTTTCCCTCGGCACTGCCCCTCCCGACAGCCCGGCGCTCCCTCAGCACTGCCCCTCCGACAGCCCGGCGCTCCCTCAGCACTGCATGTAGTTACAACACTGGTTGTAATCCTGGCCATGGGAGGGTGGGGAGCACTCCAAGTAAACAGCATGTCAAGTGAATTCCAGTCAAAGCCAGTTAATGCTGGGGGCTGGGGCTGGGTTATGTAACTGTGGTAACTGCCTTCTGCTAAACGCGCAGACATGACCTGGACAAGCTCCAGCCCGATACCAGAGTCTGCAGTTGACTGCCCCCCCAAGTCAGGCTCAGAAACTAACCCTGAACGGCCCGACCTCAGTCATTGCAGAGCGCTCCTCCCTGGACCACCAGGGACAATCGTAACAACCCTTCCACTGCCCTTGGCCTGCGATGGGCACTGACTGGTGTGTGACAAAAAGTAAAACACTTTGGTCTAATATCGGTTCAGCTTCTTCACTTCCGTCATGTACGCCAAGAATTAAAGACCAGCTTCACTCTCAGAAATCACATCCCAGCTTAACGCGATCAAGTTTAGCTGGTTTGTCAGTGCCTGATGTCAGAGGGAGGGGGAGGGGCCAAATGACTCAATTCAAATATAAACATCCTGTGGGATATGTTTAATTAGCAACTCCCCCCCCCACCACCCCATGTTACTAAACTGCAGACAATGCAACTCTTGCCGCCAAGTCCTCCTGTGTAATATCAATCTCAGAATAATTTACACATGATCTTAAAGAAAAAGGATTTGCACAATCTATTAAACAATTCAGTAAAATACATGGAAAATTAAAACATATGTCTGCGCGCACAGTTAATTATTTCTGTTATAAACTCTTTTGTCTGCATTAGTAATGAAGCCTGGCTGTATAAATATTCCCACTGTAATTATGCAGTCTGCTCAGTGGAGGAACAGCACCAACACTGGCAGGAGGGTGTAATTACAGCATGACATGATTACATAGGCAGTTTCCATTACAAGTGCAGAGTGTCCATTGACACCACCGTGTCAGTCAATGAGTTGGAGGCAGGGCAGGACTTACGGTGGGACTCATGGCAAATAGTCCATTTTACAGCAAACAGAGTCTATTTAAACAACGCATGACAGCAAACTGAGTCTCTACGAACTACAGCAAACAGAACTCATGATCAAAACTGCAGTAACTTCTCCCGATAAAAGCAGGGTTATTTCTCCAGCAATAGAGTGAGCGGAGGATAGTTACACAATACAAATTGTGTGTGTAAAAATCAATCCCAGTCGCTTACAGCAGTCCGTCCGGTGTGATTGACGGTGGGGGGGGGGGGGGGGGGGGGGGAATTACCCAATCATCTCCATTCTGACCGGGAATAGTGGAGTCACTATATGCAGCCTTCCAAGTGGGCAGAAGAATTTAAAATGGAATATGAAAATGACAGAATGTAGTCTTTAAAATGGGGTCTGAATTACCAGGTCCCATTATTCCACCCCCACAAACCCACCCCCTGAAGAGGGCTCTTGATCAACACGGTGGGGGAATTAACTGGTTTCTTTTAAAATAATCAAATCATTTTAAATTTAATGCACTTTACACTTCTAGTATATTTTCCCCCATTCGAGACTCGTCAGATACTGACACAGTCCGTGTCCATATGCAGCAAGACCTGGACAACATTCAGACTTGGGCTGACAAGTGGCAAGTAACATTCGCACCACGCAAGTGCCAGGCAATGACCATCTCCAACAAGCGAGACTCTAACCATCTCCCCTTGACATTCAATGGCATTACCATCGCTGAATCCCCCACTATCAACATCCTGGGGGTTACCATTGATCAGAAACTGAACTGGACCAGCCATATAAATACTGTGGCTACAAGAGCAGGCCAGAGGCTGGGAATTCTGCAGCGAGTGTCTCACCTCCTGACTCCCCAAAGCCTTTCCACCATCTACAAAGGCACAAGTCAGGAGTGCGATGGAATACTCTCCACTTGCCTGGATGAGTGCAGCTCCAACAACACTCAAGAAGCTCGACACCATTCAGGATAAAGCAGCCCGCTTGATTGGCACTCCATCCACCACCTTCAACATTCACTCCCTCCACCACCGGCGCACTGTGGCTGCAGTGTGTACCATCTACAAGATGCACTGCAGCAACTCGCCAAAGCTCCTTCAACTGCACCTTGCAAACCCGCGACCTCTACCACTTAGAAGGACAAGGGCAGCAGACACATGGGAACATCACCACCTACAAGTTCCCCTCCAAGCCACACACCATCCTGACTTGGACCTGTATCGCCGTTCCTTCACTGTCGCTGGGCCAAAATCCTGGAACTCCCTTCCTAACAGCATTGTGGGTGTACCGACACCATATGGACTGCAGCGGTTCAAGAAGGCGGCTCACCACCATCTTCTCAAGGGCAATTAGGGATGGGCACTAAATGCAGGCCTAGCCAGCCAGCGACGCCCACATCCCATCAATGAATTTTAAAAAATGATTCATACAGTATCTGCAGCCTGAATTTAGCAGAGTGTCAACAACAACTTGCATTTATATATAGGAACAGGAGGCCATTCAGCCCCTCGAGCCTGTTCCGCCATTCAATAAGATCATGGCTGATCTGTGACCTAACTCCATACACCCGCCTTTGCCCCGTATCCCTTAATACCTTTGGTTAACAAAACTC
Source organism: Somniosus microcephalus (assembly GCF_052327205.1). Classification (NCBI taxonomy): domain Eukaryota; kingdom Metazoa; phylum Chordata; class Chondrichthyes; order Squaliformes; family Somniosidae; genus Somniosus; species Somniosus microcephalus. The sequence continues at coordinate 8,498,198 of NC_141014.1, read as the reverse complement.
TATCAATCACAGATTTAAAATTAACAATTGATCCAGCATCAACTGCCGTTTACAGAAGAGAGTTCCAAACTTCGACCACCCTTTGTGTGTAGAAGTGTTTCCTAATTTCACTCTTGAAAGGTCTGGCTCTAATGTTTAGACTCTGCCCCCTAGTCCTAGACTCCCCAACCAGCAGAAATAGTTTCTCTCTATCTACCCTATCTGTTCCCCTTGATACCTTGAAACTTCGATCAGATCACCCCTTAACCTTCTAAATTCCAGGGAATACAAGCCTAATTTGTGTAAGCTCCTCGTAATTTAGCACATAAATCCAGGCTGACACTCCAGTGCGGTGCTGAGGGAGCGCTGCACTGTCAGAGGTGCCGTCTTTCGGATGAGACGTTAAACTGAGGCCCCGTCTGCCCTCTCAGGTGGACATAAAAGATCCCACGGCCACTATTTCGAAGAAGAGCAGGGGGAGTTCTCCCCGGTGTTCTGGGGCCAATATTTATCCCTCAAATCAACATCACTAAAACAGATTAATCGGGTCATTATCACATTGCTGTTTGTGGGAGCTTGCGGTGTGCGAATTGGCTGCCGTGTTTCCCACATTACAACAGTGAATACACTTCAAAAATACTTCATTGGCTGTAAAGAGCTTTGGGGTGTCTGATGGTCATGAAAGCGCTATAGAAATGCAAGTCTTTATTGTCTTAAACATGCAGTGTTACTGCAAATAACGGGAGGGGCCGGAACAGGAGAACATAGAGAGGAGCGGGTGGGAGATGAATGTGCCGAGCATGGAGGGAAGCACCCAGAGTAAGGGAGGGCGCCTCCAGGCACCTATGGCAGGGAAGAGGGGGGTAAACTCCATTTATCCACCTTCACTCGGTATCCCTTAATACCCTTACTCAACAAAAATCTATTCTCAGCCATGAAAGTTTTGACCCCAACATCCAGCGCCTTTTTTGGGAGCGGGGGGGGGGGGGGGGGGGGGGCGCTGGCGGGGGAAAAGAGGGTGCCAGATTCCCACGACCCTGTGTGTGAAGAAGTGCTTCCCGACATCATCCCTGAACGGCCTGGCTCGAATTTTAAAATTGTGCCCCCTTGTTCTGGACTCCCCCCACCAGAGGAAATAGTTTCTCAGTATCTACCCTATCGAATCCTTTTATCATTTTAAACACTTTGATGAGATCACCCTTTAATCTTCTATATACAAGGTAAAACAAGCCTCGTCTATGCAACTGGTGCTAATAATTTAACCCTCATCATTCTGGTGAATCTGCGCTGCCCCCTCTCCAAGGCCAATATATCCTTCCTGAGGTGCGGGGCCCAGAACTGAACGCAGTGCTCCAGATGGGGTCTGACCAGAGCTCTGTACAGCTGAAGCACAACTTCCTCCCTCGAGATAAAGGCCAAGATTCCATGAGCCTTTGATTGCTCTTTTGTGTCAGTCTGCTGGCTCTGGGATTTCTATACTTGGACCCCTCAATCTCCCTGCTCCCCCACAGATCCCAGTCTCTTTCCCCTCCCCATTTGGAAAATACTTTATCTTTCTTGGGTCCCAAGTGGTGACCTCACGCTGAACTCCATTTTCCAGAGTCTTGTCCACTCACTTAATCTACCACTGTCCCTTTGCAACTTTCTGATCCCCTACTTCCCAACCAACCACCGACCCGTGTCACAAGGTTACCTCAAATGCCACTTCTTTTTACTTTGGCTAATAATCTCCTTTTGCAGAGCCTTATCAAATGCCTTCTGGCAATCCATACAGAAAACATTCCTCTATACACCACGTTAGTGACCTCCTCAAAAAAATTCAACTAGATTAGACAGGAATGAGCCGCCCTCCACAAATCCCTGCCGACTGACTTTGTTCAGCTCATACTTGTTCCACTGCTCAGTCACTCTGCGCTGGATGACAGATTTCAGTAGCTTCCCCTCAACCAACGTTAAACTGGTTTCTCTCTCCCTCCCTCCTTAAATATGGTTTCGAATTTTCCAATCCAAAGACACGAATCTAGAGAGATTTGGAAAAGTATGACTAATGCATCTGAAATTTCCTCGCCTCTTTGTTTTAATACCCTCGATAGAGTGAAACAAGATATTTAGCTTTTCAAAACAAGAATTAATGAAAACTGCCATATTATAGATACTTCTTGAAGAGTTCTGATTGGACATTAGAAATTGCCATTGCTATGTTCAAGTGCCAATACAGCTAATGGACAGGCAGTGCGTTATACAGAGACAGACCTGTATCCACCAGTACTATACCCCAGTGTTACAGTGACAGACCTGTACCCGTGTTAGTGACAGACCGGTACCCACCAGTACTGTACCCCAGTGTTATACAGCGACAGACCTGCACCCACCAGTACTGTACCCCAGTGTTAGTGACAGACCTGTTGCCTCACAGCGCCAGGGACCAGGGTTCGAATCCGGCCTCGGGTGACTGTGTGTGGAGTTTGCACATTCTCCCCGTGTTTGCGTGGGTTTCCTCCGGGTGCTCCGGTTTCCTCCCACAGTCCAAAGATGTGCGGGTTAGGTTGATTGGCTATGATAAATTGACCCTTAGTGTTAGGGGGATTAAATACGTGGGGTTACGGGGATAGGGTGGGATATGTGTTGGTGTAGGGGTTACGGGGATCGGGTGGGATGTGTGTCGGTGCAGGCTCGATGGGCCGAAATGGCCTCTATCTGCACTGTGGGGTTTCTGTGATTCTGTGAATACTGTACCCATTATACAGTGACATACCTGTACCCACCAGTACTGTATCCTAGTGTTATACAGTGACACCCTGTGCCCACCAGTACTGTACCCTAGTGTTATACAGTGACAGCCTCAACATCCCAGCTTCAGACAGAGAACTCTGAATATGAAGCCCATTTACAATTCACAGAAACTGTCAAGCTTGTTAACAGCCACACAGGGACAGTGGGGTAAAGACTGGGGACACAGCAGAAAATGGACACCCGTGGAAATCCTGCAAAAAAAAGTCGGGGCAGAGAGAGATCCCAGGAAACAGAGATCCCAGGAAACTGATACTAAAGGGACAGAGACTCCAGTCAGGGGAGAGCGACAGAGAGACAGACACCAGTCAGTGTACAGATGTCTCCCATAGAGGGTGAGGGACTGAGACACTCCAAATAGGAAATGCAGGAGGAACTTTCTTTTTACTAAAAGGGTGGTAAATGTGTGAAACTGGCATGGGTGGTGGAACAAGAGCCCTTGGGAACACTGTGGGTAGGTGGGCTAGAGGGGCCAATGGGGGTAGGTGGGCTGGCTAGAGGGGCCAATGGGAACACTGGGTGGGTGGGCTGGAGGGTCCGAAGGGAACACCGTGGGTAGGTGGGCTGGAGGGTCCGAAGGGAACACGGTGGGTAGGTGGGCTAGAGGGTCCGAAGGGAACACGGTGGGTAGGTGGGCTAGAGGGTCCGAAGGGAACACGGTGGGTAGGTGGGCTAGAGGGTCCGAAGGGAACACGGTGGGTAGGTGAGCTAGAGGGTCCGAAGGGAACACGGTGGGTAGGTGAGCTAGAGGGTCCGAAGGGAACACCGTGGGTAGGTGAGCTAGAGGGTCCGAAGGGAACACGGTGGGTAGGTGAGCTAGAGGGTCCGAAGGGAACACCGTGGGTAGGTGAGCTAGAGGGTCCGAAGGGAACACGGTGGGTAGGTGAGCTAGAGGGTCCGAAGGGAACACGGTGGGTAGGTGAGCTAGAGGGTCCGAAGGGAACACCGAGTAGGTGGGCCAAAGGTCTTCTCCTGCCTGTATATATTGTGATGCAAGTAGTCTGCAGACACAAGCATGGTGAAGCAGTGGTCCCAACATACAGGGACACTCGGACCAACGTGTGAGCAGTTAGGTCAGTTGCAGCATTCCTGCCTCAGTCAGAAGGTGTAGGGTTTGAACCACAGTCCATGCAAGTGGAGGCCGGAGCTCCCGCTCGGAATTCCATGTTGACATCCAGCAGGATACTCGTATCCGATAGGTGTCCGGTGACCCCCCCCCCGCATCCTATGGGTTGTGGGAGCCCATAAAACCCTCCTGCCATATAGGATGAACCCCCTATCAGCTAGAGTAAAGGTGGTTATGGCCACAGAAGGAGTGCCAGACCGTTAATCGGCTTGCAAATCCTTCCACTAATTCAAGAGTGAGAAGATACAAAAGATAAACAAACCATGCACTGGTACCAACACAATAGGAACAGGAGGCGGCCATTCTGCCCCTCGAACCTGCTCCGCCATTCAATTAGGCCATATGCACCTCAACTTCATTTTTTTTGTTCTTATGATGTGGGCAAGGCCAGAATTTATTGCCCATCACCAATTGCCCTTGAGGAGGTGGTGGCGAGCAGTCTTCTTGAACCACGGCAGTCCGTGCAGTGAAGGTACTCCCAACAGTGCTGTTAGGGAGGGATTTCCAGGATTTTCACCCACCAACGATGAAGGAACAGAAATATATTTCCAAGTCAGGATGGTGTGTGACTTGGAGGTGGTGGTGTTCCCATGCGCCTGCTGTCCTTGTCCTTCTAGGTGGTGGAGGTCGCGATTTGAGAGGTGCTGTCGAAGAAGCTTTGGCGAGTTGCTGCAGTGCATCTTGTAGATGGTACACACTGCAGCCACGGTGCGCCGGTGGTGGAGGGAGTGAATGTTTAAGGTGGTGGATCGGGTGCCAATCAAGCGGGCTGCTTTGTCCAGGATGGTGTCGAGCTTCTTGAGTGTTGTTGGAGCTGCACTCATCCAGGCAAGTGGAGAGTATTCCATCACACTCCTGACTTGTGCCTTGTAGATGGTGGAAAGGCTTTGGGGAGTCAGGAGGTGAGACACTCGTTGCAGAATACCCAGCCTCTAACCTGCTCTTTTTGCCACAATATTATGTGGCTGGTCCAGTTAAGTTTCTGGTTAATGGTGTTGATATTGGGGGATTCGGCGATGGTAATGCCATTGAATGTCAAGGGGCGGTGGTTAGACTCTCGCTTGTTGGAGATAGTCATTGCCTGGCACATTGTGGCGCGAATGTTACCTGCCACTTATCTGCTCAAGCCTGAATGTCGTCCAGGTCTTGCTGCATGTGGGCATGGACTGCTTCATTATCTGAGGAGTTGCGAATGGTGCTGAACACTGCAGTCATCAGCGAACATCCCCACTTCTGACCTTATGATGGAGGGAAGGTCATTGATGAAACAGCTGCAAATGGTTGGGCCTAGGACACTGCCCTGAGGAACTCCTGCAGCGATGTCGAGATGATTCACCTGCAACCACCACAGCCATCTTCCTCTGTGCTAGGTATGACTCCAGCCAGTGGAGAGTTTTCCCCAATTCCTATTGACGTCAATTTTACTAGGGCGGCAGATTTCCTTCCCTGAAGGACATTAGTGAACCAGATGGGTTTTTACGACAATCCGATAGTTTCATGGTCACCGTTACTGATACTAGCTTTTTATTTAGTTAAATAAATTTAAATTCCCCAGCAGCCGTGCGATTTGTACTCTCGTCTCCGGATCATTATCTGGCCTCTGAATTACTAGTCCAGCAACAAAACCGCTGCTACCGTTTCCATATACCTGCCTTTGCTCCATATCCCTTGATACCCTTACCCAACAAAAATCTATTGATCGCAGTCTTGAACGCTCCAATTGACCCCCAGATTTTGGGGGGGGGGGGGGGAGGGAATTTCAGATTTCTACTACCCTGTGTGAAGGTGCTTCTTCATTTCACTCCTAAATGGCCTAGCTCGAAGTTTATTGTTCTGGACTCTCCGAGAGAAAAAAGAGTTTCTCTCTCTCTCTACCGTATTAAATCTTTTAACAGTTTAAACACCTCGATCGGATCACCCCTCAACCTTCATAAATCAACATTCCATTAGCCTTTTGTACAGGTCTACTGACACACACACAAACACGCTCCAGTCTCCCCACAAGTAAATCTCTGCACCCCCTACAAGCCCTCGACATCCTTCCTAAAGTGCGGTGCCCAGAATTACACACAATGCTCCAATCCAGTATTATCTTTGCTAATCTCTTGTATGGAACCTCATCAAATGCCTTCTGGAAGTCCATATAGAAAACATCCATAGATACTCCCCTATACACCATGTTAGTGGCCTCTTCAAAATCTTCACAACTAGATTAGACAGGCATGATCGACCCTTCACAATCCATGCTGACTCTCTGATATTTGTTCAAGTGCTCAGTCACTCTGTCCTCGACGTCAGATTCTACTAGCTTCCCCACAACCGACATTAACGGATAGGCCTGCAGTTACCAGATTTCTCTTTCCCTCCCAACAGTGGCATTTGCAAATTTCCAATCGGACAGCACAATGCCCAAATCAAGAGAGCTTTGAAAGATCATGACTAACACTTCTGCAATTTTTCCACCTACTTCTTTAGTAGAGAAGTTATGCTAAACTTATACTGAACCTTGGTTAGACCACACTTGGGACTACGGTGTACAGTTCTGGTTGCCATATTATAAAGAGAGAGGCATCGGAGAGGGTGCAAAAAATATTTTACAAGGGTGATACCAGGAATGCGAGGTTATGCCCATCAGGAAGGATGAAGAGTGACCTAATAGAGGTCTTTAAAATGATAAAATTTGAGAGTAGACTTAGAGAGAGCATTTCCACTTGTGGGGAAGAGCAAAACTAGAGGCCATCAATATAAGATAGTCATCAAATAAATCAAATATGGAATTCAGAAGAGTCTTCTTTACCCAGAGTGTGGTGAGAATGTGGAATCCACTGCCACAAGGAATAGTTGAGGCGAATAGCATTGATAAGCACGAGGGAGGAGGGATTAGGGGGTTTTATGCTGATAGAGTGAGATAAGGAAGGATGGGAGGAGGCTAAAGTGGAGCATAAACGCCGGCATGGTCTGGTTCCATGCTGGTAATTAGAAACATAAATTCCAATACCCTGGGGTGGAAACCATCAGGCCCTGGAGATTTATCTATCCCAAGTCCCATTATTTTCTCCATTACCATTTAAAAAAAATTATATTGATTCCAATAAGTTCCTCCCCTTGATTTTTGTTAACCAAAAGGTATTAAGGGATATGGGGGCAAAGGCGGGTATATGGAGTTTGGTCACAGATCAGCCATGATCTCATTGATCCAAAGATGTGCAGGTTAGGTTGATTGGCTATGATAAATTGACCCTTAGTGTTAGGGGGATTAAAATATGTGGGGTTACGGGGATAGGGTGGGATATGTGTTGGTATAGGGGTTACGGGGATCGGGTGGGATATGTGTCGGTGCAGGCTCGATGGGCCGAAATGGCCTCTATCTGCACTGTGTGGTTTCTGTGATTTATTTCTGTGAATGGCAGAGCAGGCTCAAGGGGCTAAATGGCCAACTACTGTTCCTATGTACGCTGGTATTTCATCCTCTTCCTCGACTGTGAAATCAGATACAAAAGTACTCTTTCGATTAATTAATCTGCCATTACCTTGTTATCTATTACAGTGTCACCTGCGCCTGTCTTTAATAGACCCACATCTCCCTCAGCCACTCTCAATGTATTTCTAAAAACTCTTTTACTGTTACATGCAAGTTTTTTTTCTGTATTCCTTTTTGCAAATCCTAATGATTTCTTTGTAAAAGTTCCACTAAGTAGTGTCCTATCTTGTGATATTTAGTGGTGCGCTGTTTATAGCTCATTTCCTTAAGTTGCGCCCAACAGTTTTGCAACCTGGTGCTTGCTTGGGTCAGGTGATTCGTGGGTTGCGCTCGGGTTTGTAATTTCGCCTGACACTCCAGTGCGGTGCCGAGGGAGTGCTGCACTGTCAGAGGTGCCGTCTTTCAGATGAGGCATTAAACCTATGGCCCGCCTGCTCCCTCACCCGCCTGCTCCCTCAGGTGGGTGCAAAAGATCCCATGGCACTATTCGCAGAAGAGTTCTCCCCGGCGCCCTGGTCAACAGTTACAGGAAACTTTCGATTTACTGGCACCTAAATAACCGGAAATCTCGGTTAACCGGCAAAATTCAGGGAGTAGGTTCAGGTAAGTTTTATTACTTGCCTTCCTCAATTTGTTGCTGTGCAAGGGTGTGGCTGCAGCTGTTGCTAAGCTACAGAGACGCTTGGAACTTGTGGCCATTGTTCTGAAGCTGTTGCTAAGCAACAGGGTTTGTTGCTTTATACGGGGCTCTCAGCGCCGTATCTTTCACTATAGCGTTCGGTTATCCAGAATTTTTGATGAACCGGCACCACGTCAGTCTCGTCGGTGCCGGATAAAAAAAGTTTCCTGTATCTCTCAACTAACATTACTAAAATAGATTGTGCAGTACAACAGTGACTACACCTCTCAAAAGTATTTCACTGGTTGTAAAGAGCTTTGGGATGTCCTGAGGCAATGCACAGTGCTATATAAAAGTGAAAGTCCTTTCTGTGATAAAACTCTCTCCAGACACAGCCTGGGTTGTGACACTCTCGAATCACACTGCTGGGTACCTGGTGAGAATTACACTCAGAGCCACCATTACATGGTGCGGAAATCCCAGCGGCAGCACCGTTGCAACTGAAAGGGACCGATTCACTTCATGGGGCACATCCAATCAGAATGCCCAACCCCAGCATCATCATCTCCCTATGCAGCGTCAATGGCCAATCCTGGACATCCTTTCAGGTCAATAAAAGCTCCTAACCGTCGTGGCAGAGCTCCAGAAAGACACGATACCCAGGCACAGAAATCGAGACACAGAGCAGTTTGGGGACCGGGGCGGAGGTGGGCCGGCTTTCCATCCTTACAAATATCACCCATCACCCAGCCAGCGCTCCCTTCAGGAGCCAATATTTAAAATCGCTCAGCTAACATCACAAACACACAAAACTGGTCACCATCACGTTGCTGTTTGTGGGATCTTGCGGTGCACAAATGTGTTTCCGACATTACAACAGTGACTGCTCTTCAAAAAGTACTTCATTGGCTGCAAAGCATTCTGAAGTTGTGAAATGCGCTCTATAACAAAGTCCCTTCTGAGTGACACACACCGGGATTGAACAGGTTACCACGGCAGCTGACACCGGCTCTCCACCCACAACACTCTCCACTTTGTAACCTGTATTTTTTTTTAATTTAACTGCTTTGAAGCTGAGCATTGTGGGCCCAGTTTCAAATCTCCCCACTGGAGGCCCTGAACAGCACTGACCCAGCAGGTAGTCAGTGACCAGAACCAATTGTACCTCATTGGAGGGGAGGGGGGAAGGGGTGCGGGGCATGGGTCAGTGTGGAGGGGTCAGTATTGGGGGTGTCAGTGTGGGTGGGTTAATGTGGGGTGTTTCAGGGGATGGGATGGGGTCAGTGTGATTTATTGGTGTGGGTGGGGCGAGGGCGGGGTGGAGAAAGGGGGCGGGGTGGAGAAAGGGGCGAGGGCGGGGTGGAGAAAGGGGGCGAGGGCGGGGTGGAGAAAGGGGGCGAGGTGGAGAAAGTGGCGGGGGCGGGGTGGAGAAAGGGGCGGGGTGGAGAAAGGGGGCGAGGGCGGGGTGGAGAAAGGGGGCGGGGTGGAGAAAGGGGGCGAGGGCAGGGTGGAGAAAGGGGGCGGGGGGGTGGAGAAAGGGGGCGGGGGCGGGGTGGAGAAAGGGGCGAGGGCGGGGGGTGGAGAAAGGGGGCGAGGGCGGGGGGTGGAGAAAGGGGGCGAGGGCGGGGGGTGGAGAAAGGGGGCGAGGGCGGGGGGTGGAGAAAGGGGGCGAGGGCGGGGGGTGGAGAAAGGGGGCGAGGGCGGGGGGTGGAGAAAGGGGGCGAGGGCGGGGGGTGGAGAAAGGGGGCGAGGGCGGGGGGTGGAGAAAGGGGGCGAGGGCGGGGGGTGGAGAAAGGGGGCGAGGGCGGGGGGTGGAGAAAGGGGGCGAGGGCGGGGGCGGGGTGGAGAAACGGGCGGGGGCGGGGTGGAGAAAGGGGGCGAGGGCGGGGGGTGGAGAAAGGGGGCGAGGGCGGGGGGGTGGAGAAAGGGGGCGAGGGCAGGGGGGTGGAGAAAGGGGGCGAGGGCGGTGGAGAAAGGGGGCGAGGGCGGTGGAGAAAGGGGGCGAGGGCGGTGGAGAAAGGGGGCGAGGGCGGTGGAGAAAGGGGGCGAGGGCGGTGGAGAAAGGGGGCGAGGGCGGTGGAGAAAGGGGGCGAGGGCGGTGGAGAAAGGGGGCGAGGGCGGTGGAGAAAGGGGGCGAGGGCGGTGGAGAAAGGGGGCGAGGGCGGTGGAGAAAGGGGGCGAGGGCGGTGGAGAAAGGGGGCGAGGGCGGGGGCGGTGGAGAAAGGGGGCGAGGGCAGTGGAGAAAGGGGGCGGGGGGGTGGAGAAAGGGGGCGAGGGCGGGGGGGTGGAGAAAGGGGGCGGGGTGGAGAAAGGGGGTGAGAGGGCGGTGGAGAAAGGGGGCAAGGGCAGGGTGGAGAAAGGGGGCGAGGGTGGGCGGAGAAAGGGGGCGAGGGGGGCGGTGGAGAAAGGGGGCGAGGGGTTGGAGAAAGGGGGCGAGGGCGGGGGGGTGGAGAAAGGGGGTGAGGGCGGGGGGGGGTGGAGAAAGGGGGCGGGGTGGAGAAAGGGGGCGAGGAGACTTACAGCGACTGGCGGGGGATCCCGGTGTGATCCAGGCCGAGCCACTCGAATCCCACCCCACGCCATTGATGTGTTGATGATTTTGTTGGTGGGGCGGGGTTGGGGTGTTTGAAATGACTGAATCCCCCCCCCACCCTACACCAGCAGCCCCGGGTAAAGAGCGATGGGCGGGGGGTGGAGAAAGCCCTCGCTCCGCCGCCCTGTGTCCAGCGGCCCCGCAGTAACCATTTTGTTGGCGACATTGTATGGCGGCGGCGCCTCCCGCACTGGATTCATTGTATCCCGGGGGGTGTCGGCGCCTCTCGCTCCCGGGGAGGCTCCGCACCCGCTGCCAGGGATTTATCGATCCGGACAGCGGGGGGAGGGAGGGGGGAAGCTCTGGCTCCGGCTCTCTCCCCCTCCCAGCTTCACATGTCCCCGCCGGACTGAAACTAACCCGAAACCCACATCAGGGGAGTTACTTACTCGCAGTGCCGGCGCCTCCATCCCTCCTCTGCAACGCTGTTTCCTTTTCCTCTCTTTTCTTTATCCTTCCTCTTTTCCCCCCTTTATATTTTCCCCTCACCGCCACCCAAAGCTACAATCTTTCCAGCGTCACGTGATGGCCATGGATTGGGTTTTTTTGTACACAGACTCGGCTCAGACCCGTCTGGCTGAGCTCGGATTCCCAGCTCTCAATCCAATCCACTTCTCTGAGCTCCCGACGTGCTGTCTGCCAGGGCCAGCGAGCTGTTAAACTTTACAATTCCACCCTCCCCGTTTCCAGTAAAGTGTGGGATCCGTACATGTTCTGTTACATTGCACACTGCAGCCTCATTCTTTAGCCCATCCCTGAAACAACATCTGCCACTTATTTTATCTGTGAATACGTTTTAAAGATCTTGCATCCCTGCACACTTACAGAAACATAAGAAATTTACAGCACAGAAGAAGGCCATTCAGCCCCTCGTGTCTGTGCTGCCAGCCTAATCCCACTTTCCAGGCCTTGGTTCATAGCCCTGTAGGTCACAGCAATTCAAGTGCATATCATAGAAACATAGAAGATAGGAGCAGGAGTAGGCCATTCAGCCCCTCGAGCCTGCTCCGCCATTTAATGAGATGATGGCTGATCATCCAAACTCAGTACCCTGTTCCTGCCTTCTCCCCATATCCCTTGATCCCTTTAGCCTTAAATATATCTAACTCCTTCTTGAATATATTTCATGAATTGGCCTCAACTGCCTTCTGTGGTAGAGAATTCCACAGGTTCACCACTCTCTGGGTGAAGAAATTCCTCCTCACCTCTGTCTAAATGGCTTACCCCTTATCCTTAGACTGTGACCCCTGGTTCTGGACTCCCCTGCCATCGGGAACAGCCTTCCTGCATCTAGTCTGTGCAGTCCTGTCAGAATTTTATAAGTTTCAATGAGACCCCCTCTCATTCTTCTAAACTCCAGCAAGTATAAACCCAATCGACCCAATCTCTCCTCATATGTCATTCCTGCCATCCCAGGTATCAGTCTGGTGAATCTTCGCTGCACTCCCTCCATGGCAAGAACATTGTTCCTCAGATAAGGCAACCAAAACTGCACACAATACTCAAGGTGTGGTCTCACCAAGGCCCTGTACAACTGCAGCAAGACATCCTTGTTCCTGTACTCAAACCCTCTCGCTACGAAGGCCAACATACCATTTGCCTTCTTAACCGCCTGTTGCACCTGCATGCTTACCTTCAGCGACTGGTGCACAAGGACACCCAGGTCTCGTTGCACTACCCCTCCTCCCAATTTATTGCCGTTCAGATAATAATCTACCTTCCTGTTTTTGCCACCAAAGTGGATAACCTCGCATTTACCACATTATACTGCATCTGCCATGCATCTGCCCAATCACCCAACCTGTCCAAATCATACTGGAGTTTCTCGGCATCCCCCTCACAGCACACACGCCCACCCAGCTTTGTGTCGTCTGCAAACTTGGTGATATTACATCTAGTTCCCTCGTCTAGATCATTAATATATATTGTGAATAGCTGGGGTCCTAGCACCGATCCCTGCGGTACCCCACTAGTCCATGTACTTTTTAAATATGATGAGGGTTTCTGCCTCTACCACCCTTTCAGGCAGTGAGTTCCAGACTCCCTCTGCTCAACTTTTTTCATTATTAAATACCTTTGTCCACATTTATAATTGCCCACAGGTAACAGAGAGGGTTGATGAGGGCAATGTAGTTGACGTGGTGTACATGAATTTCCAAAAGGCGTTCGACAAAGTGCCACATAATAGACTTGCCAGCAAAGTTGAAGCCCATGGGATAAAAGGGACAGTGGCAGCATGGATACAGAATTGGCTAACTGACAGGAAACAGAGAGCAGTGGTGAATGGTTGTTTCTCGGACTGGAGGAAGGTACACAGTGGTGTTCCCCGGGGGTCGGTTCTAGGACCACTGCTTTTCTTGATTATATATTAATGACTTGGACATGGATGTACAGGGTACAATTTCAAAATTTGCAGATGACACAAAACTTGGAAGTATAGTGAACAGTGAGGAGGAGAGTGATAGAGTTCAGGAAGACATAGACAGGCTGGTGGGATGGGCAGACACATGGCAGATGAAATTTAATGCAGGAAAATGCAAAGTGATACATTTTGGTAGAAAGAATGAGGAGAGGAAATATAAACTAAAGGGTACAATCCTAAAGGGGGTGCATGAACAGAGAGACCTGGGGGTATAAATCGTTGAAGGTGGCAGGGCAGGTTGAGAAAGCAGTTAAAAAAGCTTACGGGATCCTGGGCTTCATGAATAGAGGCAGAGAGTACAAAAACAAGGAAGTTATGATGAACCTTTATAAAACACTGGTTCGGCCTCAACTGGAGTATTGTGTCCAATTCTGGGCACCGCACTTTAGGAAGGCCCTAGAGAAGGTGCAGAAAAGATTTACGAGAATGGTTCCAGGGACGAGAGACTTCAGTTACGTGCATAGACTGGAGAAGCTGGGGTTGTTCTCATTAGAGCAGAGAAGGTTGAGAGGAGATTTGAGGTGTTCAAAATCATGAGGGGTCTAGACAGAGTAGATAGAGAGAAACTGTTCCCATTGGTGGAAGGGTCGAGAACCAGAGGACACAGATTCAAGGTGATTGGCAGAAGAACCAAAGGCGACGTGAGGAAAAACTATTTTACGCAGCGAGTGGTTATGATCTGGAATACACTGCCTGATAGGGTGGTGGAGGCAGATTCAATCATGGCTTTCAAAAGGGAGTTGGATAAGTACCTGAAGGAAAACATTTGCAGGGCTATGGGGAAAGGGCGGGGGAGTGGGCCCAACTAGCTGAGGGGCTCGACGGGCCGAATGGCCTCCTTCTGTGCTGTAACCATTCTATGATTCTATGATAATGAGAATTAGCTGTGTAAACTTGCCTTACGAAAGATATATTGGCCTTGGAGCGGGTGCAGTGCAGATTCACCAGAATGACACCAGGGTCAGAAGGTTAAAATAGGAGTAAAGGTTGCATAAACTTGCTTAGTATTCCTCTGATTTTAAGGGTTGGGGGGTAATTTAATTGAGGGGTAATATAAATGAAAGAAGGAGTTGATAGGGTAGATAGAAAGAAACTATTTCTTCTGATGGGAGAGTTCAGAACTAAGGGACATAACCTTAAAATTAGAGTTAGGTCAGAAGGGGTGGTGGAAATCTGGAACTGACGTCCCTCAAAAGGCTGTGGATGCTGAGGATCAATCGGAGTTTTCAAGACTGAGATCGATAGGTTTTTGTTGGCTAAGCGTATCGAGGGGTTATGGAGTTGAGTTACAGATCGGCCATGATCTCATTGAATGGCGGAGCAGGTTCGAGGGGCTGAATGGCCTCCTCCTGTTCCTATGCCCCCACTGGGATTACACACTGCCTCTAATGGATGGACCAATAGGGAGTGAGTTCGGTGTAACTGAGGGGGCCCTCTCTGGCCTTCTGGGTCTCACTGATTTTTCCACAGGTCATTATAAACCCCCAAACCCGTGAATTTTCTAAATCTACTCATTGACACCAACAACAACAACAACTTGTCATTACATAGTGCCTTTAACGTAGTAAAACGTCCCAAGGCGCTGCACAGGAGTGTCAGAAAAACAAGAAAATTGACACGAGTCACCTAAGGATAAATTAGGACAGGTGACCAAAAGCTTGGACAAAGAGGTCGGTTTAAAGGAGCTTCTTAAAGGAGGAAAGAGAGGTAGCGAGGCGGAGAGGTGTAGGGAGGGAATTCCAGAGCTTAGGGCCCTGGCAACAGAAGGCACGGCCACCATTGGTTGAGTGATTATAAACAGGGATGCTCAGGAGGGCAGAATTAGAGGAGCGCAGATATCTCGGGGGGGGGGGGGTTGTGGGGCCGGAGGAGATTACAGAGATAGGGAGGGGCGAGGCCATGGAGGGATTTGAGAACAAGGATGAGAAATTTGAAATCGAGGCGCTGCTTAACCAGGAGCCAATGTAGGTCAGCGAGTACAGGGGAGATGGGCGAACGGGACTGGGTGCGAGTTAGGACACGGGCAGCCGAGTTTCGGATGAACTCAAGTTTACGTAGGGTGGAATGTGGGAGGCCGGCCAGGAGTGTGTTGGAATAGTCAAGTCTGGAGGTAACAAAGACATGAATGAGGGTTTCAGCAGCGGATGAGCTGAGGCAGGGGCGGAGACGGGCAATGTTCTGAAGGTGGAAGTAGGCGGTCTTAATGATGGCGCGGATATGTGGTCGGAAGCTCATCTCGGGGTCAAATATGACACCAAGGTTGCGGGAACAGTAAACTAATGGTTATGTTACTGGACTAGTAATCCAGACGCCTGGCCTAATGATCCAGTCGTGAGTTTAAACCCCACCACGGCAGTTGGGGAATTTAAATTCAGTTAATTAAATAAATCTGGAATAAAAAGCTAGTATCAGTAATGGTAACCATGAAACTATCAGATTGTCGTAAAAACCCACCTGGTTCACTAATGTCCTTTACGGAAGGAAATCTGCCGTCCTTACCCGGTCTGGCCTATATGTGACTCCAGACCCACAGCAATGTGGTTGACTCTTAACTGCCCTCTGAAATGGCCCGGCAAGTCACTCAGTTGTAACAAACTGCTACGAAAAACAATAATAAAAATAAAACCGGACGGACCACTCAGCACCGGCTACGGACACGGCAACGGCACACCCAGCCCAGTCGACCCTGCAAAGTCCTCCTCACCAACACCTGGGGACTTGTGCCAAAATTGGGAGAGCTGTCCCACAGACAAGCAACAGCTTGACATCGTCATACTCACAGAATCATACCTTTCAGCCAATGTCCCAAACTCCTCCATCACCATCCCTGGGTATGTCCTGTCCCACCGGCAGGACAGACCCACCAGGGGTGGTGGCACAGTGGTATACAGCCGGGAAGGACAGACAGGAAGGAAAGGGAGGTGGGGTTGCTATGTTAATCAAGGATGGAATCACTGCAATAGTCAGAAATGATATTGGGTCAAAGGATCAGGATAGTGAAATAGTTTGGGTGGAGATAAGGAATAAGAAGGGTAAAAAGTCACTAGTGGGCGTAGTCTATAGGCCTCCTAACAGTGGCAACTCTGTTGGTCGGAGTATAAATCAGGAAATAGTTGGGGCTTGTAATAAGGGAACAGCTATAATCATGGGGGATTTTAACTTTCATATTGACTGGACTAATCAAATTGGGCATGGCAGCCTTGAGGAAGAGTTCATAGAGTGTATTAGGGACGGGTTCCTTGAGCAGTATGTAACTGAACCAACCAGGGGACAGGCAATCTTAGATCTGGTCCTGTGTAATGAAACAGGATTCATAAAAAATGTCCTAGTAAAGGATCCCCTTGGAATGAGTGACCATAATATGGTTGAATTCCAAATTCAGTTTGAGGGTGAGAGAGTTGGATCTCAAACCAGCATACTGAGCTTAAATAAAGGAGACTATGAAGGTATGAGAGTAGAATTGACTAAAGTGGACTGGGAAAACAGATTAAAGTGTAAGACGGTACAAGAGCAGTGGTCTACATTCAAGGAGATATTTCACATCTTTCAAGATAAATATATTCCACTGAGGAAAAAGGGGAGTAAAAGAAAAGACAGCCATCCGTGGCTTAGTAAAGTAAAAAAGGATAGTATCCGACTGAAAACAAGGGCATATAAAGTAGCCAAATCTAGTGGGAGGATAGAAGATTGGGAAGCATTTAAAAGCCAGCAAACAATAACTAAAAGATTAATTAAGAAAGGGAAGATAGATTATGAAAGTAAACTAGCAAAAAATATAAAAACAGATAGCAAGAGTTTCTACAGCTATATAAAAAGAAAAAGGGTGACTAAAGTGAACGTTGGTCCCTCAGTATGATAGCAAAATACTGCGGATGTTGGAAATCCGAAATAACAACAGAAAATGCTGGAAAAACTCAGCAGGTCAGGCAACATCCGTGCACAGAAATTTGAGTTGACGTTTTGGGTCGAACCCTACTTCAAAACTGGAAAGAAAAGATAGATTGGAGGCAGGGCTGCGATCGGACAAAAGAATAAAAGAAACAAAAGAAGTAAAAAATCACCCCAAACAGCCCTTCCCCTTTGCCTGGCACCTTCCCGTGCAAGCGGAGGAGATGTAACACCTGCCCCTATACCTCCCCCCTTCCCACTGTCCAGGGCCCCAAACACCCCTTCCAGGTGAAACAGCGATTTACTTGTACTTCTCGCAATCTAGTATACTGTATTCGCTGCTCACGATGTGGTCTCCTCTACATTGGGGAGACCAAACGCAGATTGGGTGACCGCTTTGCGGAACACCTCCGTTCAGTCCGTAAGGGTGACCCCGAACTTCCGGTCGCCTGTCATTTTAATTCACCGCTCCATTCCCACTCGGACCTCACCGTCCTTGGCCTCCTGTATTGTTCCACGGAAGCTCAACGTAAACTCGAGGAACAGCACCTCATCTTCCGATTAGGCACTCTGCAGCCTTCCGGGCTCAATATCGAGTTCAACAATTTCAGATCATAACCTCGGCCCCCATTTCATTTTTTCTTGTAATTTTTCCACTCCTTTCCCCCCACCCCCCCTTTCCTTTTGTTTCGCTCTCACACCTGGCAGCTATCCCTTGCCCTGCCAGTACACTTTACACCCAATCTCAGCCTATTACCATCTCGTCTAGCTTCGAACACCTTTTATTGTCTCTTTTTTACTTCTTTTCTTTCTTTTATTCTTTTGTCCAATCGCAGCCCTGCCTCCGATCTATCTTTTCTTTCCAGTTTTGAAGAAGGGTTCGACCCGAAACGTCAACTCAAATTTCTGTCCACGGATGTTGCCTGACCTGCTGAGTTTTTCCAGCATTTTCTGTTGTTATGTTGGTCCCTTAGAGGATGGGACCGGGAAACTAGTGGTGGGGAACATGGAGATGGCAAAGACGCTGAACAAATATTTTGTATCAGTCTTTACAGCAGAGGACACTAAAAATATCCCAACACTGGACAAACAGGGGGCAATGGAGGGGGGGAAGAGCTAAAGACGATTAAAATCACTAAGGAGATGGTACTCAGTAAAATAATGGGACTTAAGGCGGATAAATCCCCCGGACCTGATGGCCTACATCCTAGGGTCTTGAGAGAAGTGGCGGTAGGGATTGTGGATGCATTGGTGATTATTTTCCAGAACTCCCTGGACTCAGGAAAGGTCCCGGCAGATTGGAAAACTGCTAATGTAACACCCTTATTTAAGAAGGGAAGTAGACAAAAAGCTGGAAACTATAGACCAGTTAGCCTAACATCTGTGGTTGGCAAAATGTTGGAGTCCATTATTAAGGAAACAGTAACAGAGCATTTGGATAAACATAATTTAATAGGACAGAGTCAGCATGGTTTTATGAAGGGGAAGTCATGTTTGACAAATTTGCTCGAATTCTTTGAGGATGTAACATACAGGGTGGATAAAGGGGAGCCAGTGGATGTGGTGTATTTGGACTTCCAAAAGGCATTTGACAAGGTTCCACACAAAAGATTACTGATCAAGATAAAAAAAATCACGGGATTGGGAGTAATATACTGGCATGGGTGGAAGATTGGCTATCTAACAGAAAACAAAGAGTTGGGATAAATGGTTCATTCTCGGGCTGGCAATCAGTAACTAGTGGTGTTCTGCAGGGGTCAGTGCTGGGACCCCAACTCTTCACAATCTATATTAACGATTTGGAGGAAGGGACCGAGTGCAACATATCCAAGTTTGCCGACGATACAAAGATGGGAGGGAAAGCAATGAGTGAGGAGGACATAAAAAACCTGCAAAAAGACATAGACAGGCTAAGTGAGTGGGCAGAGATTTGGCAGATGTAATATAATGTTGGAAAGTGTGAGGTTATGCACTTTGGCAGAAAAAATCAAAGAGCAAGTTATTATCTAAATGGAGAGAAACTGCAAAGTGCTACAGTACAAAGGGATCTGGGGGTCCTGGTGCATGAAACACAGAAGGTTAGTATGCAGGTGCAGCAGGTGATCAGGAAGGCCAATGGAATCTTGGCTTTTATTGCAAGGGGGATGGAGTATAAAAACAGGGAAGTCTTGCTGCAGTTATACAGGGTATTGGTGAGGCCACACCTGGAATACTGCGTGCAGTTTTGGTTTCCATATTTAAGAAAAGATATACTTGCTCTCGAGGCGGTTCAGAGAAGGTTCACTCGGTTGATTCCGGAGATGAGGGGGTTGACGTATGAGGAAAGGTTGAGTAGGTTGGGACTCTACTCATTGGAGTTCAGAAGAATGAGAGGCGATCTTATCGAAACATATAAGATTGTGAGGGGGCTTGATCGGGTGGATGCGGGGAGGATGTTTCCACTGATGGGTGAGACTAGAACTAGGGGGCATAATCTAAGAATAAGGGGCTGCATTTTCAAAACTGAGATGAGGAGAAACTTCTTCACTCAGAGGGTGGTGAATCTATGGAATTTGCTACCCCAGAGAGCTGTGGAAGCTGCAACATTAAATAAATTTAAAATGGAGATAGACAGTTTCCTAGCAGATAAGGGAATTAGGGGTTACGGGGAGAGGGCAGGGAAGTGGACGTGAGCCTAGATTCGGATCAGCCATGAGCCTATTGAATGGCGGAGCAGGCCCGAGGGGCCGTATGGCCTACTCCTGCTCCTACTTCTTATGTTCTAAGGAGTGGCCCTGGGAGTCCTCAACATTGACTCTGGACCCCATGAAGTCTCATGGCTTCAGGTCAAGCAAGGAAACCTCCTGCTGATTACCACCTACCGCCCTTCCTCAGCTGATGAATCAGTACTCCTCCATGTTGAACATCACTTGGAAGAAGCACTGAGGGTAGCAAGGGCACAGAATGTACTCTGGGTGGGGGACTTCAATGTCCATCACCAAGAGTGGCTCGCACTATGAAGGACATAGCTGCCAGACTGGGCCTGTGGCAGGTGGTGAGAGAACCAACACGAGGGAAAAACCTACTTGACCTCGTCCTCACTAATCTGCCTGTCACAGACGCATCTGTCCATGACAGTATTGGTAGTAGTGACCACCGCACAGTCATTGTGGAGACAAAGTCCCGTCTTCACACTGAGGACACCCTCCATCATGTTGTGTGGCACTACCACCGTGCTAAATGGGATAGATTAAGAACAGAGCTAGTAGCTCAAAACTGGGCATCCATGAGGCGCTGTGGGCCATCAGCAACAGCAGAATTGTATTCCACCACAATCTGTAACCTCATGGCCCGGCATATCCCTCACTCTACCATTACCATCAAGCCAGGGGACCAACCCTGGTTCAACAACGGGTGTAGAAGTGCATGCCAGGAGCAGCACCAGGCGTATCTAAAAATGAGGTGGGAAGCTGCAACACAGGACTACATGCATGCTAAAAAGCAGAAGCAGCATGTTATAGGCAGGACTAAGCAACCCCACAACTCATGGATCAGATCAAAGCTCTGCAGTCCTGTCACATCCAGTCGTGAATTGTGGTGGACAGTTAAATAACTAACGGGAGGAGGAGGCTCCATGAATATCCCCATTCTCAATGATGGTGGAGCCCAGCATGCGAGTGCAAAAGACAAGGCTGAAGCATTTGCAACCATCTTCAGCCAGAAGTGCCAAGTGGATGATTCACCTCGGCCTCCTCCTGAGGTCCCCACCATCACAGAAGCCAGTCTTCAGCCAATTCGATTCACTCCACATGATATCAAGAAACGGCTGGACGCACTGCATACAGCAAAGGCTATGGGCCCCAACAACATCCCGGCTATCGTGCTGAAGATTTGTGCTCCAAAACTAGCCACTCTTCTAGCCAAGCTGTTCCAGTACAGCTACAACACTGGCATCTACCCGACAATGTGGAAAACTGCCCAGGTATGTCCTGTCCACAAAAAGCAGGACAAATCCAATCCAGCCAATTACCACCCCATCAGTCTACTCTCAATCATCAGCAAAGTGATGGAAGGTGTCGTTGACAGTGCTATCAAGCGGCACTTACTCATCAATAACCTGCTCACGCATGCTCAGTTTGGGTTCCACCAGGACCACTCGGCTCCAGGTTGGAGTGAATGGTGAGAGATAATATTACCTCCAGCAATGGGTGGTCAGTGTGAAAGGAATGGCCTGGTCATTGTAGGGATGTTTTATGGAGTTGCTGTGAGGTGGTGGGAACCTGGTGCAGCATGTGGCAATCATATGGGTGTAATGCCTGCAGTTAAGTAAATCTGGCCATGATGAGGCAGCCCTGGCCTCCCGGGCAGCAATGTGCTCGGGTGCTGGTGGGATCTGGACCGCAGGTTCCTCCTCCTCCTCTGAAGAGGCTATGCACTCTGTGCCTTGCTCCTCATGCAGCACTAATCCTCTCTGCTGCGCTATGTTGTGCAGGGTGCAGCAGACCACGACGATTCTGGAGACCCTGGCTGGTGCGCACAGAAAGTCTCCTCCAGAGCTGTCAAGGCATCTGAAGCACATTTTCAGCATGCCTATTGTCTGCTTTATGACACATCTGGTGGAAATGTGGTTTTCATTATATCTCTCCTTGGCCTCAGTACTTGGCCTCCTCAAGGGTGTCATGAGCCACGTCTTCAGTGGATAGCCCTTGTCTCCAAGCAGCCAGTCTGTTTGGAGGAACGAAGAGCTGAGGGAGGGTGGACTGGCGCAGCACGAAAGAGTCATGGCAGCTGCCAGGAAATATGGCACACACATGCATGATGATCTTCCTATGGTTGCAGACCAGCTGCACATTGAGAGAGTGGAAGCCCTTGCGGTTCACAAAGACTCCTGGGTGATGATGGGGTGTCCTGATGGCCACATGTGTGCAGTCGATGAGGCCCTGCAACCGTGGGAAGCCAGCCAGAGCGGCAAAGGCCTGCGCCCGCTCAGTAACACCAGCTTCATCAGGGGCAAAGTTGATATAATTGGCTGACTTGTCAAAGAGGGCATCAGTGACCTGTGTGATGCATCTGTGGGCGGCCGACTGCGAGATGCCACAAATGTCTGCTACAGATCCCTGGAAGGAGCCTGAGGCGAAGAAGTTGAGGGCAATGGTGACTTTGACAGCCACTGGTAAGGAGTATCCACCCGCTCCGCTGGGCTCAGGTCTTCCTCCAGCAAGCTGCAAATGTATGCGACGGGGTGCACGATAGCCTGAGCCTCCTTTGACACTGCTGCTCAGTCATGTTGAGGAAGCTCATCCTCTGCCTGTATCCCCTGTGTTGGGGGTATCTCCTCCGGTGTGGTGCAGCCCTGTGCTGATGCCCTCTGTCCTGTGCAGCATCGGGTGGTTGAGGAGAAGGTTGGTGGTGTTGTTGCTGCTGCTGCTGGTGTTGGGGCTCATCCTGGTTCGATTCTGAGGACCAAGGTGAGAACATAAGAACATAAGAAATAGGAGTAGGAGTAGGCCATACGGCCCCTCGGGCCTGCTCCGCCATTCAATAGGATCATGGCTGATCTGAATCTAGACTCACGTCCACTTCCCTGCCCTCTCCCCATAACCCCTAATTCCCTTATCTGCTAGGAAAATGTTTATCTCCATTTTAAATTTATTTAATGTCGCAGCTTCCACAGCTCTCTGAGGTAGCAAATTCCATAGATTTACTACCCTCTGAGTGAAGAAGTTTCTCCTCATCTCGGTTTTGAAAGGGCAGCCCCTTATTCTAAGATTATGCCCCCTAGTTCTAATCTCACCCATCAGTGGAAACATCCTCACCGCATCCACCCGATCAAGCCCCCTCACAATCTTATATGTTTCGATAAGATCGCCTCTCATTCTTCTGAACTCCAATGAGTAGAGTCCCAACCTACTCAACCTTTCCTCATACGTCAACCCGCTCATCTCTGGAATCAACCGAGTGAACCTTCTCTGAACCGCCTCGAGAGCAAGTATATCTTTTCTTAAATATGGAAACCAAAACTGCACGCAGTATTCCAGGTGTGGCCTCACCAATACCCTGTATAACTGCAGCAAGACTTCCCTGTTTTTATACTCCATCCCCCTTGCAATAAAAGCCAAGATTCCATTGGCCTTCCTGATCACCTGCTGCACCTGCATACTAACCTTCTATGTTTCATGTACCAGGACCCCCAGATCCCTTTGTACTGTAGCACTTTGCAGTTTCTCTCCATTTAGATAATAACTTGCTCTTTGATTTTTTCTGCCAAAGTGCATAACCTCACACTTTCCAACATTATATTGCATCTGCCAAATCTCTGCCCACTCACTTAGCCTGTCTATGTCCTTTTGCAGGTTTTTTATGTCCTCCTCACTCACTGCTTTCCCTCCCATCAGTATAAGCGGCGGCCATGCTTATGCAATAGATGGCAGGTCAAGTAGAGATGTCAGAAGCAATCTGTCAATGTTGTGACAGGTTCTACCAATGAGGTGACAGTGGATCATAGAATCATAGAAATTTACAGCACAGAAGGAGGCCATTCGGCCCATCTTGTCTGTGCTGGCTGACAAAGAGCTCTCCACCCTAGTCCCACTTTCCAGCTCTTGGTCCACAGCCCTGCAGGTTTCGGCACTTCAAGTGCATATCCAAGTACTTTTTAAATGTGATGAGGTTTCTGTCTCTACCACCCTTTCAGGCAGTGAGTTCCAGACCCCCACCACCCTCTGGGTGAAAAAATTTCTCCTCAAATCCTCTCTACACCTCCTACCAATTACTTTAAATCTGTGTCCCCTGGTTGTTGACCTCTCTGCTAAGGGAAATAGATCCTTCCTATCCACTCTTTCTAGGCCCCTCATCATTTTATACACCTCAATTAAATCTCCCCTCAGACTCCTCTGTTCCAAAGGAAACAACCCCAGCCTATCCACTCTTTCCTCGTAGCTAAAATTCCCCAGCCCCGGCAACATCCTCGTAAATCTCCTTTGCACCCTCTCTAGTGCAAACACATCCTTCCTGTAATGTGGCGACCAGAACGGCACGCAGTATTCTAGCTGCGGCCTAACTAGTGTTTTATACAATAGCAAAATACTGCGGATGCTGGAAATCCAAAATTAAAACAGAAAACGCTGGAATAACTCAGCAGGCCAGGCAACATCCGTGGAGAGAGAAACAAAGTTAACGTTTCAGGTCGAAAAGTTCTGAAGAAGGGTTTCGACCGGAAACATTAACTCTGTTTCTCTCTCCACGGATGTTGCCTGGCCTGCTGAGTTTTTCCAGCATTTTCTGTTGTTATTTAGTGTTTTATACAGTTCAAGCATAACCCCCCTGCTCTTATATTCTATGCCTCGGCTAATAAAGGCAAGTATCCCGTATGCTTTCTTAACCACCTTATCTACCTGTCCTGCTACCTTCAGGGATCTGTGGACCTGCACTCCAAGGTCCCTCTGATCCCCTGCACGTCTCCATGTCCTACCATTTATTGTGTGTTCCCCTGCCTTGTTAGCCCTCCCCAAATGCAGATCCCGACTGTGCTGAAAACACTTGAAACCTCTAGAAAGCTAAATCTGTGCTGAGACTGCACTCAGCAATAGCATCCGCCTTAGGAAAGTGACCAGCTGTCAGGAGGGAGTATTTATTGTGCTTTCCATGCTGTGCATTAATGAGCTGGATCAATGGCCACTGAACTTCCGCCTCAGGTTCACAGACCTGGTTCCCAAGCTGTGTGATTCCTGTGGTCACCCAGTGAAATTTGAAAGGTAGGGCTTAAAAGACACTTAAGGATCTGACAAGTACATAATAATCATCTAAATTAGCTCGGCTGCCTCTGCCGTTCGGGTTGCGGGTGCGCTGGCAAACGCGCCCGAGGGAAAGGCATGGGATGATGGCGGGTTCGCGACCCGCTCCAAGTTATTTCAAATTTCATTCCCGACCCGCCTCCAATCCCACCCGCACGGATGCCAGAAAAATCCGGCCACCGTGGCCAAAATAAATCTACATTAACCCACCCATTCAACAAATACACGGCCAAATACGAAAACAAAATACTGCGGATGCTGGAAATCTGAAATAAAAACAGAAAATACTGGAAACACTCAGGCGGCATCTGTGGAGAGAGAGAGAAACGGAGTTAACGTTTCAGGTCAATGACCTTTCATCAGAACGTTCTGACGAAGGGTCATCAACAACTACATGGGTTTGGAGTAGGAAACATGAAGAGTATTATAAAGGAAGCATCTACTTGAGAGACTAAGCTTGAGAAGCCTGAACCCCTATATTGGAGGGCAATGTTGAATCACTCCAGTGTAGCTGTTATCTTTTAATGGCATGTACTGACTGAAGTATTTCTCTCTTCACTCTGTGACGAGAGGAAGTGGTACTTAGATCTAACATTGACTGACTCCTTTAATCACCTAAAATCGCTCAACTGAGCACCTGTTGGCACATCCACTACCTCTTGATCTTTATCCCAACAGCCTTTTATTTTTGTATAGAAAGGTTTGCCTGCAGGAATGGCCCCACTGGCACCAACCCAAGTCCAAAGATCCAGACTTCCTCAGGCTCACTCCCAGTCGATGGTATCTGGAACTACATGCCATCCAAGCAATGATATGCTGGCATTGGCTCAAAGGCTAGTGTGATAGATGGTCCACTGTATTGGCCCAAAAGGGGAACTGTCTTAACAGAAGCAGAATATTGGACAATGGTAGGGACAGGGAAGGACATCTCTATTCTGAATCTTGTGAAGTTCTACAGCTACAAGTCTGATTGCAAATAAGGTGGATGAACTGAAGGTGTTGATAAACACATGGGAGTATGATATTGTTGCTATCACAGAGACATGGTTGAGGGAGGGTCAAGACTGGCAGCTCAATATTCCGGGGTACAGAATCTTCAGGCGAGACAGAGGGGGAGGTATAAGAGGAGGGGGTGTCGCAATATTAATTAAGGAGTCAATTACTGCAGTAAGGAGGGATGATATATTAGCAGGTTCCTCTAATGAGGCCATATGGGTGGAGCTTAATAACAAAAAGGGGGCAAGCACTTTGCTGGGAGTGTACTATAGGCCTCCAAACAGTCAGGGGGAGATAGAGGAGCAGATATGTAGGCAAATCTCAGAGAAATGTGCAAATAATAGGGTAATAATAATGGGGGATTTCAACTTCCCCAATATTAACTGGGATAGTCAGAGTGTGAAAGGCTCAGAGGGTGTAGAATTCTTAAAGTGCATCCAGGAGAGCTTTTTGAGCCAGCATGTAGAAAGTCCTACAAGAGAGGGGGCGGTACTGGACCTAATTCTAGGGAATGTGGCCGGCCAAGTGGAAAAAGTGCTAGTAGGTGAGCACTTTGGTGATAGTGACCATAATATGGTAAGATTTAAGGTGGTCATGGAAAAGGACAGGGATGGGCCGGAAATAAAGGTTCTAAATTGGGGGAAGGCCGATTTTAATAGGATAAGGCAGGATCTGGCCAAAATGGACTGGGATCAGCTACTTGTAGGAAAATCCGCATCGGAGCAATGGGAGGCTTTCAGAAGGGAGATTGAGATCATACAATGGCAACATGTTCCCGTAAAGGTCAAGAGTGGTTCCAAAAACCACAGGGAACCTTGGATGTCAGGGGATATACGTGAATGGATTAGGAAAAAAAGGAGGGCTTTTGGTAGATACAAAAGGCTAGAGACGGAGGAAGCCCTAGAGGAGTACAAAAAGTGCAGGGGGATACTTAAAAAAGAAATTAGGAGATCAAGGAGGGGCCATGAAATAACACTGGCGAGCAAAATAAAGGAAAATCCTAAGATGTTCTATAAGTATATTAAGGGTAAGAGGATAACTAGGGAAAAAATAGGGCCCACTAGGGACAAAAGTGGCAATCTGTGTGTGGAGCCGGAAGATGTAGGAGGGGTTCTAAATGAATTTTTTGCATCTGTTTTCACTATGGAGAAGGACGATGTAGACATAGAAATAGGGCGGGGGGACTGTGATATGCTCGAACATATTAACATCGAGAGGGAGGAGGTAGTGGCGGTTTTAGCTGGCCTAAAAATGGATAAATCCCCAGGCCCGGATGAAATGTATCCCAGGCTGCTGTGTGAGGCAAAGGAAGAGATTGCGGGGGCTCTAACACATATATTCAGGACCTCTCTGGCCACAGGGGATGTGCCAGAGGACTGGAGAACCGCTAATGTAGTACCGTTATTCAAGAAGGGTAGTAGGGAAAAACCGGGGAACTACAGGCCAGTGAGCCTAACATCAGTGGTAGGAAAATTATTGGAAAAAATTCTGAGGGACAAAATTTGTCTCCACTTGGAGAGGCAAGGATTAATCAGGGATAGTCAGCATGGCTTTGTCAAGGGAAGATCATGTCTGACTAATTTGATTGAATTTTTTGAGGGGGTGGCTAGGTGTGTGGATGAGGATAATGCAGTGGATGTGGTATACATGGATTTCAGTAAGGCCTTCGATAAAGTCCCGCACAGGAGACTGGTCAAGAAGGTAAGAGCCCATGGAATCCAGGGTGCCTTGGCACATTGGATCCAAAACTGGCTTAGTGGCAGAAGGCAGAGGGTGATGGTCGAAGGTTGTTTTTGTGACTGGAAGCCTGTGGCCAGTGGGGTACCACAGGGATCGGTGCTGGGTCCCTTGCTGTTTGTGGTCTACATTAATGACTTGGATATGAATGTAAAAGGTATGATCAGTAAGTTCGCGGATGATACAAAAATTGGTAGGGTGGTAAATAGCGAGGAGGGTAGCCTCAGTCTGCAGGACGATATAGATGGGTTGGTCAGATGGGCGGAACAGTGGCAAATGGAATTTAACCTGGAAAAGTGTGAGGTGATGCACTTTGGGGGGACTAACAAGGCAAGGGAATACACAATGAATGGAAAGACCCTAGGCAAGACGGAGGGTCAGAGGGATCTGGGTGTGCAAGTACACAGATCCCTGAAGGCGGCGGAACAGGTGAATAAGGTGGTAAAAAAGGTATATGGGATACTTGCCTTCATTAGCCGAGGCATTGAATATAAGAGCAAGGAGGTTATGATGGAGCTGTATAAAACACTGGTTAGGCCACAGCTGGAATACTGTGTGCAGTTCTGGTTGCCACACTACAGGAAGGATGTGATCGCGTTAGAGAGGGTGCAGAGGAGGTTCACCAGGATGTTACCAGGGCTGGAGCGCTTCAGCTATGAAGAGAGACTGGACAGATTGGGTTTGTTTTCCTTGGAGCAGAGGAGGCTGAGGGGGGACATGATTGAGGTGTACAAAATTATGAGGGGCATAGATAGGATGGATACTGAGGAGCTTTTTCCCTTAGTAGAGGGGTCAATAACTAGGGAGCATAGATTCAAGGTAAAGGGCGGGAGGTTTAGAGGGGATTTGAGAAAGAATTTTTTCACCCAGAGGGTGGTTGGAGTCTGGAACTCACTGCCTGAAAGGGTTGTGGAGGCAGAAACCCTCACAACATTTAAGAAGCATTTGGATGAGCACTTGAAATGCCATAGCATACAAGGCTACGGACCAAATGCTGGAATATGGGATTAGATTAGACAGGGCTTGATGGCCGGCGCGGACACGATGGGGCTGAAGGGCCTCTATCCGTGCTGTATTACTCTATGACTCTATGACTCTATGAGTAGCTGCAACCAGAAAGACCTCAGACAGACTCTTATTCTTAGAACTGTGTCCACCCCTGGGTCTGACCTCATTCTCCCTCCCTACCACACTAAGTTAGGTGGCAACAGCACCAGGTTAGGTGGCACAGTAAGTAGTGTAGATGGGAGCAGGAAGTTGCAAAGGGACATTGATAGATTGGGTGAGTGGGCAAAACTGTGGCAGATGGAGTTCAGTGTGGGGAAGTGTGAGGTCATCCACTCTGGACCCAAGAAAGATCGATCAGAGTATTTTCTAAGTGGTGAGAAGTAGGAACTGTGGAGGAGCAGAGAGATTGAGGGGTTCAAGTACAGGAATCACTAAAAGCTAGTGGACAGGTATAAAAAATCATTAAAAAGGCGAATGGAATGTTGGCCTTAAACTCAAGGGGCTGGAATACAAAGGGCGAAATTCGGCTACGTCCCGTTTGGGTCAGTAACCGAATTATCGCTGGAGATTTAGCGCCCAGCGCAGAAGTACCGCCCCAGTTGCTAAATTCCGCTTGCCGCCCTGGTGAGTAAGCAGAGTGGTGTCTCGGGTGCTCCACTTCTCCTCGGGGCGGTGTCGGGGGTGCAAAGCGTGGAAGACCTGTCAAATCTATGAATAGAGATCGGCCCCAAAACCTAAGTAAAACTTCAAATAAATTTTTTTTTTAAATCACATTTTTAAAATAACTTATAAATTACATAAGTTAACTATTTTAAACAAAAATTTAAATTTTTGAAAAAATTAATTAAAGTTTTTAACGGGGCTAAAAATAAACTTACGTTTCTTTAAAGTATTTTAAAATGATAAACCTGTGGAAAAAATGTTTTAATTTTACTTAATTAACCTCTTACCTTGTTAAAAGCAGGCCTTGCGCCTCCTTTTTCACGCGCAGTTGCTCGGGACTTACCCTCCCGGAGACACCTGTAAAAAAATCGGAAGTTCCAGGCATACGCGCTGCCTCTCTGGCGCACGCTTTTGACCTGTGAACTCCTTCCTTCAAGGGAACGGAAGTTCCGGTTTCCAGCGCATGCGCAGTGCATGCACAAAACCGGCACTTTCGTTGGCCCTGCGCGTGAGTACCCAACGCGTACTCACCCGTGGGGACCCGAATTTCTGGCCCAATGTGGTGGTAGAAAACCAGGGCAAGTGGGATATGAAAACACAAACACATGTTAGCAGTTGTATAAAGCTCTGGTCAGACCCCATCGGGAGCACTGCGTTCAGTTCTGGGCCCCACACCTCAGGAGGATATATTGGCCTTGGAGAGGGGGGCAGCACAGATTCACCAGAATGATACCGGGGCTAAAAGGGTTAAATTATGAGGACAGGTTACACAGACTGGGCTTGTATTCCCTTGAATATAGAAGGTTAAGGGGTGATCTGTTCAAGATGTTTAAAATGACAAAAGGAGTTGATAAGGTCGAGAGAGAGAAACTATTTCCTCTGGTGGGAGGAGTCCAGAACAAGGGGGGTCATAACCTTAAAATTAGAGCCAGGCCGTTCAGGGCTGATGTCAGGAAGCACTTCTTCACACAAAGGGCAAGTGGAAATCTGGAACTCTCCCCCACAAAAAGCTGTTGAGGCTGGGGGTCAATTGAAAATTTCAAAACTGAGATTGATAGATTTTTGTTAGGCAAGGGTATTAAGGGTTACGGAACCCAAGCGGGTAAATGGAGTCAAGATACAGGTCAGCCACGATCTAATTGAATGGTGGAACAGGCTCGAGGGGCTGAATGGCCTCCTCCTGTTCCTCTGTTCCTCCTCTTCAGAAGATTGGAATTACACACTGCAGCCCTGAAGATGTGAGAAATCCTCCTGAACTCCAAAGTTAGGTACAAAAAAGGCCAATCACACAGAGCCAGCCAAGAATCAGCTTCAGATGGCTCAATCCAGATATCTCTCTTAGGCAGTCCCTCGGAACCGAGGATGACTTGCTTCCACATTAAAAATGAGTTCTCAGGTGACGGATGAGTCCAATGCGGGACCTACAGTCTCTGTCACAGGTGGGGCAGACGGTGGTTGAAGGAACGGGCGGGTGGGGTTCTTGGGTTGACGTGTGCTCCTTTCGCTGTTTGCGCTTCGCTTCCGCTTGCTCCCGGTGAAGAGACTCGAGGTGTTCGGCGCCTTCCCGGATGCTTCTCCTCCACTTTGTGCGGTCTTGGGCCAGGGATTCCCAGGTGTCGGTGGGGATATTGTGGCGTTGCCACATTGGGGAAACACTGTGTGTATGTAGATAAACCTGTATAATCCCCTTTTAACTGCTGTATTCCCCTCCCCCCGCAAGACAGTTGCAAGCTGAGAGGAATAAGGCACGTTCAGACTTGCCTGCTGCTGAGAGAAGGAAAACCAATCAGGTTCCAGCAGGTGACCAATCCGTGAGTCATCACAGGTTCGCAGGCTTCACGAATTCAGTACTGTATTGTGAGAGTTGGAGTAAAGACCTATTTCTTGTAGCTCGCTGTGTTGCCTATTTCTTTACGCGGGAGACCGTAGTCCCCCACAATATTACACTTTTTCAAGGAGGCTTTGAGGGTGTCCTTGAAGCGTTTCCTCTGCCCACCTGGGGCTCTCTTGCCGTGCCAGAGCTCCGAGTAGAGCGCTTGTTTTGGGAGTCTCATATTGGGCATGCGGGCGATGTGGCCCGTCCATCAGAGCTGACCGAGCGTGGTCAAAGCTTCGATGCTGGGGATGTTGGCCTGAGCAAGAACACTGATGTTGGTGCGCCTATCCTGCCAATGGATTTGCAGGATCTTGCGGAGGCAGCGTTGGTGGTACCTCTCCCGTGCTTTGAGGTGCCTGCTGTACATGGTCCATGTCTCTGAGGCATACAGCAGGGTAGAGCAGGGCCGGATATCAGAGGAGCTCCTGCCTTCGTATATCTACCTTGGCTGCCCCAGGGTGCCAGCTCTGGCATGACATATTCCTGGAGGCTTCATCGCATGACCTCCCATCTCCAACCGCCCCAGCAAGTCAATCAGCCTTTTCCCCCATCTCCGATATTTCAATCACATATAAACAGAACTGCTTGAAGAAAATGGAAAAAAAGGCACCGGATTTTTTAATGCCCATGTTATTTTTCTCCTGGTTTGTTCACAGTAGTGTCCTGAGATTAATCTTCCATTTCTGGGAACTTCAGGGCAATCCAGGAGTGTTGGCAACACTACTCACGCCCCTCCTCCCAAGCGGGTTGTCCCACTGCAACAACAACAACAACTTGCATTTATATAGCACCTTTAACGTGGTTCCTGAGAGGTTTCAAGCACTGGCTCGTAATCAATGGATCTTCATCCACTCAATGTCACCTTCCTGAATATCACCGGAGTGTCCCTGGATCCTCCCAACTCTCTGTTTCAGAGGTGGGGGGCGGGGGGGTGGGGCAGCTGCCGAATGTAATAGATTATCAATGGCCAAGAACCAACTCTAAATGCTTTCTTTCGGCCAATTGAAATCTCCAATGCTCTGGTTTGACCTGGTTGTGTTGTGGTCAACTTTTCACGTGTCAAGTAGCCAGGGCTGCAAATGGACAGATGAACACATCAGTGATGCCTCCCCCTTTCCCCACCCCACCTCCCAGAGACCCATGGGGCTCGATTTTGCCAGGTCCGAGGAGGTGGGATTGGAGGCGTGTTAAAATCACAAAAAATGGCGGGCGGGCCTGATTCCCGCCTTCATCCCGCCTCCGAGCAATTTTCCCAAAATCGAGATTTCAGACCCCGTTTCCATCCCACCTCCAAGAGGCGGAATAGGCCCTTAAGGCCCTTAACAACCAGTTAATTGCCTCTATAATCCAATTTTGAGAGGCCTTTCTGATTTTAACACATTTCTCCCGTCCTCTACGCCTCCTCTGGAACACGCCAGGTAATCCTGGCGGCCTCACAAGTGGACTGCTTACTAACAGCTGCAGCTCCACCATTAAAAAGGAGTTTGCATCAATCATCATTTGCAGGTGGCAGAACTTTGTTGTCTCAGGTCTGGGGGAACTTTTAGCAGGCCTACTCATTGTTGTGGATGTTTGGAGCCTGAGATCCATCTCCAGTGTGACCTCCTGGGAAACCCCTCTCCCCACCTTGACTGAGCGCTTCCTCAACTGAGGCATACACCAGAAGCATGGGAACCATTTATTTCCTTTCCTCCTGGATATCAGATACGGACGAAGACCAGCTGCGGCAGCAGCAGAACCCTAAACAACAGCAGCACCAACAGCAGGAGCAACAACAGGAGCACCAAGCTGCTGCTCACCCACCTGAAGATGCACAGGCCAGAAGGCGCCATAGTGCGACCACATTGCTGCCCGGGATGCAAGGGTCGCACACATGTTGGCCAGATTTGCTTAGCCTGCACAATCAAACACTTTTGCCTCGCACCTTCTTACCAGAGCATTGACAATGGACAAGAACCTGCGGATTCCTATCACTTTGACCACCATACTGACAATTACAAGTCGCTCTAAGCCCTCAATGTGGAAGCCCCATTTGTGAAATGACACAGGCCACAACCTCAACAGTTTGCCATCAGAAATTTTTATCACAAGTAACTGATGGCATTTCAAAAATAAACACAACATAACACCCAAGTGACTACTTGTGCATTATCTTCCTCTTACGCGTGCTCCTATGTGGTGCTTCCCCTGTGGCTTCAGCAGATGTGGAGGCCCCTTGCTCACTTTCTTGCTGCTTCTGTCTCAACACCTTTGGTGGGCGTCCTCTGGGGTTGCGAACCTGTGAGGGCTCGGCAACAGTCTGCTGCTCCTGCGGCTGTGCAGGGGATGAGAGGCCCATCTCAGTTGGGTGAGGACTCTGGTGGGGCTCTGACCGAGGGCTTTGCAGTGACATGGTCGTGTGAGCACTTGGAGAGGAGCTCCCACTTCCTTGTTCTCTGCCACCAACATCCCTTTCATGGGTCAGCCCCATTTCAGAGCTAGCAAGTGGCTTGACAGCACCTTGCTGCACTTCAGGGGGGCCATGAGGACCCGTTTCTGAACTGGCAGTCCTACTCCAGAGGACTTCCATGAAGGTCTGGTTTCTATGCTCAATAGCTGACCATTGCTCCTCAAGAGATGCCAGTCTATTCTGAACAATGACCATGTTTTCAACACACTGGCGACTAAGCTCCTCCATGGCCGTAGCCATCCTCTCCTCTACCGTAGCCATCCTTTCCACGGAGGTTGCCATCCTTTCTGTGGCGCCAATGCCTCCACAAAGGCTCTGCTCATGTTCGTGATGGACTCCTCCATTCGCTCCACACTCGCAGCGACCCTGGAGACAAAACCTGACAGGTACTCCTGCACCTGTTCCTGGAGTTCCAGCACTGCTCTCCTTCTGGATGGACCTGGAGGCACAGGGTCGACATGCAGCTGAGCCGAGCTAGCAGAGTCCTGCGCCCTCTGACTAGGACTCTCCACTGCTGTCCCTGTCTCCACAATCTGCTGATGCTCACTTGTGAGCTGTGATACACCAGGTGACAACACTACTCTATCTCGCGATGGTCCCACCGAGTTGTGAGTATCTGTGCTGGTGCTGGGTGCGTTGAATTCTGCTGACGCTGCGCCCTCAGAGGTTGCAGCTTCCTCTGAAGAGTGGAAACTCAGGCTCTCTCAGGCTCTTCCTCCTGGACAGTGGGGATGGGGGCTTTCGATGATCCTCTGGGGGAGTAAAGGAAAGAGTTAGAGATGTGAGGTCAAGGTTACATGAGCATTGAATAGTGCAGATGATCATAAGGTAATCTGCTAGAGCAGCAGATTCATTATCAGTGACTCATGCAATGTTAATGAGAGAGATGCCAAACTATTCTGTCACCAGCTTGCTGTGATGCGCCTGTCCCCCACTTGGGAATCCTCCTCGATCCCGGCGATTTCCAGGGCCACCTCCTCCCAGGCGGTGAGCTGGACTACTGAGGGTGGCCCTCCTCCTGCCCTCGCTCTTTCCCTCTTATTGTGGGCTCTCTTTTCCTGCAATGAGGGACACAAGTGGAGTTTGAGTGAGAACGAAGGAGTGAGTGTAGAGAATCCATAGCATAGATGCTTAGAAGGAGACAAAGGGCCCTCCCTGTGTGTTGTAAGTTGTCATTGCATCATAGTGATAGGGAGTGTGAGGGCTACATGGTCGAATAGTTAAGTGAATGTGACCATAGAGAGAGGGAATGGGTAAAGGTGCAGGGATGTCAGTGTCAAGTGGGATGTGGAGGAAGAGGTTGGCAAAGCAGAGTGCTGGTGAGGAGAGGCAATGGGGATGAGATTGAGGGTGATGAGAAAGTCATACTCACTTTTCCTGTGCGGAGAAGGTCATGAAACCTCTTCCTGCACTGCAGCCAGGTTCTGTGGCTCATTGATATGGAGTTGACCTCCTGGGCCACTTGCAGCCGCACAGCTTTAGTCTGCTGGGGTGGCTTTTTTCTCCCTGAGGAGGAAGAGCACCTCCTTATTAGATCTTGCTCCCTCCACCAGAGCTTGGAGGGAGGGCTCATCAAAGCGAGGTGCACACTTTTGCTTGCTGGTGGACATGGTCGGTAAATGAAGTCCTTCATACAATGTCCAAAGCGTTTCCGGTCTCCAGAAGAAGCAAGGCTGCTTGCAGGCCTTAAATCCAGCAGCACTGATGACGTCATCGGAGGCGACTTTCTGTATGAAAAGACTCATTGGGCCAGGGGTTCCCACATGCTGGAAATCAATTGGCCAATTAGGGGAAAATCGCACTTTTTCAACTCTTCACTTCAGAGTCGGGGTACTGACGTGATTCCCACCTGACACGCCCCAGCCTGCCCACACTGGCCCATAGTATCTTCCAGAGTCAGCACCTTCAGGAGAAGA
Source organism: Somniosus microcephalus (assembly GCF_052327205.1). NCBI lineage: Eukaryota > Metazoa > Chordata > Chondrichthyes > Squaliformes > Somniosidae > Somniosus > Somniosus microcephalus. Next base: position 8,462,883 of record NC_141014.1, on the reverse strand, counting down.
AAGGAGAACATTGGCATAAAAACAGTGCATGGTGGGATAGATATGGGGCTAGGGGGTGGGGGAGGGGGAGAGAGAGGGAGAGGGAGAGGGAGGAAGACGGAGAGGGAGAGGGAGGGAGAGAGGGGGGGGTTGGGGGGGGGAATTGGCGAGGGGTTGATGAGGGGGAGGGGGAGGGGTTGATGAGGGGGAGGGGTTGATGGGGGGAGGGGTTGAGCAGGGGGAGGGGTTGATGAGGGGGAGGGGTTGATGAGGGGGAGGGGGAGGGGTTGAGCAGGGGGGAGGGGTTGATGAGGGGGAGGGGGAGGGGTTGATGAGGGGGAGGGGGAGGGGTTGAGCAGGGGGAGGGAGAGGGGTTGATGAGGGGGAGGGGGTCAGCAGGGGGAGGGGGAGGGGTTGAGGAGGGGGAGGGGTTGAGCAGGGGGAGGGGGAGGGGTTGAGCAGGGGGAGGGGTTGAACAGGGGGAGGGGGAGGGGTTGAGCAGGGGAGGGGTTGAGCAGGGGGAGGGGGAGGGGTTGAGCAGGGGGAGGGGTTGATGAGGGGGAGGGGGAGGGGTTCATGAGGGGGAGGGGGAGGGATTGTGCAGCGGGAGGGGTTGCGCAGGGGGAGGGGGAGGGAATGGCGAGGGGACGGTGAGAGGCAGGGGCGGGGAGGGTGAGGACATGACCGATCTGGTCCCTGTTTACAAAGTCCATCCAGGCTGGGCCGAGTCTTCCTTTAGCCTCCTCAGCCTATCAGTGATTTCTGTCTCCTTGAATAAGGTTGACATAGTCGACTCATGACTAAGGTCAGAACAGGTGGAGTCAGGGGACAGGTAGCAGAATGGATAGCAAGCTGGCTACAAAACAGACAACAGAGAGTAGGGTTAAAGGTATTCAGATTGACAAATGGTGGGAAGTTGAAGTGATGTTGCACTGGGATTGGTGCTGGGACCACTGTTGTTCACCATTTACATAAATGATTTAGATTTGGAAATTGACAGTACAATTTCCAAATTTGTGGATGACATCAAATTGCGGGGGGTGGTGGGGGGAGGCAGTAGTTAATACTGAGGAGGACTGTGACAAAATACAGGAAGACATTAATAAACTTGCAGAATGGGTGTGTAATTGACTAATGAACTTCAATAAACAGAGGGTCTGGGGGTACAGATACACAAATCACTCAACATAGCGACTCAAGTTAAAAAGGCCATAAAAAAGCAAGTGAAGCTCTGGGGTGCATTTCTAGAGGGATAGAATGGAAAAGCAGAGACGTTATGTTGAACTTGTATCGAACCTTGGTTAGACCACACGGAGTACTGTGCACAGTTCTAGTCCCCATATTATAGAAAGGACATAGAGGCACTGGAGACAGTGCAAAAAGATTTACAAGGATGATACCAGAACTGAGATGTTATACCTATCAGGAAAGATTGAACAGGCTGGGGCTCCTTCTCTACAAGGAGTAGTGGAGGTGAATAGCATCGATGCATTTAAGGGGAAGCTAGATAAGCACAGGAAGGATTACACAGGATATACGGCACAGAAACAGGCCATTCGGCCCAACCAGTCCATGCCGGCGTTTATGCTCCACTCGAGCCTCCTCCCGTCTTTCCTCATCTAAATCTATCAGCATAACCCTCTATTCCCTTCTCCCTCATTTGCTTGTCCAGCCTCCCCTTAAATGCATCAATACTATTCACTTCAACCACTCCCTGTGGTAGCAAGTTCCACATTCTCACCACTCTCTGGGTAAAGAAGTTTCTTCTGAATCCCCTATTGGAGAAAGGGATAGAAGGATACGTTGATGGGGTGAGATGAAGAGGGGTGAGAGGAGGCTGGTATGGAGCACAAACATCAGCACAGACCAGTTGGGCCGAAAGGCCTGTTTCTGTGCTGTAAATACAATACTTTGTAAAGTACATCCACGCGCCTCCCCCCACCCCACTCAGAAATTCGACTTCCGTGCTGGGGACACTGCTCTCGACCTCCTCCTGAGCTGAGAAGAATTCACTTTGTACATTCTCTCTGGCAGTCACTCCATACCTTGTCACTGTGGGATCTTTCAGTGACCCTGTAGTGTCCGTGTGTAGATAAAGACACTGAAGACAGGAGTTGGTTCATAGGTATTTACTAAGCAAGTCTGGGGGGTGGGGGGTGGGGGGTGGGTGGGGGGTGGGTGGGGGGTGGGTGGGGGGTGGGGGGGGGGTGGGGGGGGGGTGGGGGGGGGGGTGGGGGGGGGGGGGGGGGGGGTGGGGGGGGGGTGGGGGGGTGGGGGGGGGTGGGGGGGGGGGGGGGGTCTAAAGGATATACACAATACACAGGCTTATATAGCCCAAGTGGCAATTACCGGCATTACGCACACCTGGGGCTCTTAAAGGCACATACACCACAATTCCTCCCCTTCTAGCTAACTAGTACATCATATTTTAAGTAATTATTAATTACATGTTATATGCAAAATAATATACATTGCTGTATTAATTAATTATAAGTTAGTCTCTCAGGAGGCTTCCTGACTCGGTCCGGATAACGCCTCGGGGGTGTAGTAGTTTCTGGTGGTGTAGTAGGTTCTTCTGGCAAGGCTGATTCGGCTTGAAGGCCAGTGTCGGGTTCATCGGGTTCCAGTATCACCGGATCGGAGGTAGATATGGGTATCTCTACTTCATCGTTAGATGTATAGCGTGGTGGTGTAGGTTGTCCCTTTTCGGATGACTTGATGATTTGGTCAGCATGGCACCTTATTATGCTGTCTCCGATGTCCACGGTATACATCAGTGGTCCTAGTCGTGTGCAGATAGTTCCAGGCTGCCATTTCTCGGTACGGTAGTCCCGGGCCAAAATCGGTTGGCCTATCTGGAAGGCCCTAGTTGGCCTTTCATTCATGCCCTGAAACTGCCAGTTCTCCACGTCCCTTCGGATGTTGGGCTTGACCAAATCCAGCCGGCATCTTAGGTTTCTATTGTAGAACATCATGGCGGGAGTTTGGTTTGTAACCATATGTGTTGCATTCCTATATGCAAATAAGAAGTTATCCACCTTGTGCTGAAGTTTTATGTCTTCATTACCCATGGCCTTTATGGCCTTCTTAAAGGTCTGGACAAACCTTTCAGCCAATCCATTGGTGGCGGGATGGTATGGGGCAGACGTGTAGTGCTTTACCCCATTGTTCTTTAAGAACTTTCTGAATTCTTCGGACACAAATTGCGGTCCATTATCAGAACATATCTGTTCCGGCAGCCCATTCCTGGCAAATATGGTCCTTAATACTGTGATGGTTTTTTCCGTGGTGGTGGAGGACATCTTTATTACCTCCGGCCACTTGGAGTGTGCATCAACTGCGATTAAGAACATTGAGTCCATAAATGGACCAGCAAAGTCGATGTGCACCCTTTGCCAGGGAGATGAGGGCCACTCCCATGGATGTAGAGGGGCCTGTGGCGGAGCATTTTGGACCTTCTGGCATCCTAGGCAGCTCTTGGTCATGCCTTCGATGTCTCCATCGATACCTGGCCACCATACAAACGTCCTAGCTAGGTTCTTCATTTTCACTCCACCCAGATGCCCCTCGTGAAGCTCCTTTAGCACTTTATCCTGGAGTTTGGGTGGAATCACCACTCTGGATCCACACATCAAGGTTCCTCGGCACACTGACAGCTGTTCTCTTCTTTGCGAGAATGCTGGCAACAGTGGTTCGCCATGTGCTGGCCATCCCTTCATTGTTAAATCGTAGACCCGTGAGAGAGTAGGGTCATTTCTGGTCTCCCTTTCAATGGCAGAATTTGTCACCGGTAGACATTCCACTATGGTAGAGTGGAATATCTCTACTGGGTCTACTGTAGGTGCCTCTTCTATCGTTGGCAATGGCAGGCGCGATAAACTGTCAGCATTCCCATGCTGTTTTGACCCTTTGTATTCAATGTTGTATTGGTGTGCCCCTAGAAAAAGGGACCACCTCTGTAGTCTTTGTGCCGTCATAATGGGGACACCTTTCTTAGGGTTGAATATGGAGATGAGGGGTTGATGGTCAGTCAGCAAGGTAAATTTTTGTCCGTGTAGGTAATGGTTGAATTTCTTCACTCCCCATACCAGGCTGAGTGCTTCCCTGTCTATCTGGGAATAGTTACGCTCAGCTGAGTTCAATGAGCGTGACGCAAAAGCTATCGGCCGTTCCGAGCCATCAGGGAATCTATGGGACAATACCGCTCCTATGCCGTAAGGGGATGCATCGCACGCCAGTCTGATTGGTAGTGATGGGTTGTAATGAGCCAAAACTTTCTCGGATGTGATTAAGTCTTTACATTTATGGAAGGCACGTTTACAGTCTTCGTTCCATTTCCAAATCACTCCTGTGTGTAGAAGATCATTAAGAGGGTGTAGAATAGTTGATAAGTTTGGTAAAAATTTATGATAGTAATTTATTAATCCCAGGAATGACCTCAATTGTGAAACATTTTCAGGTGCTGGGGCTTTTATAACTGCTTCAATTTTTTCAGGTGACTTATGCAACCCTTCCTTATTAATTATATGGCCACAATATGATATCTGATTTTGGAAAAATTCGCACTTGGGGCGATTTGCTCGTAGGCCCCGTTCTTTCAGCCTAGTGAGCACCTACTCCAAATTGGCAAGGTGCTCATTGTCGTTTTCTCCTGTTATAAGGATGTCGTCTAGGTAACACTGAGTCCCCGGAATCCCTTGCAGGACTTGCTCCATAGCTCTTTGCCAGATAGCTGGAGCTGATGCTACTCCAAAAACCAGTCGATTGTACTGGTACAGGCCTTTGTGTGTGTTTATTGTGAGATACTTTTTAGAGGTCTCTTCAACCTCCATCTGTAGATATGCCTGTGCCAAGTCAATTTTTGTGAAACGTTTTCCTCCGGATAGTGAGGCGAAAATATCTTCTATCCTCGGAAGAGGATACTGTACCGTGTGAAGGACCGGGTTTACAGTCACCTTAAAGTCCCCACAGATGCGAATTTTTCTCTGTTCCTCAGAGTTATTTTTCAATGTTTTTTTCATGACTGGAACAATGGGTGTTGCCCATTCGCTCCAATCTATTTTGGATAATACGCCTGCCTTTTCCCAATTCTCCAGCTCTGCCTCGACTGCCGGACGTATTGCGTATGGCACTGGTCTTGCCTTAAAAATTTTTGGAATTGCTGCATCTTCCACTTTTATTGAGGCGGTGATGCCTTTCAAGGTTCCTAGTTTCTCTTGAAACACTTCTTTGGCGTTGGCCAAGATGTCTTTTAATCGTTCAGGTATGATGTCATCATTGTTTTTTTCCTTACTGGTCACCGTCAGTGCCTGAATGGAGTGCCAGTCTAAACGTATCTTCCTTATCCATTCACGTCCCAACAACGGTGGACCACCATCTTGTAGAATGTATAAATACAACTTTTGTATTTCTTTGCCGTTGTATACCACAGGCACCTTTATTTTTCCTTTGGGGTATACTTTCTGCCCCGTATATGTTTTTAAGATAATGGATGTGTCTTTTAGAGGTATATGCGAAAATAGCCTCTCGTAATCTCGTCGATTTATTACGGCTAGAGCTGATCCTGTATCTAGCTCCATTTTAACTGGGGACCCTGCTATTATGAGGGTAACCCAAATGGTCTGGTAATCTTCATTGGCAATTACATTATGTAATTTGAGAGAGCTTAGTCTCTTGTTCCCGGAGTCGCTATCGCTCTTCTGGTCTTTGGAGCTACTGTCCGTCATCATTTGTACCTTTCTGTGCTTTTCCTTATTGATTCTTTTCCCGTTAGCGGATTTTTTATTTTCAGATCGGCATACACGTGGAATGTGTCCCATCTTTCCGCATCGCCTGCATGCTTTTTCTTTGAACCAGCAATCCCTCTGGTCATGGTTGGATCTGCCGCAGCGATAACATCTCTCGAAACCCCGTATCATTTCATGGGTGCCGAAGTCCTGTGGCCTTTGCTGTATCTTTGCCGCTCCTATTGCACTGAAAGCCTTGTCCAGTGTTAAATCTTTTCCAGAAGATACCTTTTTTTGTGTTTCTACACTTAGGGGATCGCAGATGAATTTGTCTTGCAGAGAATCTGCCAGTCCTGCCTCGAATTGGCAGTGTAGGGTATCAACAATCTCCTCAAAATTCTTGTCCATCGGTTCGGCTGGAGTGATTAAGTTGCGTAACAGCTTGTATGTTTCTGCACCCATTAGAGCCAGAAGCACTGAAGCTTTTTTTTCATCTTCTATTCCATTTGCGGTGCAAAACACCTCCACTCTTTCTACATATGTGGTCCAATCCTCTATCTTGTTATCAAAAACATCAATATTGCCAAAGTTAGGCTCTGTTTCGTTATCAAAAGCATCAATATTGCCAGACTTAGGCATTTCAAAAAAGATATGGCGCTTCCCGCGCTTTTTTTTTCTCTCTGTAGCAACGATATGGCGCTTCCTGCGCTTTCCCGCCGCTGCTACCGATAACAACGCTGTTTTACTGTGGTTTCCGTTTATTCACTGTTGGAGACTCGTTCCCGACGGAGGTCTAAACGCTGACCTGCTTGCCGCGCCGGCCGTCTCCCGAGTGCACCCTCCCAGTCCGTTATTGCTTGCCTCCGATTTCGCTGCCTGTCTCAGCTGTAGAGCCCGACGCTGGAGCCCCAGCCTGACGCCCAGGAAGGATTAGCGCAGTACCTGCCACCAGCTTGGCCAGCTGGTGAAACCACAGTTTCTATTACTTCCTTGAGTCTTCTGGACGCTGGAGGAATCGATGTCCTTGAGGTGCTGCCGAATTGCAGGTAAGTCCGTTTCCACTTTGTCACCACTGTAGTGTCCGTGTGTAGATAAAGACACTGAAGACAGGAGTTGGTTCATAGGTATTTACTAAGCAAGTCGGGGTGTCGGGGTGTCGGGGTGGGGGGGTGTCGGGGTGTCGGGGTGTCGGGGTGTCGGGGTGGGGGGGTGGGGGGGGTTCTAAAGGATATACACAATACACAGGCTTATATAGCCCAAGTGGCAATTACCGGCATTACACACACCTGGGGCTCTTAAAGGCACATACACCACAATTGCTCTTAAAGGCACATACACCACAGACCCCACTCATTCCTTCCTGTCCTTGCTTGCTGGGCCTATAAGTACAGAAAAGCTTCACATTCCTTTTAGTATTCCCTGCTCCCTAACCTCTTTCTGTTTCAGTTCTCCTGTCCTGATTCTTAACCCACTTTATTTTTATTTATTTATTAATCCCGGCCCATCGTTCAAACCTTAGCTGTTTACTTCAGGAACAATCTCTTTCATTGCCCTTATTCCCCACATCACTCGCACTATTACCCCTATACTAGATACTGAAGGGGATTGACAGGGTAGATGCTGAGAGGTTGTTTCCCCTGGCTGGAGAGTCTAGAACTAGGGGCCATAGTCTCAGGATAAGGGGTCGGCCATTTAAGACTGAGATGAGGAGGAATTTCTTCACTCAGAGGGTGGTGAATCTTTGGAATTCTCTGCCCCAGAGGGCTGTGGATGCTCAGTCGTTGAGTATATTCAAGGCTGAGATCGATAGATTTTTGGACTCTCGGGGAACCAAGGGATATGGAGATTGGGCGGAAAAGTGGAGTTGAGGTCGATGATCAGCCATGATCTTATTGAATGGTGGAGCAGGCTCGAGGGGCCGTATGGCCTACTCCTGCTCCTATTTCTTATGTTCTTATGTTCTCCATTACCCTCCTTTCCTAAGGGTGGGTGCAGCAGTCTTGTACTCATTGCTCACCCCCCTCACCTGTTTTTCCATCACAAGGCTGACCCGCAACTGCAACAAGTGCCTTTAAAGTAGGAAAACATCCCAAGGGGCTTCACAGGAGTGATATCAGGACAGAAAATTGACACCAAGCCAAAGAAGGAGATATTAGGACAGGTGACCAAAAGCTTGGTGGAAGAGGTAGGTTTTAAGGAGCGTTTTAAAAGAGGAGAGTGAGGTGGAGAGGTTCAGGGAGGGAATTCCAGAGCTCGGGGCCCAGGCAACAAAAGGCACGGCCGCCAATGGTGGGGCGAAGGAAATTGGGAATAGGCAAGAGGCCGGATTTGGAGGAGCGCAGTGATCTCGGAGGGTTGTAGAGCTGGAGGAGGTTACAGAGATGGGGAGGGGCGAGGAGGCCATGGAAGGATTTGAAAACAAGGATGAGAATTTTGAAATTGAGGTGCTGCTTAGCCAGGAGCTGATGTAGGTCAGTGAGCACAGGGGTGATGGGTGAACGGGACTTGGTGCGAGTTAGGACACGGGCAGCCGAGTTTTGGATAAGCTCAAATTTAGAGAGGGTGGAAGATGTGAGGCCGGCCAGGAGTGTGTTGGAATAGTCGAGTCTGGAGGTAACAAAGGCAGCGATGAGGGTTTCAGCAGCGGATGAGCTGAGGCAAGAGGCAGAGACGGGCGATGTTACGGAGATGGAAGTAGGCGGTCTTGGTGATGGAGCCGGTATGTGGTCGAAATCTGAGGGTCAAAGACGATGCCGAGGTTGCAAACGGTCTGGTTGAGCCTCAGACAGATGTTAGGGCGAGGACTGGAGTCAGTGGCGAGGGAACGGAGTTTGTGGCGGGGACCGAAGACAATGGCTTCGGTTTCCCCAATATTTAATTGGAGGAAATTTCTGCTCATCCAATATTGGATGGCGGACAAGCAGCGTGACAAGTCAGAGACGGGGAGAGGTTGAGACCAGCGTTCCTGCTAAGCTGCACAGGGAACATTGGTTGAGACTCATTCAATCTCCTCCCACAGTAGCTCCAATCCTCTCCCTCGCACTCTCTACCCACCCATTAAATCGCCTCTTTCATAGAAACATAGAAATATAGAAGATAGGAGCAGGAGTAGGCCATTCGGCCCCTCGAGCCTGCTCCGCCATTCAATGCAATCATGGCTGATCATCCAAATTCAGTACCCTGTCCCTGCTTTCTCCCCATACCCCTTGATCGCTTTAGCCTTAAGAAATATATCCAACTCCTTCTTGAATATATTTAATGTATTGGCCTCTACTGCCTTCTGTGGTAGAGAATTCCACAGGTTCACCACTCTCTGGGTGAAGAAATTCCTCCTCATTTCTGTCCTAAATGGCCTACCCCTTATCCTTAGACTGTGACCCCTGGTTCTGGACTCCCCGACCATCGGGGACATCCTTCCTGCATCTAGTCTGTCCAGTCCTGTCAGAATTTTATAAGTTTCAATGAGATCCCCTCTCATTCTTCTAAACTCCAGCGAGTATAAGCCCAATTGACCCAATCTCTCCTCATACGTCATTCCTGCCATCCCAGGTAGCAGCCTGGTGAATCTTCGCTGAACTCCTTCCATGGCAAGAACATCCTTCCTCAGATAAGGTGACCAAAACTGCACACAATACTGAAGATGTGGTCTCACCACGGCCCTGTACAACTGCAGCAAGACACCCTTGTTCCTGTACTCAAACCCTCTCGCTACGAAGGCCAACATACCATTTGCCTTCTTAACCACCTGCTGCACCTGCATGCTTACCTTCAGCGACTAGTGCACAAGGACACCCAGGTCTCGTTGCACTTCCCCTTCTCCCAATCTATTGCCATTCAGATAATAATCTGCCTTCCTGTTTTTGCCACCAAAGTGGATAACCTCGCATTTATCCACGTTATATTGCATCTGCCATGCTTTTGCCCAATCACCCAACCTGTCCAAATCATCCTGGAGTTTCTCGGCATCCTCCTCACAGCACACACGCCCACCCAGCTTTGTGTCGTCTGCAAATTTGGAGATATTACATCTAGTTCCCTTGTCTAGATCATTAATATATATTGTGAATAGCTGGGGCCCAAGGGCTGATCCCTGCGGTACCCCACTAGTCACTGCTTGCCACTCGGAAAAAGACCCGTTTATTCCAACTCTTTGCTTTCTGTCTGCCAACCAGTTCTCTATCCAAGTCAATACTTTGCCCCCAATCCCATGTGCCTTAACTTTACACGCTAATCTCTTATGTGGGACCTTATCAAAAGCCTTCTGAAAGTCCAAATACACCACATCCACTCGTTCTCCCGTATCTATTTTACCAGTTACATCCTCAAAAAATTCCAGTAGATTAGTCAAGCACGATTCACCTTTTGTAAATCCATGTTGACTTTGTCCGATCCTGTCACTGTTTTCCAAGTGCTCTGCTATTACAGCTTTTATAATGGACTCTAGCATTTTCCCCATTACCGATGTCAGGCTTACCGGTCTGTAATTCCCCGTTTTCTCTCTACCACCTTTTTTGAATAGTGGGGTAACATTAGCTACCCTCCAATCCATGGGTACTTTTCCAGATTCCATCAAATGCTGGAAGATGATAACCAAAGCATCAACTATTTCTAGGGCCACTTCCTTAAATACCCTAGGATGTAGATTATCAGGCCCTGGGGATTTATCGGCCTTCAATCCCATCAATTTCCCTAACACCATTTCACACACCAGGATGAGTAAAAAGCGGCAAATGTGATGCGCACTCCGAACTGGGGACTCGGCCTCTGCCCATCCCACCTGTTGCCACCTCACCGCTCTTTTTTCCTCGGCTCACTTGCAGTGCAAGTTGTAAGTGATTGGAGGGCTGTGGTCTGGAGCCCGCCTGGGCATGTTGCCGCTCTCCCTCAGTGTCGGCTCTACCTACAGGAGAGGATGGATTGACAGATTGATATTGGCAATGAGTCACGCAGTGATAGTCATGTCAGAGCATGCAGCCGGCTGAGCCTGTGAGTCAATGAACACGTCCAACAGGTGGAAGGGTTTGTGAGGGCGACGGCAAATCAGGATGTGAAGGAAGGAACAACTAGTGGGACAGGTTTGCTGCTGTTTCATGGGAACGTTTTGGAGTGTTGGAGCGTGTTTGGGCGGAAGGTAGTTCGACTTGTATTGCACACTTAACACCCAGCATTGCAATAATGTCAGGGGAGGCCGGCCACCTTGGCTGGTCCAGTTAAGTTTCTGGTCAATGGTGACCCTCAGGATGTTGATGGTGGGGGAGTCAGTGATAGTAATCCCGTTAAATGTCATGGGCCAATAGTTAGATTTGCTTTTGTTGGAGCTCATCATTGCCTGGCACTTGTGTGGCGCGAATGGAACTTGCCACTTATCAGCCCAAGTGTGAATGTCGTCCAGGTCTTGCTGCATGCGGACACGGACTGCTTCATAATCTGAGGAGTTGCAAATGGAACTGAACACTGTGCAGTCATCAGCAAACATCCCCACTTCTGACCTTATGATGGAGGGAAGGTCATTGATGAAGCAGCTGAAGATGGTTGGGCCTGAGGAACTCCTGCAGCGATGTCCTGGGGCTGTGATAATTGGCCTCCAACAACCACAACCATCTTCCTTTGTGCTAGGTATGACTCCAGCCAGTGGAGAGTTTTCCCCGATTCTTCAGTTTTACTAGGGCTCCTTGATGCCACATTCGGTCAAATGCTGCCTTGATGTCAAGGGCAGTCACTCTCACCTCACCTCTGGAATTCAGCTCTTCGGTCCATATTTGGACCAAGGCGGTAATGAGGTCTGGAGCCGAGTGGTCCTGGCGGAACCCAAACTGGGCACTGGTGAGAAGGTTATTGGTGAGTAAGTGCTGCTTGAAAGCACTGTCGACGACACCTTCCTTCACTTTGCTGATGATTGAGAGTAGACTGATGGGGCAGTAATTAGCCTGGTTGGATTTGTCCTGGTTTTTGTGGACAGGACATACCTGGGCAGTTTTCCACATGACGGGTGGATGCCAGTGTTGTAGCTGTACTGGAACAGCTTGGCTAGAGGCACTGCTAGTTCTGGAGCACAAGTCTTCAGCACGATAGTCGGGATGTTGTCGGGGCCCATAGCCTTTGCTGTATCCAGTGCGCTCAGCTGTTTCTTGACATCATGTGGAGTGAATCGAATTGGCTGAAGACTGGCTTCTGTGATGGTGGGGACCTCAGGAGGAGGCTGAGATGGATCATTCACTCGGCACTTCTGGCTGAAGTTGGTTGGAAACGCTTCAGCCTTGTCTTATGCACTCACATGCTAGGCTCCACCATCATTGAGGATGGGGATATTCTTGGAGCCTCCTCCCGTTAGTTGTTTAATGGTCCACCACCATTCATGACTGGATGTGGCAGGACTGCAGAGCTTTGATCTGATCCGTTGATTGTGGGATCGCTTAGCCCTGTCGATAGCATGCTGCTTCCACTGTTTAGCATGCATGTAGTCCTGTGTTGCAGCTTCCCCAGGTTGGCACCTCATTTTTAGGTACGCCTGGTGCTGCTCCTGGCATGCTCTTCTACACTCACGATTGAACCAGGATTGGTCGCTTGGCTTGATGGTAATGTTAGAGTGAGGGATATGCCGGGCCATGAGGTTACAGATTGTGGTGGAATACAATTCTGCTGCTGCTGATGGCCCACAGCGTCTCATGGATGCCCAGTTTTGAGCTGCTAGATCTGTCCTGAATCTATCCCATTTAGCACGGTGGTAGTGCCACACAACACGATGGAGGGTGTCCTCAGTGTGAAGACAGGACTTTGTCTCCACAATGACTGTGCGGTGGTCACTGCTACCAATACCGCCATGGACAGATGCATCTGCGACAGGTAGATTGGTGAGGACGAGGTCAAGTAGGTTTTTCCCTTGTGTTGGTTCTCTCATCTCCTGCCGCAGGCCCAGACTGGCAGTGATGCAATGTTCCCTGTAATTTTGTTTGGCCCTGCCCGCCCCTTTAAGGGGCTGCACGGGCCATTCTAAATACTGCGCATGCATGATTGTTGTATTGAAGAGCCGTTAAGCAGCTGTGTGGGTTCCCTGGAGCGCTGTGCTGCAGTGCAGCCGCACAACTTAGAGGGAACATTGCAGCTATGTACTTCAGGACTCGGATAGCTCGGTCAGTAGTGGTGCTACCGAGCCACTCTTGGTGATGGACATTGAAGTCCCCCACCCAGAGTGCATTCTGTGCCTTTGCTACTCTCAGTGCTTCTTCCAAGTGGTGTTCGACATCTTCTTCTTCTTCTTCTTAGGCAGTCCCTCGCAACCGAGGACTTGCTTCCACATTAAAAATGAGTTCTCAGGTGACTGGTGAGTCCAATGCGGGACCTACAGTCTCTGTCACAATGGGGCAGACGGTGGTTGAAAGGGCGGGTGGTTGGGGTGCTTGGGTTGACGTGCGCTCCTTGCGCTGCCTGCGCTTGGCTTCCGCTTGCTCCCGGCGAAGAGACTCGAGGTGTTCGGCGCCTTCCCGGATGCTTCTCCTCCATTTTGTGTGGCCTTGGGCCAGGGATTCCCAGGTGTCGGTGGGGGGATGTTACACTTTTTCAAGGAGGTTTTGAGGGTGTCCTCGAAGTGTTTCCTCTGCCCACCTGGGGCTCTCTTGCCGTGTCGGAGCTCCGAGTAGAGCGCTTGTTTTGGGAGTCTCGTATCGGGCATGCGAACAATGTGACCCGTCCATCGGAGCTGATCGAGCGTGGTCAAAGCTTCGCTGCTGGGGATGTTGGCCTGAGCAAGAACACTGACGTTGGTGCGCCTATCCTGCCAGTGGATTTGCTGCCTCCGCAAGATCCTGTTCAACATGGAGGGGTATTGATTCATCAGCTGAGGGTGGGTGGGAGGTGGTCATCTACCAGGGTGGTGTGGAAGAGATTCCGTGTTCACTGCTGCTGGCTGGACTCTTACAACAACAGCAACAACAACGTATTTAGATAGGGCTTTTAACGTAGTAAAATGTCCCAAGGAACTTCACAGGAGCATTTTAAAACAAAATTTGACACCGAACCACGTAAAGAGATCATAGAATCACAGGACAGTGCAGCACAGAAGGAGGCTATTCGGCCCATTGAGCCTGGGCCGGCTCTGTCGAAGAGCAATCCAGTCAGTCCCACTCCCCCGCTCTTTCCCCATGTCCCTGCAAATTTTTCTCCTTCAAGTATTTATCCAATTCCCTTTTGAAGGCTGCTATAGAATCTGTATCCACCGCCCTATCAGGCAGTGCGTTCCAAATCCTAGCCACTCGGCGCGTAAAAAGGTTTTCCCTTATGTCACTTTTGCCAAATACCTTAAGTCTGTGCCCTCTGGTTATCGACCCTTCAGCCGTTGGAAACAGTTTGATGTATGATCGCCTAGTGTCCGGCTCAGTTGCACCAATGTAGCCACCAGGGAAGATTAGGATTTGCACATGGACTGTGACGATCCTGATCCGAGATTTATATTTCAATTTCACTTCTCATCAACGCTTTGGACTTACCAAATTCAAATGAGTATTCAAGGGGCACAGGCAGCCCTGTGATTTCACAGTCTAGAACAACTCCTGGCTGAATGAAAAGAAATGAGTGGGTGTGCACAAACTGCAGTATTTGGAGAATAGATCATTGTCCCACTCTGTGCTCAGTTACAGCAGCACGACCAGATCAGGCATGAGTCAAGCAGACCGAGCAGCTCTAGCAGCATAGAATCATAGAATCACAGAAGCATAGAATCACAGAATCACAGAATCATAGAATCATAGAGTCATAGAATCATAGAATCATAGAATCATAGAGTCATAAAATCATAGAGTCATAGAATCATAGAGTCATAGAATCATAGAATCACAGAATCACAGAATCATAGAATCACAGAATCACAGAGTCAGAATCACAGAATCACAGAATCACAGAATCATAGAATCATAGAGTCATAGAATCATAGAATCATAGAGTCATAAAATCATAGAGTCATAGAACCATAGAATCATAGAGTCATAAAATCATAGTCATAGAATCATAGAGTCATAGAATCACAGAATCACAGAATCATAGAATCATAGAGTCATAGAATCACAGAATCATAGAGCCATAGAATCACAGAATCATAAAATCATAGAATCACAGAATCACAGAATCATAGAGTCACAGAATCACAGAATCACAGAATCATAGAGTCATAGGCCTAGAAATTCAGTATTGCCACTTTTGGGGCGGTAAAGTCGGGCGGCCGCTAAAGTTTGCGCCCGGCGCAAAGTCGCGCCCCCTTCACCGATATTCAGTCGCATCGCCCCAAGGGGTTGCTGCTGCGCTAAAACAGGCGATGCACGACTATCTTTAGGCGCTAAGCCGGCGGTGCTGAGCGATAGCCCCGAGGCCGGGCGCAGCGCAGGTGCGGCGAGTTCTTGATTGACGGCAGACACTCTGGTGCCGGTCATCTCTTAAAGGAGGAGGGTGTATTTGTTTGCCTGCCACGCCCTGCACACTGAAGCCCTCAACCTAGGCCTGACCACTTCAGCTTCACCTGTACAACGCCCAAGACTATGGAGAAGGCCAGGGAGAGAGCGCAGCGCTTCAGTGACGGTGACCTGAGGCTGCTGGTTGGCGGAGTGGAGCGCAGGCACCATGTTTTGTACCCAGAAGGTGGCAAGAGGCCGCTGCCCAGCGCCTACCGGAAAGCCTGGAGGGAGGTGTCCAACAGGGTGTCTTCCAACAGCGTGGTTGCCAGGACTCCTGTACAATGCCGGAAGAAGTTCAACGACCTCACTCGGATTGTCAGGGTGAGTACCCTTTCCAGTGTCCTCCTCATCCTTGCATGTGCACCTCACATTATGGGCAAAGGGACCTGAAAGCCCTAATGGCCAGCCCTCATCCAGCAGCTATGGGCCTGGCATGAAAATCAATTGCACATTCAGCACTTTACACACTGTCCAAGCTATTCGACCATGGGAGGCATTGCAGACAAGATCAGGGCTACACACTGTCCAAGCTATTCGACCATGGGAGGCAGTGCAGACAAGATCAGGGCTACACACTGTCCAAGCTATTCGACCATGGGAGGCAGTGCAGACAAGATCAGGGCTACACACTGTCCAAGCTATTCGACCATGGGAGGCAGTGCAGACAAGATCAGGGCTACACACTGTCCAAGCTATTCGACCATGGGAGGCAGTGCAGACAAGATCAGGGCTACACACTGTACTTAGAGGCCGTCCTTTCTCTTGCAGGCCAAGGTTGCGCACAACCGGCGCAACCAAACTGAGACCGGGGGAGGCCGTCCTGACCTCAAAGAGCTCTCCGACCTCGACCAGCATGTGGAGCGCATTATGGGAGGCCGGCTGATTGGCCCCGTCGCCACTGGAGATGCCGACCCTGTTCTGGGCACCAATGGTAAGGGCATCACCTTTTGGCCCTCTCTCGTTCCACTTGCGCATCAGATCAGCATCCTTTGCCACTGTCCGACCAATGCGGTGAATGGCACCACTCATGCCTCCCTCGCTGCCGCCCTGTCCTCACTCTAAAGCTACTCTTGTGCCTTCCTGCTTTCAGATGGTGAATCACCAGGTGAGGAGGCGGGCCCTCAAGCTGCCACTGTCAGCCCTTCGGAAGACGAGGAGGAGGGAGAGGAAGCCGGCCCATCAGTGCCACCCTCAGCCGTGCCAGCCCATGGCGATGTAGGGGACACGTCTTCCCTGGAGGGGAGCCGGGGGGAAGGGTCGGAGGAGAGTGAAGCTCCGGGGCCCAGCGGCCTGCAGCAACGCGGGAGGGGTGGGGAAGCTCGGCGGACTTCTCCCCAGAGGGTGAGTGCGGCCTCCAGTCCTGCGATGGTCAGCGTAGAGGAGGTGTGCCTCCTAGAGGAAATGGCCGTCCAGGCTGAGCGCAGGCACACTGGGCTCATGGCTGCAGTGGGAAGGATGCCTGACTCCATAGAGTCACTGGCAAGGAGTGTGCAGGAATTCGGGGCAGCACAGGCCAGGAGTCTGCAACAGTTCAGTGCAGCACAGGCCAGGAGTCTGGAACAGTTCAATGCAGCACAGGCCAGGAGTCTGCAGGACATCAATGCAGCACAGGCCAGCAGTCTGCAGGACATCGCGGCAGCACAGGCCAGGAGTCTGCAGGACTTCGCGGCAGCACAGTCGGCTTCTAGCCAAGTGCTCAGTCGTGCCGTCCATTCACTGGCTGGTGTGATGCGGACACAGACCAGGGCCACACGGGCACTAACTGCTGCCACCCTCGCTGGATCAGCCAGGCATCGCCAGGGCACTCGCCGCGCAGCAGCAGCCCAGCAGTCTGTCCTTCAGCTGTTTGCTGCGCATGCTGCAGTGCTGGCCCGTGCGAGTGCCAATGTGTCAGGCGACCAGCGAGCACCTGCGATCTGCCAGGTTGCCACCATTCCTGCAGCCGACACTGCCACTCCGCCACTGCAGCTGCCAGGAGCTGCTGGACACACTGCTGCCGCCCAGCCAGAGTTGGAGCAGTCAGCAGCCGGCCACTCCAAGGCCAGAGCTGGTGCAGGCCGACCCCCAAGGGCATCTGCCGTCTCGCCATCTGCCCCTCAGCAGCCTTCCCCCAGCCTTGCTGCAGCCACTGGGCTCCCATTGAGGAGGAGCAGCAGGGCGGGCAGGGGCCAGGCAAGGATGCGCAAGGCATCACCCTCGCAGGGCAAAAAGTAGAGGTATGCACAAATGCCTGGTGCTTGTTGTAAGGCCGACACTGGTGCAGTTGTTTTTGTGTAAGGCCGAGACTGGTGTCTATCTTTATTTGTGTAAGGCCGAGACTGGTGTCTATCTTTATTTGTGTAATGCCGAGACTGGTGTCTATCTTTATTTGTGTAAGGCCGAGACTGGTGTCTATCTTTATTTGTGTAAGGCCGAGACTGGTGTCTATCTTTATTTGTGTAAGGCCGAGACTGGTGTCTATCTTTATTTGTGTAAGGCCGAGACTGGTGTCTTTCTTTCTTTTTGTAAGGCCGAGACTGGTAGTTTTGTGTTTTTGGAGGGGGCTTCTCCACATGAGCATGTAATGTGGGAAGGGCAGAGGTTTTCAATAAATTTTTGTTGTTAAATTGCAGTGTGCATGGTTTTTTGGTTAAGTCCTGGTTGCCCTGCTCGGCTGAGGGCTTGTGGAGTGGCTACATTCATCTGCTGACATTGGCACAAGCCAGTCCCTGAGAGGAGGCCTAGAACCGACGTTCAATAAGCCGGCGACGGGCGGCCCTTGCACTTTGTGCCTCCCTCCTGTGCTGGTCCTCCTCCTCCTCCTCCTGCTCCTCCTCCTCAGGTGGTCCTCCAATCTGTGGTGGCAGTGGCTGAGTCCTGCGGATAGCCAGGTTGTGCAGCATGCAGCAAACGACCACGAAATGGGAGACTCGCTCCGGAGAATACTGCAGGGCTCCACCGGAACGATCGAGACAGCGGAACCGTTGCTTCAGGACGCCGATTGTTTGTTCGATGATGTTCCTGGTCGCTTGATGGCTCTCGTTGTATCGCTCTTCAGCAGGGGTGCTGGGCGCATGGAGCGGGGTCATCAGCCAGGTACACAAAGGATAGCCTTTGTCCCCGATAAGCCATCCTCGTGGGCGATGCTGTGCCTGGAACATGTCTGCCACAGAAGTCTGTCGCAGGATGAAGGCATCGTGGCTGCTGCCTGGAAATTGGGCATTGACAGCTAGGATGAGCTGCCTGTGGTCACACACCAGCTGTACGTTCAGTGAATGGTAGCCCTTCCGGTTGCGGTAATCCTCGGCATTCTCCAGAGGTGCCCGCAAAGCCACATGCGTGCAGTCAATGGCGCCCTGCACCATGGGGAAGCCCGCGAATGCTGCAAAGCCCATTGCACGCTGTTGCTGCTTGTCAAGGGCCATGGAGAAGGAGATGAACTGACGTCTCCTTTTGAAAAGGGCATTGGTCACCTGGCAGATGCAGCAATGCACGGTGAACTGGGAGATGTTGGCAATGTCCCCAGTAGCGGATTGGAAGGAGCCGGTGGCATAAAAGTTGAGAGCCACCGTCACCTTCACTGCCACCGACAGAGACGTCCTGCTCCTCAGCTGTGGCTGCAGATCAACGGCAAGCAGCTGGCAGATCTCTGTGACCACCTCCCTTCTGAATCGCAGCCTCCGAACACACTGCTCCTCAGACATGTTGAGATAGGAGAACTGCTGGCGGTATACCCTGGGTGGGTAAGGCCTCCTATGCCGACGCCTGTTGCCCCCTCTCCGTCTAACCAGGGCTGCCACTCTCTCACGGCGTCTGTGAGCCCTTTGGATGTAATTGAGAAAGCCAGCGTTGACACCCATTGCAGCCCCCATAATATGCTGGCAAACAGTGAGATGTCAATGAAGGCAAAAACTTTTTGAAAGCTGTGGCCTGAAGCCAGAAGTACCTGTGCGAGTGTTGGGCCAAAGCAGAAAGCTATCTACCTTGGTCTCTCTCCAAAGATCCGTTTCGCAAGAAGGTGTGCTGCAAAATGGCAGCCTTTTATATTGCAGGATGAGTGCCCTTTAATTTGCGCCCCCCGCGCCCCGCATCGGCTGAGCACCGTTCCACTTAACAGTCGCTAGGGGCCCCAGGCGCACAATGGGGCGGCGCGAGTGAAGTTCCGGTTGGGGGCGCACAAAGGGCGTTGCACGGGGAAATGACGTCATGATCTGCACGCGCAGCTGAGCGCGCAAAGACTTTGCGCCGGCGCTAAATCTCTAGTGAAGTTGGGGCGAGGCACAGTTCGCGCTGCGCCCGGGCGCTACCCGCCTAGCGCCCGACATCTACTCCTCCTAAGGCGCTAACGGCTGGCGCAGCCAACTGAATTTCTAGGCCATAGAGTCATAGAATCATAGAGTCATAGAATCATAGTCATTGAATCATAGAATCATAGTCATAGAATCATAGAGTCATAGAATCATAGTCATTGAATCATAGAATCATAGTCATAGAATCATAGAGTCATAGAATCATAGTCATTGAATCATAGAATCATAGTCATAGAAACATAGAGTCATAGAATCACAGAATCATACAATTATAGAGTCATAAAATCATAGAATCATACTCATAGAATCACAGAATCATAGAATCACAGAATCACAGAATCACAGAATCACAGAGTCAGAGAATCACAGAATCACAGAATCACAGTATCATAGAAACATAGGCCTAGAAATTCAGTCGCGTTTGCGCCCACTTATTGGCTATAAAGTGGTTTGCGCCGGAAGTTTTTTAGCGCCCGAAATTCAGTTGGTCCCTAACATCGGCATTAGCCGGTAGCGCTGCGCCGGCACCGATGACGTCATCGGTATGCGCAGCGCCCCGGTTCCAATGGTAATCCGTCCCGATGGCCAAATTCAGTTGCGGCCGCCTCGCCCGTCGCGGCCGCAAACAGCGTTTGCAAAACGGTGCCTTACAGCTCCGAGAGGCCGGCGCATAAAGCTGGAGGGGCGGCCGGCCGCTTTCCCGGCGGCCGCCTGGCCGCACCTCCCTCCCCGGACTCCTGCACCACCCCCCCGCGGCATTGGTGTGTGACTCCCGCGAGCCCGGCACTTCTCCGTGGTGCCGGGCTAATTTGCCGGGGGAATCCAGCGGCGATCTCACGGCTGCAGGCAGTTCCTCCTTAAGAGAAGGAGGAGGCCTGCAGTACCCCAGCCTGCCGCACCGCATCGGGTGCCGCAGCGGCAGCTGGGCGCCGGAAACTGACATTCTTCGCCCCAAACGAGGCGGCCAAACCCTGCAATAGCACCCGCCTCCGTCTTGGGGCGGCGCAACTGAATTTCAGGCGGACGCTACGGGAATCCGGGCGAGCGCAAAATTTCGGGCACTAAAGACCTGGCGCGGCGATACCGAATTTCTAGGCCATAGAATCATAGAGTCATAAAATCATAGAGTCATAGAATCATAGAGTCATAGAATCACAGAATCACAGAATCATAGAATCACAGAATCACAGAATCATAGAGTCATAGAATCACAGAATTATATAATCATAGAATCATAGAATCACAGAGTCATAAAATCATAGAGTCATAGAATCATAGAATCACAGAATCATAGAATCATAGAGTCATAGAATCACAGAATCACAGAATCACAGAATTATATAATCATAGAATCACAGAATAAAAGAGTCATAGAATCAAAGAATCACAGAATCACAGAGTCATAGAATCACAGAGTCACAGAGTCATAGAATCACAGAATCACAGAATCATAGAATCACAGAATCATAGAGTCACAGAATCACAGAATCATAGAGTCACAGAATCACAGAATCATAGAGTCATAGAATCACAGAATCACAGAATAAAAGAGTCATAGAATCACAGAGTCACAGAGTCATAGAATCACAGAATCACAGAATAAAAGAGTCATAGAATCATAGAATCACAGAATCACAGAGTCATAGAATCACAGAGTCACAGAGTCATAGAATCACAGAATCATAGAATCACAGAATCATAGAGTCACAGAATCACAGAATCATAGGATCACAGAATCACAGAATTATAGTCATAGAATCATAGAATCACAGAATCACAGAATCATAGAGTCATAGAATCACAGAATCACAGAGTCATAGAATCACAGAATCACAGAATCATAGTCATAGAATCAAAGAATCACAGAATCACAGAGTCATAGAATCACAGAGTCACAGAGTCATAGAATCACAGAATCATAGAATCACAGAATCACAGAATCATATAATCACAGAATCACAGAGTCATAGAATCACAAAATCACAGAATCATAGAATCACAGAGTCATAGAATCATATAATCGTAGAATCATAGAATCATAGAATCACAGAATCACAGAATCATAGAGTCATAGAATCATAGAATCATAGAGTCATAGAATCATAGAATCATAGAATCACAGAATCACAGAATCACAGAATCATAGAGTCATAGAATCATAGAGTCATAGGGGGAGAAATTCGGTTGGTTGCACCATCCATTAGCGCCTAAAGAGGCCGACAAGTGGGGCGCTAACCAATTAGTGCCCGGGAGCAGCGATCCTTGCGCCTCCTCCCATATTGAGTGGACATTTTACGGGCGCAGGCAGATCATGACGTCATTTCAGTGTGCAACGCCTTTTGGGCGCCCCGGACTGGAAAATCAGTGGCGCCCCCCTCCGTTCCGCCTGGCGCTAATAAGGACAGCTTACCTGGAGCGTTCCCCAGCCACTCTCGGGCTGGGGGGGCGCTCTTTAAAGGGGACTGCTGTGGTTTAAAAGCGGCAGCCATTTTTGGAGCATAACTTCTTCGAGAGATACAGAGGCCTAGAAATTCAGTCTGGACACTTTTGGGGCGCTAAAGTCGGGCGCTCGCTAAAGTTAGCGGCCGCCGGAAAGTGTAGGCCACATCGCCGAAATTCAGTAGAGTTGGCCCTAAGTTTGTCGAGCGCTGAAACTGGCGTTGAAATGCTGTGTTCCGGCGCTAAGCCGGCGATGCGGCCTAATAACGCCGAAGCCGGGCGCAGCTCTGTCTGTTCTTTTTTTACCTCTACAGGCGCGTTCAATGTGACCCTTTTTGCCACAATTTCGGCATTCCAGCTCCGTACACCAGCAGTCATTAGCGTGATGGCCCGTTTTCCCACAACGGTAACATGTGCCGTTCCGCGCACCTTTAGGCTCAGACGACACCTTGTGAACTCTCCCTGTTGAACTCAACTGGTGAGCCTCCTTTTCCGCCATCTCCATGGAGACACTAACTTCAATGGCCTTTTCAAGAGTAAGGTTGTCCTCAGTAAGAAGGCGCTTCTGTGTGGCTGCATTTTGCAGACCACACACGAGTCTGTCTCTAATGGTGTCCTTCAGCACCTCCTTGAACTCGCAGTGTTCTGACAACCTTTTTAAAGCAGCAATAAACATCGTCACTGATTCCCCCTCCTCTTGATTCTGTTTGTGAAATCTATATCTCTCAGCAATAACCAGAGGTTTTGGTGAAAAATGTGCTCCAAGAATTTCCATTAGTTGCTTATATGTTTTAGTTTCTGGCTTATCTGGCTGCACGAGGCTGCGAAGTAAATTGAATGTCTTCGGCCCCATTACACTCAAAAAGGTAGGCACGACCTTTTCACTTGCCACCGCATTCGCCAATACAAAATAGTCAAAACGTTCCGTATATGCACTCCATTGCTCTACATTTTTATCAAAATCACCGATGTTTCCTAATATAGTAGCCATCTCACGTTTCAAATTAAAATTTCTGTTTACTCACTGCCGTAACATTAATGTGATGCTGCAATCTCTGTTCCGAGTGTTTTGTAGTCGAAAACAAGAAAGTTCCCACAACGCAGATTCATCCGATCCTCGTCGCCACTTGTTGTGTTGGTACCTTTCTACCTAGACACAATTTAGGACTCAGAACTCAGAGATTCAAACATGAAGTGCTTTATTGGAAGGAAAGGAAGTTCTGGAAAGTTCCAAACAAAGAGAGCTAAACTTAGCCAAGAGAACACCCACCCATTTATCTGCTGTGACAGCGCCACCACAGGTGGGAGGAGAACATACAATACATAACAGTTCCTCCCCAGAGCATTACCCCCCGCTCCCCTCCAGGGAAGTAGTCTCCCCAGTCTGCAGATGGGCTGGCTCGCCTGAGGGTGGTAGGGATGGTCCGGCTTCCTCCTGCTCGTCGCCTCCAGAGTCAGTGGCACTGGCAGCTTGAGGGCCCGGCTCCTGAGCTGGTGATGCAGCATCTGAAAGCAGGGAGGTTGAAGAGTGGCTTTAGCGAAAGGACAGGGTGGCAGCAAGGGATGCATGAGTGCTGCAGTGCACTGACTTGGGTCCAAAGTGAAAAAGCATGCTGGTGGGGGCAACAAGTGGAAGGAGAGAGCTCAAAAAGGTGATGACCTTACCATCGCTGTGCACAATGGAGTCGGCAGCTCCAGTGGTGACAGGACCACTCATCCGGCCTCCAGCAATCTGGTGGACTCGCTCCTCGAGGTCTGTGAGGGTCTGCAGATGAGGCCGGCCTCCTCTGGTACGAAGCTGCTCCCGACGGTTCCTGGCCAGCTTGGCCTGCAGGAGAAACAATGGGTAGTGATGAAAGATGCTGCCCTGAGCTGACATCACATGCCCCCCATGGTAGAATAGCCCTTACATTATGCACTGAGCTGAATGTGCGTGTGTGTTTCCACTAAGGGGCATGGGTGCAGGCTGGCAGATGGCCACTGCGGCTTCGCGCACCCTCTGGCCACAAAGTCAGGAGCAGATGGAGGGATGGAGATGATTGTGAAAAAGGCACTTACCCTAACGACCCGAGTGAGGTCGTTGAACTTCTTCCTGCATTGCACAGGAGTCCTGGGCACCACGCTGGTGGAGGTGACTCTCTGGGAAACATCCCTCCAAGCTCGGCGGTATTCCCTCTGATGAGGCCTCCTGCCATTTTCGGGGTAAAGCGCAGCTCGCCAGCGCTCCACTGCGCCAACCAGAGCATCCAAGGCCTCGTCGCTGAATCGCTCCGCTCTCTGCCTGACCCTCTCCGTGTCTGGGAAGTTTAGAACGCCGCAGGTAGGTCAACGCCGATTTTGAGGCCTACAAGGCGCAGAGTGTGGCTGCTGATGCTAATTGACCCGCCCCTTTAAGAGCTGGCCGGCGCCAGTGTGTCTCGTGGAAATCGATTATTGACAACACCTGCGCTGTGCCTGGCCGCCGAGAAATTGAGTAGCGCCGCCAGGTTAGCGCCTTAAGAGTAGCGTGCAGCGCCTGATTTAGCGCCGCAATCACCTTCAGGGGCGCTGCAAACCAATATCGCGCGAGGTGGCGATAAATTGCGCCTGGCGCTAAAGTTTGCGCACCGCCAGTACTAGCGCCCCAAACGGGGCGATACCGAATTTCTCCCCCATAGAGTCATAGAGTCATAGGGGGAGAAATTGAGTATAGCCCTGTTTGGGGCGCCAGCCTCGCCAGGGTGCTAAAAGTAGCACCCCGGAAACATTCGCGCCCCCGCACCGGAAATTGAGTGGTTGCGCCCCAAAGGGAAGCGCGGCGCTATTGGAGGCACCCCGCATCCCTCTTGGGGCGCTGCGAGTGAATATCGTGGCGCTATGTGCCGTAGCGCCACACGCTGCGGCACGTCGCGCTGACGTATTGCAGGCCTTCCCTTCTTAAAGGGGAGGGGCCTTGTGCAGTGCGATCTGGGGCCCAGCTGGGCCCCCGGAGATCGGGAGTGCAGGCAAAAGAGCCCGGCACCGAGGAGAAGTGCCAGGCTCTTGGAGCGCAGCCGGCACTCCGCGGGGGGGTGGCGCGGGGGGGGTTCAGGAGGCCGGGGACAGGAGCGCAGGCAGGTGCTGGCAGGTGGCCAACAGCAAAAATGGCCGCCCCACACCTCGCCTTTACTTTGCACCTCCCCGGCCGCAGGTAGGCCCCCCTGACCCCGTCAGACATAGCATCCGGCGGTAAATCAGGGGGCGCTGCCAAACATCGCGGCCGGGGCGTCAGCGGGGCGCTGCGCACACCGATGACGTCATCGGCAGCGGCGCAGCGCTAACGGTTAGCGCCACCACTAACGTCCCACGGAATTTAGCGGGAGGCGTGGGCAGTGCCGCGCCCGGGCGCCAGTTGGCTTGCAACCCATTTAGCGCCCTCTTTAGGCACTAACGGGTGGCGCAACCTACTGAATTTCTTCCCTAGAGTCATAGGCCTAGAAATTCAGTTGTTAGCGCCAGCCGCTAGCGCCTTAGGAGGAGGAGAAGTGGGGCGCTAAGCGGCTAGCGCCCGGGCGCAGCGCGATCTGCGCCTCGCGCAAACTTCACTCAAGATTTAGCGGCGGCGCAAAACCGCAGCACCCGCTCAGCTGCGCGCGCAGATCCTGATGTCATTTCATGGTGCAACGCCCTTGGTGCGCCCCAAACCGGAACTTCAGTGGCGCCGCCCTTCTGTGCGCCTGGCGCCCCCAGCGACTGGTAGAGGGGAACGGTTCCCAGTCGCTGCAGGGCGCGGGGGACGCTATTTAAAGGGGACTCCTCCTGCATTATAAGTGGCAGCCATTTTGTGCCAATCCTTCTGTGTGAGAGACAGATATTTGAAGAGAGACACAGGGAGAGAGCTTTCTGCTTTGACTCAGCGCTCGCACAGGTACTTCTGGCTTCAGGCCAGAGCTTTGCACTTGGATTTAACTTTCAGTGCCATAGCTTTGAGTCGCCACATATAATGGGGGCTGCAATGGGTGGAAACATTGGGCTTTTCCATTGCATTCAAAGGGCTCAGAGACGCCGTGAGAGAGTGCCAGTCATGGCCAGACGGAGAAGGGCCAACAGGCGTCGGTCACTAACCTCAGCCGAGCGCAACTACGCCCAGATTGACAGGGAGGCCCTCAGCCTAGTATGGGGAGTAAAAAAATTCAACCACTATCTGCATGGGCAGAAGTTCACCTTGCTGACTGACCACCAACCACTTGTCTCCATCTTTAATCCTAAGAAGGGCGTTCCAGTGATGACTGCACAACGGTTACAAAGATGGTTCCTGTTTCTAGGGGCGAATCAATATGAAATAGAATATAAAGGCCCGAAACAGCATGACCATAGAGTCATAGAATCATAGAGTCATAGGCCTAGAAATTCAGTATCGCCACGTTTGGGGCGCTACAGCCGGGCATTCGCTAAATTTAGCGCCCGGCGTAACTTAGCGCCACCTTCGCCGAAATTGAGTTGCATCACCCCAAGAGGTTGCAGCTGCGCTAAAGCAGGTGATGCACAACTATCATAAGGCGCTAAGCCGGCGAGCCAAGGCGCTAACACCAAGGGCGGGTGCAGCGCAGGTGCGGCGAGTTGCTGATTGAAGGCAGACACGCTGGCGCCGGTCAGCTCTTAAAGGGGGAGGGTGGACTTGTTTGGCTGCCACGCCCTGCACACTGCAGCCCTGAAGCAAGGCCTGACCATTGCTGGTTCAACAGTTCAACGCCCAGGACCATGCAGAAGGCTAGGGAGTGAGCGGAGCGCTTCAGCGAGGGTGCCCTGAGGCTACTGGTTGGTGCAGTAGAGCGCAGGCGACCTGTCCTCTTCCCTGACAGTGGGAGGAGGCCGCTTCCCAGCGAGTATCAAAAAGCCTGGAGGGAGGTGGCAAACAGGGCGACTGTGGTGTATGTAACCTGTACCACCTTAAGAGACTACCTTAAGAGATGGACTACTTTCTCTTGGCTACTGTATATTGTAGTACCGGTGGTGACTACACCGGTATATAAACTCTGTGTAGTAATTTGCTAAGCAGTTCAGCCCTGACCTTCGATTAGTAAAGACCTGTTTAAGTTATTCTTGTTGTCTGTGTCCAGTGATTTAGAATAAGCATATCTGGGACACTCAGACTCAACAGCGACCACCAACAGCATGGTTGCCAGGATTCCACTTCAATGCAGGAAAAAGTTCAACGACCTCACTCGGGTTGTCAGGGTGAGTAGCCTTTTCCAGTATCCTCCTCATCCCTGCATGTGCACCTCAGTTTCTGGCCAAAGGGACCTGAAAGCCCCAATGCCCAGCCCTCATCCAAGAGCTATGGGACTCTCATGAAAACCATTTGCACATTCAGCACTTTACACACTGTCAGGGCTATTCCACCATGGGAGGCAGTGCAGCCAAGATGAGGGCTTGACACTGTCAGGGCTATTCCACCATGGGAGGCAGTGCAGGCAAGATCAGGGCTTGACACTGTCAGGGCTATTCCACCATGGGAGGCAGTGCAGGCAAGATGAGGGCTTGACACTGTACTTAGAGGCCGTCCTTTCTTTGGAAGGGCAAGCTGGCCCACAATCGCAGGCAGCAGTGATGGACCGGGGGAGGCCATCCTGACCTCAAAGAGCTCAGCAACCTGGAGCAGCGTGTGGAGCGCATTATGGCAGGCCGGCTGATTGGCCCCATCGCCAGTGGAGATGCCGACCCTGTTCTGGACAGCAATGGTAAGGTCATCACCTTTTTGACCTCTCTCTTTCCACTTGTGCCTCACACCAGCATCCTTTGCCACTATCGAACCAATGCAGTGCATAGCAGCACTCATGCCTCCCTCGCTGCCGCCCTGTCCTCACTCTAAAGCAAATCTTGTGCCTCCCTGCTTTCAGATGCTGATTCGCCAGGTGAGGAGGCGGGCCCTCAAGTTCCCACTGTCAGTGATTCTGAATTTGAGGAGGAGGAAGAGGAAGCCGGCCCATCAGTGCCATCCTCAGCCGAGGCAGCCCATGGCCATGATGGGGACACGTCTTCCCTGGAGGGGAGCAGGGGGGAAGGGTCTGAGGAGAGTGAAGCTCTGGGGCCCAGCGGGCTGCAGCAACGCGGGAGGGGTGGGGAAGCTCGGCGACCTTCTCCCTGGAGGGTGAGTGCAGCCTCCAGTCCTGCTATGGTGAGCGCAGAGGAGGTGTGGCTCCTTGGTGAAATGGGCACCCAGGCTGAGCGCAGGCACACTGAGCTCATGGCTGCAGTGGCAAGGATGCCTGACTCCATAGAGTCACTGGCAAGGAGTGCTCAGGAATTTGGGGCAGCACAGGCCAGGAGTCTGCAAGAATTCAGTGCAGCACAGGCCAGGAGTCTGCAGGACTTCGTGGCAGCACAGGCGGCTTCCAGCCAAGTGCTCAGTCGTGCCGTGCATTCACTGGCTGGTCTGATGCAGACACAGATCAGGCCCACACGGGCACTAACTGCTGCCACCCTCGCTAGATTGGCCAGGCATCGCCGGGGCCCTCGCCGCGCTGCAGCAGCCCAGCAGTCTGTGCTTCAGCAGATTGCTGCGCATGCTGCAGTGCTGGCCCGTGCGAGTGCCAGTGTATCAGCCGACCAGGGAGTGCCTGTGCTCTGTCAGGTTGGCAGCATTCCTGCAGCCAACCCTGTCACTCCTCCACTGCAGCTGCCACCACCCGTAGGACAGACTGCTGCCGCCCAAGCAGAGTTGGAGCAGCCAGCAGCCGGGCCCTCCAGGCCCAGAGCTGGTCCAGGCCGTCCCCCAAGGGCATCTGGCGTCTCACCATCTGACCCTAAGCAGCCTTCCCCCAGCCTTGCTGCAGCCAATGGGGAGTTTGCACAGTAAAAAATTTTCTTTAATCACATTGTCCATGTTTGCACTTTGAACTATTTGTTGCCTTGACCGGCTGAGGGCTTGCGGAGCGGCTCCATTCATGTTCTTTCATTGGCACAAGCCATTCACTGAGAGGGGGCCTAGAACCGAGTTGCAATAAGCCGCCGACAGACGGCCCTTGCACTTTGTGCCTCCCTCCCGTCTTGGTGCTCCTCCTCCTCCTCCACCTCCTCCTCCTCTTCCTCCTCTGGTGGTCCACCAATGTCTGCTGGCAATGGCTGAGTCCTGAGGATAGCCAGGTTGTGCAGCATGCAGCACACTACAACGAAATGGGAGACTTGCTCAGGCGAGTACTGTAGGGCTCCTCCGGAACGATCCAGACAGCGGAACCGTTGCTTGAGCATGCCGATTGTGTGCTCAATGATGTTCCTGGTAGCTTGATGGCTGTCATTTTATCGCTCTTCAGCAGGGGTGCTGGGCGCACGGAGCGGGGTCATCAGCCAGGTGCACAAAGGATAGCCTTTGTCCCCGAGAAGCCATCCTCGTGGGTGAGCCTGGGCTTCAAAAATGTCTGCCACAGAAGTCTGGCGCAGGATGAAGGCATCGTGGCTGCTGCCTGGAAAGCGGGCATTGACAGCTAGTATGAGCTGCCTGTAGTCACACACCAACTGGACGTTGAGCGAATGGTAGCCCTTCCGGTTGCGGTAATCCTCGGCATTCTCTAGAGGTGCCCGCAAAGCCACATGCGTGCAGTCAATGGTGCCCTGGACCATGGAGAAGCCCGCTATTCCTCCAAATCCCATTGCAAGCTCTTGCTGCTTGTCCAGGGTCATGGGGTAGGAGATGTACTGACGTCTCCTTCTGAAAGGGGCATTGGTCACCTGGCGGATGCAGCAATGTACCTCGAACTGGGAGATGTTGGCAATGTCCCTAGTAGCGGATTGGAAGAAGCCGGTGGCATAGAAGTTGAGAGCCACCGTCACCTTCACTGCCACCGACAGAGACGTCCTGCTCCTCAGCTGTGGCTGCAGATCTCTGCGAAGCAGGTGGCAGATCTCAGTGACCACCTCCCTTCTGAATTGCAGCCTCCAAACACACTGCTCCTCAGACATGTTCAGATATGAGAACTGCTGGCGGTATACCCTGGGTGGGTAAGGCCTCCTGCGCCGACGCCTGTTGGCCCTTCTCCGTCTGGCCATGACAGGCACTCTCTCACGGCGTCTCTGAGCCCTTTGAATGCAATGGAGAAGCCCAATGTTTCCACCCATTGCAGCCCCCATTATATGTGGCGACTCAAGGCTATGGCACTGAAAGTTAAATCCAACTGCAAAGCTCTGGCCTGAAGCCAGAAGTACCTGTGCGAGCGCTGAGTCAAAGCAGAACGCTCTCTCCCTTTGTCTCTCTCCAAATATCCATCTCGCACACAGAAGGATTGGCACAAAATGGCTGCCACTTATAATGCAGGAGGAGTCCCCTTTAAATAGCGCCACCCGCGCCCCGCAGCGACTGGGAACCGTTCCCCTCTACCAGTCGCTGGGGGCACCAGGCGCACAGAAGGGCGGTGCCATTGAAGTTCTGGTTCGGGGCGCACCAAGGGCGTTGCACCATGAAATGACGTCAGGATCTGCGCGCACAGCTGAGCGGGTGCTGCGGTTTTGCGCCGCCGCTAAATCTTGAGTGAAGTTTGCGCGAGGCGCAGATCGCGCCGCGCCCGGGCGCTATCCGCTTAGCGCCCCACTTCTACTCCTCCTAAGGCGCTAGCGGCTGGCGCTAACAACTGAATTTCTAGGCCATAGAGTCATAGAATCATAGAATCATAGCCATAGAATCATAGTCATAGAATCATAGAATCATAGAATCATAGAATCATAGAGTCATAGAATCATAGAATCATAGAATCATAGAGTCATAGAATCATAGAGTCATAGAATGGTTACAGCACGGAAGGAGGCCATTCAGCCTTTCGAGCCCATGCCGACACTCAGCTAGTCCCACTCCCCCACCCTTTCCCCGTAGCCCTTCAATTTTTTTTCCTTCAGATACTTATCCAATTCCCTTTTGAAAGATAAGATGGAGTCTGCCTCCACCACTCTTTCAGGCAGTGCATTCTGGATCTTAACCGCTCACTGTAAAAAAGTTTTTTCTTACGTCACCTTTGGTTCTTTTGTCAATCACCTTAAATCTGTGTTCTCTGGTTCTCGACCCTCCTGCCAATGGGAACAGTTTCTCTCTATCTACTCTGTCCAGCCCCCTCATGATTTTGAACACCTCAAATCTCCTCTCAATCTTCTCTGCCCCAAGGAGAACAACCTCAGCTTCTCCAGTCTATCCACATAACTGAAGTCCCTCATCCCTGGAACCATTCTTGTAAATCTTTTCTGCACCCTCTCTAGGGCCTTCACATCCTCCCTAAAGTGTGGTGCCCACAATTGGACACAATACTGCAGTTGGGGCCGAACCAGTGTTTTATACGGGTTCATCATAATTTCCACACTTTTGTACTCTATACCTCTGTTCATGAAGCCCAGGATCCCGTAAGCTTTTTAAACTGCTTTCTCAACCTGCCCTGCCACCTTCAATGATTTGTGCACACATACACCCCTAGGTCTCTCTGTTCATGCACCCACTTTAGGATTGTACCATTTCGTTTATATGTCCTCTCTTCATTCTTTCTACCAAAATGTATCACTTCACACTTTTCTGCATTAAATTTCATCTGCCACGTGTCCGCCCATTTCACCAGCAGAGCTTCTAAATATAAGTGTGCACAATAAATTTGCTCAAATTTAATTTAGCTATTTTAGAAATTTAAGCAATGGACAAAAACCCATAAGTCAAGGCATATTAGGGCAGTTGACCAAAGGTAGGTTTTAAGGAGCATCTTAAAGGAGAAAAGAGAGAGAGAGGCAGAGAGGTTTCAGGAGGGAATTCCAGAGCTGAGGGCCCAGGCAGCTGAAGGTACGACCACCAATGGTGGAGTGATTAAAATCGGGGATGCTTAAGAGGCTAGAATTGAAGGAGCTGTGAGGCCTGTAGGGGGAGCTCTGTCCCTAGTGCAATAAGCTGTGAGACCTGTAGGGGGAGCTCTCAGTCCCTAGTGCAATAAGCTGTGAGGCCTGTAGGGGGAGCTCTCAGTCCCTAGTGCAATAAGCTGTGAGACCTGTAGGGGGAGCTGTTGGTCCATGGTGCAATAAGCTGTGAGGCCTGTAGGGGGAGCTGTCGGTCCATGGTGCAATAAGCTGTGAGGCCTGTAGGGGGAGCTCTCAGTCCCTAGTGCAATAAGCTGTGAGACTTGTAGGGGGAGCTGTCGGCCCATGGTGCAATAAGCTGTGAGACCTGTAGGGGGAGCTGTCGGTCCATGGTGCAATAAGCTGTGAGACCTGTAGGGGGAGCTGTCGGTCCATGGTGCAATGGGTTGTGAGGCCTGTAGGGGGAGCTGTCGGTCCATGGTGCAATAAGCTGTGAGACCTGTAGGGGGAGCTGTCGGTCCCTAGTGCAATAAGCTGTGAGACCTGTAGGGGGAGCTGTCGGCCCATGGTGCACTAAGCTGTGAGACCTGTAGGGGGAGCTGTCGGTCCATGGTGCAATAAGCTGTGAGGCCTGTAGGGGGAGCTGTCGGTCCATAGTGCAATGGGTTGTGAGGCCTGTAGGGGGAGCTGTCGGTCCATGGTGCAACAAGAACATAAGAAATAGGAGCAGGAGTCGGCCATTCGGCCCCTTGAGCCTGCTCCGCCATTCAATAAGATCATGGCTGATCTTCTACACTAACTCCACTTTCCTGCACTATCCCCATATCCCTGGATTCCCTTAATATCCAAAAATCTATCGCTCTCTGTCTTGAATATATTCTATGACTGAGCCTCCACTGCCCTCTGGGTAGAGAATTCCAAAGATTCACCACCCTCTGAGTGAAGACATTTCTCCTCATCTCAGCCCCAAATGGCCGAACCCTTATTCTGAGACTGTGACCCCTGGTTCTAGACTCCCCAGCCAGGGGAAACGTCCTCCCTGCATCTACTCTGTCAAGCCCTGTAAGAATTGTGTATGTTTCAATCAGATCACCTCTCATTCTTCTAAACTCTAGAGAATATAGGCCTAGTCTACTCAATCCCTCCTCATAGAACAATCTCCCCATCCCAGGAATCAGTCTGGTGAACCTTCGTTGCACTCCCTCTATGGCAAGTATATCCTTCCTTAGGTAAGGAGACCAAAACTGTACACACTACTCCAGGTGTGGTCTCACCAGGGCCCTATATAATTGCAGTAAGACGTCTTTACTCTTATACTCAAATCCTCTTGTAATAAAGGCCAACATACTATTTGCTTTCCTTTTTTAAAATTCATTTATGGGATCAGGGCATCGCTGACAAGGCCAGCATTTATTGCCCATCCCTAGTTGCCCTTGAGAAGGTGGTGGTGAGCCGCCTTCTTGAACCGCTGCAGTCCGCGTGGTGAAGGTGCTCCCACAGTGCTGTTAGGGAGGGAGTTCCAGGATTTTGACCCAGCAACGATGAAGGATCGCCGATATACTTCTAAGTTAGGATGGTGTGTGACTTGGAGGGGAACTTGGAGGTGGTGGTGTTCCCATGTGCCTGCTGTCCTTGTCCTTCTAGGTGGAAGAGGTCGCGGGTTTGGGAGGTGCTGCCGAAGAAGCCTTGACGAGTTGCTGCAGTGTATCTTGTAGATGGTACACACTGCAGCCGCGGTGCGCCGGTGGTGGAGGGAGTGAATGTTTAAGGTGGTGGATGGGGTGCCAATCAAGCGGGCTGCTTTGTCCTGGATGGTGTCGAGCTTCTTGAGTGTTGTTGGAGCTGCACTCATCCAGGCAAGTGGAGAGTGTAACCTG
Organism: Somniosus microcephalus; assembly: GCF_052327205.1. NCBI lineage: Eukaryota > Metazoa > Chordata > Chondrichthyes > Squaliformes > Somniosidae > Somniosus > Somniosus microcephalus. The sequence goes on along the minus strand of NC_141014.1, from coordinate 8,429,359 downwards.
GGGAAGGTATTCTGTAGCATCATAAACAAAAGACTTATAAACTTCCTTGAGGAGCACAATGTCTTGAGTAAAAGCCAAATTGGATTCCTGCCAAACTATAGAACATCCGATCATATCTTCACCCTACAGACCCTAATTGACAAACACGTTCACAATAACAAAAGCAAAATCTACGCATGCTTTGTAGATTTCCAGAAGGCTTTCGACTCCATCTGGCATGACGGTTTATTCCTGAAACTTATCGAAAGTGGGGTAGGAGGGAAAACATATGATGTAATTAAATCAATGTATACAAACAACAAATGTGCAGTTAAAATTGGAGACAAACAAACAAAATACTTCCCACAGGGGCGGGGGGTGACGCAGGGCTCGCCAATCTCACCGACACTCTTTAATATTTACATAAATGGATTGGCAAAACTACTTGAACAATCTACAGCACCCGGCCTCACCCTATATGAATCCAAGGTTAAATTCCTCCTCTATGCAGACGACCTGGTTCTGCTGTCACCTACTAAAGAGGGGCTACAGCAAAACCTGGACCTGCTGGAGTCGTACTGCCAGACTTGGGCCCTGACAATAAATCCCCAAAAAACCAAAGTCCTTGTGTTCCAGCAAAGATCCAAACATCAGGGACCCAAAATAAATTTCACAGTAGGAACAACCAAAATTGAACAAACCACTAACTACACATACTTGGGCTTAAAAATCAGTTCTACGGGAAACTTCAAACTGGCTGTGAATGAACTGAAAGAGAAAGCAAGAAGGGCTTTCTATGCCATCAAAAAATCAATCCAAATAGAAATCCCAATTAGCATTTGGCTCAAAATTTTCAAATCAGTAATTGAACCAATTGCACTCTATGGCAGTGAGGTATGGGGACCGCTAACTCAACAAGAATTTGCAAAATGGGACAAACACCCAATTGAGATCCTACATGCAGAATTCTGTAAAAGTATCCTCCGGACTCAAAGGAAAACAGTAAACAATGCATGCAGGGCGGAACTAGGCCAATATCCATTAATAATCACTATCCAAAAAAGAGCCACCAAATTTTGGAATCACCTACAAATGAGCAATCCCCAATGCTATCACTACGACGCCCTGAAATGCCAAGAGCTGACCATAAAGAAGAATACCCTCAGTCAACTAGTCCTGGGACTCAGTGAAGTAACTACTAACAATACTAACAATAACCAGCCCCAGGACAGTGACAGGGTAACACAAAGAATTCGACCCAACACAATCGTCGCTAAGCAAAAGGAAAAATATCTGACATATTGGGCAGAAACAACAAAAACCCAAAGCAAACTCAATTGCTACTTGGCCCTAAACAGACAATACAACATAGCTGATTACCTGACCATGGTAAAGGATAACAAACTGAGAAGAACCTTGACAAGGTACAGACTTAGCGAACATAGCCTAGCGATCGAAAAAGGCAGACACAGGCAGACCAGGCTGCCAAGAGAGGACAGGATATGCTCTCACTGCAGTCAGGGAGTGGTGGAGACAGAGATGCACTTCCTCACAGCTTGTGGAAAATATCAGGGCATCAGGGAGAATTTCTACCAAAAATTCTCACAAATATGCCCTGATTTCAGAAATCTGAATGACAACCAAAAACTCCCATTCCTACTGGGAGAGGAGAGAAGCTGTGTAACGCTGGCGGCGCACTATGTTGCAGCTTGCCATGAACAGAGGGACAACCAGTAAGCTAAGAAAAAAATATATATAAACAATGCGAATGTATATTTATACACTCAGGGATATACCTGTTTATACACTGTATGAATAGAACTGCGTTTATGTGCTGAACCATAAATGTATTTTGATGCTTTGGCAACATAAGATGTAACTTATCATGCCAATAAAGCGATTTAAATTGTAAATTGTAAAATTGTGTTCCATCACACTCCTGACACTTGTGCCTTGTAGATGGTGGAAATGCTTTGGGGAGTCAGGAGGTGAGACACTCACCACAGAATACCCAGCCTCTGACCTGCTCTTGTTGCCACAGTATTTATGTGGCTGGTCCAGTTAAGTTTCTGGTCAATGGTGACCCCCAGAATGTTGGTGGTGGGGGATTCGGTGATGGTAATGCCATTGAATGTCAAGGGGCGGTGGTTAGACTCTCGCTTGTTGGAGATAGTCATTGCCTGGCACTTCTGTAGCGCGAATGTTACCTGCCACTTATCAGCCCAAGCCTGAATGTCATCCAGGTCTTGTTGCATGCGGGCATGGACTGCTTCATTATCTGTGGAGTTGTGAATGGCGCTGAGCACTGTGCAGTCATCAGCGAACATCCCCATTTCTGACCTTATGTTGGAGGGAAGGTCATTGATGAAGCAGCTGAAGATGGTTTGGCCTAGGACACTGCCCTGAGGAACTCCTGCAGCGATGATGATTGACCTTCAACCACCACAACCATCTTCCTTTGTGCTAGGTATGACTCCAGCCAGTGGAGCATTTTCCCCCTGATTCCCATTGACTTCAGTTTTAATAGGGCTTTTTGATGCCACACTCGGTCAAATGCAGCCTTGATGTCTAGAGCAGTCACTCTCACATCACCTCTGGAATTCAGCTCCTTTGTCCATGTTTGGACCAAGGCTGTAATGAGGTCTGGAGCTGAGTGGTCCTGGCGGAACCCAAACTGGGCATCAGTGAGCAGGTTATTGGTGAGTAAGTGCCGCTTGATGGCACTGTCGATGACACCTTCCATCACTTTGCTGATGATTGAGAGTAGACTGATGGGGCGGTTATTGGCCGGGTTGGATTTGTCCTGCTTTTTGTGGACAGGACATGCCTGGGCAGTTTTCCACATTGTCGGATAGATGCCAGTGTTGTAGCTGTGCTGGAACAGCTTGGCTAGAGGCACGGTTAGTTCTGGAGCACAAGTCTTCAGCACGATAGCCGGGATGTTGTCGGGGCCCATAGCCTTTGCTGTATCCAGTGCGCTCAGCCGTTTCTTGATATCACGTGGAGTGAATCGAATTGGCTGAAGACTGGCTGCTGTGATGGTGGGGCCGCAGGAGTAGGCCGATATGGATCATCCACTCGGCACTTCTGGCTGAAGTTGGTTGCAAACGCTTCAGCCTTGTCTTTTGCACTCACGTGCTGGGCTCCACCATCATTGAGGATGGGGATATTCTTGCAGCCTCCCCCCCCCCATTAGTTGTTTAATGGTCCACCACCATTCACGACTGGATGTGGCAGGACTGCATGCTTTGATCTGATTGTGGGATCGCTTAGCCCTGTCTATAGCATGCTGCTTCCACTTTTTAGCATGCATGTAGTCCTGTGTTGCAGCTTTACCAGGTTGGCACTGAATTTTTAGGTACACCTGGTGCTGCTCCTGGCAGGCTCTTCATTGTTGAACCAGGGTTGGTCTCCTGGCTTGGTGGTAATGGTAGAGTGAGGGATATGCCGGGCCATGAGGTTACAGATTGTGGCGGAATACAATTCTGCTGCTGCTGATGGCCCACAGCGCCTCATGGATGCCCAGTTTTGAGCTGCTAGATCTGTTCTGAATCTATCCCATTTAGCACGGTGGTAGTGCCACACAACACGATGGAGGGTGTCCTCTGTGAAGACGGGACTTCGTCTCCACAATGACTGTGCGGTGGTCACTGCTACCAATGCTGTCATGGACAGATGCATCTGCGACAGGTAGATTGGTGAGGACGAGGTCAAGTAAGTTTTTCCCTCGTGTTGGTTCACTCACCACCTGTCGCAGACTGGCAGTTAGGTCCTTCAGGACTCGGTCAGTAGTGGTGCTACCGAGCCACTCTTGGTGATGGACACTGAAGTTCCCCACCCAGAGTACATTCTGTGCCCTTGCTACTCTCAGTGCTTCTTCCAAGTGGTGTTCAACACGGAGGAGTATTGATTCATCAGCTGAGGGAGGGCGGTAGGTGGTAATCAGCAGGAGGTTTCCTTGCCCATGTTTGACCTGAAGCCATGAGACTTCTTGGGGTCCGGAGTCAATGTTGAGGACTCCCAGGGCCACTCCTTCCCGACTGTATACCACTGTGCCACCACCCTTGGTGGGTCTGTCTTGCCGGTGGGACAGGACATTCCCAGGGATGGTGATGGAGGAGTTTCGGACATTGACTGAAAGGTATGATTCTGCGAGTATGACTGTGTCAGACTGTTGCTGGACCAGTCTGTGGGACAGCTCTCCCAATTTTGGCACAAGTCCCCAGATGTTGGTGAGGAGGACTTTGCAGGGTTGACTGGGCTGGGTGTGCCGTTGCCGTGTCCGTAGCCGGTGCCGAGGTCGGTACCGGGTGGTCCGTCCGGTTTTATTCTTATTATTGTGTTTCGTAGCAGTTTGTTACAACTGAGTGGCTTGCTAGGCCATTTCAGGGGGCAGTTAAGAGTCAACCACATTGCTGTGGGTCTGGAGTCACATAAAGGCCAGACCGGGTAAGGACGGCAGATTTCCTTCCCTGAAGGACATTAGTGAACCAGGTGGGTTTTTACAACAATCCGATAGTTTCATGGTCACCATTACTGATACTAGCTTTTTATTCCAGATTTATTTAATTAACTGAATTTAAATTCCCCAACTGCCGTGGTGGGGTTTGAACTCACGTCTCTGAATCAGTCGTCCAGGATCTGGATTACTAGCCCAGTGACATTACCACTACACTACCATTCCCTAATTGCTTGCTGTACCTGCATGTTAACTTTCAGTGATTAGTGTACAAGGACACCCAGGTCCCTCTGAACACCAACATTTCCCAATCTCTCACCATTTAAAAAATACTCTGCTTTTCTATTTTTCCTACCAAAGTGGATAGCTTCACATTTCTCCACATTATATTCCATTTACCATGTTCTTGCCCACTCACTTAGCCTGTCTATACCCCCTTGAAGCCTCTTTGCATCCTCCTCACAACTTACATTCCCACCCAGCTTTGTATCATCAGCAAACTTGGATATATTACATTTGGTCCCTCATCCAAATCATTTATGTAGATTGTGAATAGCTGAGGCCCAAGCACTGATCCTTGCGGTACCCCACTAGTTACAGCCTGCCGACCCGAAAATGACCTGTTTATTCCTACTCTCTGTTTTCTGTCCGTTAACCAATCCTCAATCCATGTTAGTATATTACCCCCAATCCCATGAGCCCTAATGTTTAATAACCTTTTGTGTGGCACCTTATCGAATGCCTTCTGAAAATCCAAATACACCACATCCACTGGTTCCCCTTATCTATTCTGTTAGTAACAACCTCAAAAAACTCTAACAGATTTGTCAAACATGATTTCCCTTTCATAAATCCATGCTGACTCTGCCCAATCCTATTATTATTTTCTAAGTACCCTGTTATCACATCCTTAATAATAGATTCTAGCATTTTCTCTACTCCTGATATTAGGCTAACTGGTCTGTAGTTCCCTGTTTTCTCTCTCCCTCCTTTCTTAAATAGTGGGATTACATTTGCTACCTTCCAATCCGCGGGAACCGTTCTAGAATCTATGGAATTTTGGAAAATGACAACCAATGCATCCACTATCTCTATAGCCACCTCTTTCAAAACCCTAGGATGTAGGCCATCAGGTCCAGGGGATTTATTGGCTTTCAGTCCCATTCATTTCTCCAGTACTATTTTTTTACTAATACTAATTTCTTTCAGTTCCTCATTCTCGCTCGACCCTTGAGGGGTGATTTTCATTCAGAAGTCGGGAAGGAGGCGGGACTACAACTTTCGGGGTTGTAGTCCCGCCTCCATCGAGATGCGGCCAATCCACGCGATTTTAACTTGATTGACCTTGTTGAGCCCGCCCAAATCTCTCTGAACACCAACATTTGAAAGTTTCTCACCATTTAAAAAATATTCTGTTTTTCTATTCTTCCTGCCAAAGTGAATAACCTCACATTTCCCTACATTATACTCCACCTGCCACCTTACTGCCCACTCACTTAGCCTATCTATATCCCTTTGCAGGCTCTTTGGGCTGGATTTTCCCAGCCCCGAGGAGGCGGGTTTGGAGGCGTGCGAGTTGCTAAAATCCCCCAAACTGGCGGGCGGGTCCGTTCCCGCCTCCGAGCAATTTTTCCAAATGCGTGTTTTCTGACCCGCTTTCTTGGAGGCGGGATAGGACTTAAGGCCTTTAACAACCACTTAATTGCATCTATAATCCCATTTTGAGAGGCCTTTCTGATTTTAACACATTTCCCCCATCCTACACGCCTCCTCTGGAACACGCCAGGTAATCCTGGCGGCCTCACTAGTGGTTTGCTTATGAACAGCTGCAGCTCCACCATTACAAAGGAGTTTTCACCAATGATCGTTTGCAGGTGGCAGAACTTTGTTGTCTCAGGTCTGGGGGAACTTTTAGCAGGCATACTCAGTGTTGTGGAATGTTGGAGCCTGAGACCCATCTCCAGTGTGACCTGGGAAACCCCTCTCCCCACCTTGACTAAGCACTTCTTCAACTGAGGCATATACCAGAAGCATGGCGAACATTTATTTCCTTTCCTCCTGGGCATCAGATTCGGACGAAGACCAGCCGCGGCAGCAGCAGAACCATGAGCAACAGCAGCACCAACAGCAGGAGCATCAACAGCAGGAGCATCAACAGGAGCGGTAAGCTGCTAGTCACTCACCTGAAGATGCACAGGCCAGAAGGTGCCAGCGCGCGACAACATTGCTGCCTGGGATGCAAGGGACGCACTGATCCTGGCCAGATTTGCTTAGCCTGCATAATCAAGCACTTTAGTCTCGCTCCTGCTTACCAGATCATCGACAATGGAGAAGAACCTACGGAATCCTATCACTCTGACCACCATTCTGATAATCGCAAGTCGCCCTTAGCCCTCAATGTGAAAGTCCAATTTGCGAAATGACACAGGCCACAACTTCAACAGTTTGCCATCAAAACACTTTATAATACAATCACGATGGTGGCTGGTCCAAAAACAAAACAACACAGCACCCAAGTGACTGCCCTTGTGGCTACTTGTGCTTCATCTTCCTCTTACGCGTGTTCCTACGTGGTGCTTCCCCTGTGGCTTCAGCAGATGTGGAGGCCCCTTGCTCGCTCTCTTGCTGCTCCTGTCTCGACGCCTTTGGCGGGCATCCTCTGGGGTGGTGAACCTGTGCGGGCTCGCCAACCGTCTGCTGCTCCTATGGCTGTGCAGGGGCTGAGACGCCCATCTCATTTGGGTGAGGACTCTGGTGGGGCTCTGACCGAGGGCTTTGCTGTGGCATGGTCGTGTGAGCACTTGGAGAGGAGCTCCCACTTCCTTGTTGTCTGCCACCAACATCCCTCTCATGGGTCAGCCCCATTTCAGAGCTAGCAAGTGGCTTGACAGCACCTTGCTGCACTGCAGGGGGGCCATGAGGACCCTTTTCTGCACTGGAAGTCCTACTCCAGAGGACTTGCATGAAGGTCTGCTTTGTTTGCCCAATAGCTGACCATCGCTCCTCAAGAGATGTCATTCTATTCTGAACAATGACCATGTTTTCAATACCCTTGCGACTAAACTCCTCCATGGTGTAGTGAATGCATAGCATAGATACTTAGCAGGATACAAAGGACCTTCCCTGTCTGTTTTAAGTAGTTGCTGTCATGGCATCACAGTGATAGGGAGTGTGAGGGCTGCATGGCCGAATAGTTAAGTGAATGTGACCATAGAGAGAAAGAGGGAATGGGTAAGGGTGCAGGGATGTAAGCGTCAAGTGGGATGTGGAGGAAGAGGTTGGCAAAGCAGAGTGCTGGTGAGGAGAGGCGATGGGGATCAGATCGAGGGTGATGGGAAAGTCATACTCACTTTTCCGGTGCGGAGAAGGTCATGAAACCTCTTCCTGTATTGCAGCCAGGTTCTGTGGCTCATTGAAATGGAGTTGACAACCTGGGCCACTTGTAGCCGCACAGCTTTTGTCTGCTGGGGTGGCTTTTTTCTCCCTGAGGAAGGGAACAGCACCTCCTTATTACAGCTGGCTCCGTACACCAGAGCTAGGAGGGAGGGCTCATCAAACCGAGGAGCACACTTTTGCTTGTTCGTTGACATTTTCCACGATTCAACTCCTTCATATAAATTGCAGAGCCTTTGCAGTCTCCAGAAGAAGCAAGGCTGCTTGCAGGCCTTAAATCCAACAGCATTGATGACGTCATCGGAGGCGACTTTCTGTCTGAAAAGACTCATTGGGCCAGGGGTTCCCACATGCTGGAAATCAATTGGCCAATTAGGGGAAAATCACACTTTTTCAACACTTCACTTAGGAGTCGGGGTCCTGACACGATTTCCACCTGACACGCTCCCGCCCACCCACACTGACAACATCCAGTCCTTTGTGTTCTCCTCACAGCTCACTGTCCCACCCAGCTTTGTACCATCAGCAAACTTGGATACATTACACTCGGTCCCTTCATCTAGGTCATTAATATAGATTGTAAATAGCGGCACCCCACTAGTTACAGCCGGCCAACCTGAAAAAGATCCGTTTATCCCTACTCTCTGTTTTCTGTCCGTTAACCAATCCTCTATCCATGCTACTATATTACCCCCAACCCCACGAGCCCTAATCTTATGTAATAACCTTTTATGTGGCACCTTATCAAATGCCTTTTGGAAATCCAAATATACTACATCCACTGGTTCCCCTTTATCTACCTTGCTAGTTACACCCTCAAAAAACTCGAATAAATTTGTCAAACACGATTTCCCTTTCATAAAACCATGTTGACTCTGCCAAATCAGGTTATGATTTTCTCAGTGCCCTGTTACCACTTCTTTAACAATGGATTCCAGCATTTTCCCGACAACTGATGTCAGGCTAACTGGCCCGTAGTTCCCTTTTTTTTCTCTCCCTCCTTTCTTGAATAGCGGTGTTACATTTGTGACCTTCCAATCTGCTGGGACTGTTCTAGAATCTAGGGAATTTTGGAAGATCAAAACCAATGCATCCACTATCTCTTCAGCCACCTCTTTTAGAACCCTAGGATGTAGGCCGGCAGGTCCAGGGGATTTGTCGGCTTTTAGTCCCATTAGTTTCTCTAGTACTTTTTCTAGAATACTGGATTATTTCGTTCCCAACCTTGGCCACATTGCAACCACGTCTCCATAATGGCTATTGGATCAAACCTGTTAATTTCTATCTGCGCTATTAATTCATCTATTTTGTTGCAAATGCTTCGTACATTCAGATATAGTGCCCTTAGCTTTGACTTATTTCTATTTTTCCCTGATGTCACCTTCATCACTGATGCCCTGTTACCTTTGTTACTCTCTCTGTCCCTTCCTGACCCACTCTGCTTATTTTTACCCCAAACTCTACTCTGCTCTGGAGCCTTGACATTTTTCTCACTGCTTTAAAATTTACTCTTTCCTGAATCCTCCCAACTCCCCTTCATTAGTTTAAAGCCCTATCTACTGCCCTAGTTATTTGGTTCATCAGGACACTGGTCCCAGCCCGGTTTAAGTGGAGCCCGTCCCAACGGAACAGTTCCCTCTTTCTCCAGTACTGGTGCCAATGCTCCATGAACTGAAACCCCTTCCTCCCACACCACTCTTTGAGCCACACATTTAAACCTCTAATCCGTTTGTCCCTATACCAATTTGCACGTGGCTCAGGTAACAATCTAGAGATTATTACCTTTTGAGGTTCTGCTTTTTAATTTGGATCCTAGCTCCTCAATCTCCCTCAGCAGAACCTCATTCCTAGTTCTACCTATGTCATTGGTTCCTACGTGGACCATGACAACTGGATCCTCCCCCTCCCACTCCAAGTTCTTCTCCAGCCGCGAGGAGATGTCTTTAACCCTGGCACCAGGCAGGCAACACAACCTTCGGAACTCTCGGTCGCGGCTGCAGAGAACAGTATCTCCCCCTGACTATACTGTCCCCTACCACAACTACATTCCCTTTCACTCCCCCCACTTGAATGGCCTCCTGCACCATGGTGCCATGGTCAGCTTGCTCACCCATCCTGCAGGCTTTTCCCTCATCCACACAAGCAGCAAGAACCTTATACCCTTATACAAGGGCAAAGGCTGAGGCTCCTCCAGCACTGCACCTGGGGTCCCCTTACCTGCCTGAGTTGCAGTCACTCCCTCCTGTCCCTGACCACTAACCAGACCTGTACCAGTACCTAACCTAAGGGGTGTGACTGCCGCCTGGATCAAAGTGTCCAGGTAACTCTCCCCATCCCTGATGCCCCGCAATGTCTGCACCTTAGACTCCTGCTCAAAAACTCTGAAGTTCCTCAAGATGCAGGCACTTGCTGCAAACGTGGTTGTCCAGGATCACAATGCTCTCCACAAACTCCCACATGCTGCAGTTGCGGCACACCGCCTGCACTGCCATCCCTATATGACCTTGTTTTATTTAATTAAATTTAATTAAATTTGTAATTAGGTAGCTTACTTTACAGTGTAGTTTCTTGACTACTTACTTGATCTAGGTTGTTATGGGTACTGAAATTAAATATCTACCTGTAACACAAAGCACCACAAGGAGTGTCGGCAAAAAGCAACAACTCCTTCCCCCTCTTCTCCGAATTCCCACTCTTTCCAAACAAAACAGTCTGTTTATGTCCACTGCGTTTTAATCCCGCTCTGTGCAGACCGCTCTGTGCTCTGCAGACCTGTTTACTCTTATACTCTAGGAGCCTCACCCAATTTACAAGTGTTGACTCAGCTCCACTGCCCCTGGTGATTAACGCCTATTCAAGACAATAGGGACCATAAAGGTAACCTGTGTGTGGAAGCGGAAGACATGGGGGACGTAATAAAACTCACTACGCACTTGGTTTGAGTTTAAAGCAAGGCTTTAATCAACTTGTTTCAGAACATGGAGGTCTAGTTGTACTTCACTAGTTCCTTGTCTTACAAAATGTCCCTGAGAAAGCTGGGCCCACGCCCGAGTATTTATACTCCTTGGACGGCGCCACCAGCTGGCCGTCCAGTGTTATTTCATGAGTAGTTTCTTTATGATGATGAGATTTATAACAATGGGTATTGTTCTTAATGAATACTTTGCGTCTGTTTTCACAAAAGAGAGGGACAATGCAGACATTGCAATCAGGGAGGAGGTGTGTGAAATATTAGATGAAATAAACATAGTGAAAGAGGAAGTATTAAGGGGTTTAGCATCTTTGAAAGTGGATAAATCCCCAGGCCCAGATGAAATGTATCCCAGACTGTTAAGAGAAGTAAGAGAGGAAATAGCAGAGGCTCTGACCATCATTTTCCAATCCTCTCTGGCTACAGGTGTGGTGCCGGAGGACTGGAGGACTGCTATTGTGGTACCGTTGTTTAAAAAGGGAGAAAGGGATAGACCGAGTAATTACAGGCCAGTCAGCCTAACCTCGGTGGTGGGAAAATTATTGGAAAAAATTCTGAGGGACAGGATAAATCTTCATTTTGAAAGACACGGATTAATCAGGGACAGTCAGCATGGATTTGTTAAGGGAAGGTTGTGTCTGACTAACTTGATTGAACTTTTTGAGGAGGTAACAAGGAGGGTCGATGAGGGTAGTGCGTTTGATGTAGTCTATATGGATTTTAGCAAGGCTTTTGATAAGGTCCCGCATGGACTGGTCACGAAAGTAAGAGCCCATGGGATCCAAGGCAAAGTGGCAAATTGGAGCCAGAATTGGCTCAGAGGCAGGAGACAAAGGGCAAAGGTCGAAGGGTGTTTTTGTGACTGGAAGGCTGTTTCCAGTGGGGTTCCGCAGGGCTCAGTACTGGGTCCCTTTGCTTTTTGTGGTATATGTCAATGATTTGGACTTGAATGTAGGAAGTATGATTAAGAAGTTTGCAGATGATACAAAAATTGGCCGTGTGGTTGTTAATGAAGAAGAAAGCTGTAGACTGCAGGAAGATATCAATGGACTGGTCAGGTGGGCAGAACAGTGGCAAATGGAATTCAATCCGGAGAAGTGTGAGGTAATGCATTTTGGGAGGGCTAACAAGGCAAGGGAATACATATTAAATGGTAGGACACTGAGAAATGCAGAGGATCAGAGGGACATTGGAGTGCATGTCCACAGATCGCTGAAGGTAGCAGGACAGGTAGATAAGGTGGTTAAGAAGGCATACGGGATACTTGCCTTTATTAGCCGAGGCATAGAATACAAGAGGAGGGAGGTTATGCTTAAACTGTATAAAACACTAGTTAGGCCACAGCTAGAGTACTGCGTGCAGTTCTGGTCACCACAATACAGGAAGGATGTGATTGTACTAGAGAGGGTGCAGAGGAGATTTACAAGGATGTTGCCTGGGCAGGGGAATTTTAGCTGTGAGGAAAGATTGGATCGGCTGGGGTTGTTTTCTTTGGAACAGAGGAGGCTGAGGGGAGATTTAATTGAGGTGTATAAAATTATGAGGGGCCTAGATAGAGTGGATCAATAACCAGGGGGCCTAGATTTAAAGTAATTGGTAGAAGGATTAAAGGGGAGTTGAGGAGGACTTTTCTCACCCAGAGGGTGGTGGGGGTCTGGAACTCACTGCCTGAAAGGGTGGTAGAGGCAGAAACACTCATCACATTTAAAAAGTACTTGGATATGCACCTGAAGTGTCGTAACCTACAGGGCTATGGACCAAGAGCTGGAAAGTGGGATTAGGTTGGATAGCTCTTACGTTAACTTGCATCGCTCCGGGTTCTGACACTGAATAAATTGGGTATAAATATCTATGTCGTGTGTATACATAAATTTGAAGGCAATCTCACCACTTGGTAGCGGCTGCAGGCCTGGTGATGCTCCATCATTGTCGCTCCCTCAGCGTTGTTGGCCAGTACGGACAAGATGGGCTGAATGGCCTCCTTCTGTGCTGTAAATTTCTCTGATTTTATGATTGACAAACACACACAGCTGACTGACAGGCAGCTTCTGTGAACTATAGCTTTTAAAGTTCTAGGTTAAAATCAAAATGCTAAACTAAATTTCACTTTTTACATCTATTACTTACCCAATACTTACCAGAAATTCCCGCTCTTTTCAAATTCCCAAATAAAACACTCTGTTTTAATCCCGCTCTGTGCAGACCGCACTGTGAGCTGTGGTGCAATGAGCTGTGAGGCCCGTAGGGGGAGCGCACGGTCTATGGTGCAATGAGCTGTGAGGCCCGTAGGGGGAGCGCACAGTCCATGGTGCAATGAGCTGTGAGACCTGTAGGGGGAGCTCACAGTCTATGGTGCAATGAGCTGTGAGGCCCGTAGGGGGCGCTCACAGTCTATGGTGCAATGAGCTGTGAGGCCTGTAGGGGGAGCGCACAGTCTATGGTGCAATGAGCTGTGAGGCCCGTAGGGGGAGCTCACAGTCCACGGTTGCAGAAACCCAATTGCTGGCATTGTCCTGAAGCTCTTATCTTTTCTGTTGAATTGAATCTAAAATTAAGCAGAAACCTAAGGGCAGGAGGTCTGGGAACATCAGCAACTCACCGTTTCCGAGTATTTCGCGTGTTCAGTTAAAAATCTATTAGTAGTTCAGGAGAAAAGGTTACCTGAGGTTAATTTAGAACAAGACTGAAAAGAATTGAGAGGGAAATGAAAGTGACACAGGGCGTTCGTGGCTGGGGGTATTGAGAATTTGAAAGGAATTGTCGGCGACTGTTAGTTCAGATCGTTAGATGCCACTGCTCACCCATATCCACTGTTGCACAAATGAGGCTTGAGCCAGTGGCTCAGTGGGCAGCACTCTCACCCCTGACTCAGAGGTTGTGGGTTCAAAGCCCCACTCCAGAGATTTGTACATCTAGGCTGTCGCTCCAGTGCGGTGCTGAGGGAGAGCTGCACTGCCGGAGGTGCTGTCTTTTGGATGAGACGTTAAACCGAGGCCTCGTCTGCTCTCTCAGGTGGATGTAAAAGATCCCGCGGCGCTATTTCGAAGAAGAGCAGGAGAGTTCTCCCCGGTGTCCTGGGGCCAATATTTATCCCTCAATCAACATCACTAAAAAACAGATTATCCGGTCATTATCACATTGCTGTTTGTGGGAGCTTGCTGTGCGCAAATTGGCCGCCGTGTTTCCCACATTACAACAGTGACTACATTTCAAAAGTACTTCACTGGCCGTAAAGCGCTTTGAGAAGTCCGGTGGTCATGAAAGGCGCTGGAGTCTTTTCTTTCAGTTATGTTACTTGACTGGTAATTCAGAGGCCTGGACTAATGATTCGTGAAACAGGAGTTCAAACCCCACCACGGCAGCCGGGGAATTTAAATCCTGTTAATTAAATAAATCTGGAATAAAAAGCCAGTATCAGTAACGGTGACCATGAAACTATCGGATTGTCGTGAAAACTCATCTGGTTCACTAATGTTCTTTAGGGAAGGAAATCTGCCGTCCTTACCCGGTCTGGCCGATATGTGACTCCAGACCCACAGCACAATGTGACTGACTCTTAACTGCCCTCTGAAATGGCCTAGTGAGACACTCAGTTGTATCAAACTGCTAGGAAAACACCTCACGGACTGCAGCGGTTCAAGAAGGTGGCTCCCCGCCACCTTCTCAAGGGCAATTAGGGATGGGCAATAAATGCTGGCCTTGCCAGCGACGCCCACATCCCGTGAATGAATAAAGAAAAAAAATCCTGTGAAGCCGTCTAAGAATTTTGTATGTTTCAATGAGATCACCTCTCATTCTTCCCCACACTATACTCCATCTGCCACCTCCGTGCCCACTCACTGAACCGGTCCTTTGCAGCCTCTTTGTGTCCTCCTCACAGCTTCCTTTCCCACCTAGCTTTGTATCGCACTACTCCTTGTGGTAGCGCGTTCCACATTTTAAACACTCTCTGGGTAAAATTATTTCTCCTGAATTCCCTATTGGATTCATTAGTGACTATCTTACATTTATGGCCCTTGTTTTAGTCTCCACCACAATTGGAAACATCTTCTCTACATCTGTCCTATCAAACCCTTTCATAATCTTAAAGACCTCGATCAGGTCGCCCCTCAGCCTTCTCTTTTCTACAGGAAAGAGTCCCAGCCTGTTCAATCTTTCCTGATCTCTTCTAAACTTCTCCACCTCTCTCTCCTCCTTTAAGAGGCTCCTGAAACCCTAATATCACCTTATGTGGCTCGGTGTCAAATTTTGTTTGATAATCGCTCCTGTGAAGCACCTTGGGACATTTTACTCCATTAAAGGTGCTATATAAATGCAAGTTGTTGTTGTCATGTCCACCTTGTTAGTCTCCCTGGTAAATACTGAGGCAAAATCATTCTTCAATATTGCTGCCATTTCGCTGTCATTACCCGTGCGTTTCTCATCTGTATCCCTATCTTCATTTTCCTTTTGTTATTAATGTGTCTGTCGAATAATTTATTATTTATTTTAATGTTCCTTGATAATTTCATTTCATAATTTCTCTTTGCTGTCCTAATTGTTTTTTGAATTCTTTCCTAGTCTCTTTCCATTCCCTTTTGTCATCCCCTCCTTTGTTGTCTAGTTACTTCGTGCCTGCCTTTTTCTTTTGTTTCAATTTTGCCCTCGTCTCTTCATTCACCCACAGTGTTCAGGTAATTCAACTCTCAGTCCAGATTCAGACAGCGACCACTGCAAATATTCGCCCTCTTTTAGTTTTTATTAATCCAACCAATTATTGCCCCTCCCTTTGCAAAGAAGCTGAACCCACGATGAGGGGCAGGTTCCACAGACCTCCCCTGTGAGCCCGGACAGTGTGCCTCTGCGAGATATTCGACGATGGAGGGCATCGCAAGTGAGTGCCACTCTGCCCTGGCCCAGTGGCTAAACTCACACAATCTCCAGGAGGAGCCGCTGGCTGATGTTCGGAAACAGGAGCCCTGCCTGATTTTGCCCCCTCCCTATCCCAGGCTCACTGAGGCACCGTGTAGGAGCCCTGACTGAGACCATTCACAACTAATGTTTAGATAGCGTCCAACAACAACAACTTGTAAAGCATTCCCTGCAGGCCCAGGTGCGGCCAGCAATATTTCTACTGGTTTCCCCAGGCTGGCAGGTAGACTAGGTGCGGGCTTCCAAGGCTTTCTTGCAGAGAGGCAGGAGTGAGGTGCCGTCTCATCCATTGGTCTCTCTCCCCCCCACCCCCGCAGTCATTAGCCTACATGCTGCCTCCCGTCCCGATGGCCGAGTCTGCCCCTGCACAGGTGCAGGTGGAGCAGTCTTTGGCGGGGACCTCACGGGCTCCAACACCCAGAGGTCGTCGGCCATGAGCACCTCAGCAGTCAGAGTAGGGATCGGAGCGGTCTGCCTCTACCTCTGCAGTAGCCACAGGGCTTGCACCACATTGGAGCGGATTGGATTAGGAAGACTTTTATAACAACACCAACAACCTGTATTTATATAGCACCTTTAATGTAGTAAAACGTCCCAAGGCGCCTCACAGGAGCGATTATCAAACAAAATTTGACACCGAGCCACATAAGGAGAAATTAGGGCAGGTGACCAAAAGCTTGGACAAAGAGGTCGGTTTAAAGGAGCTTCTTAAAGGAGGAAAGAGAGGTAGCGAGGCGGAGAGGTGTAGGGAGGGAATTCCAGAGCTTAGGGCCCAGGCAACAGAAGGCACGGCCACCAATGGTTGAGCGATTATAATCAGGGATGCTCAAGAGGGCAGAATTAGAGGAGCGCAGATATCTCGGGGGGTTGTGGGGCTGAAGGAGATTACAGAGATCGGGAGGGGCGAGGCCATGGAGGGATTTGAAAACAAGGATGAGAATTTTGAAATCGAGGCGTTGCTTAGTCGGGAGCCAATGTAGGTCAGCAAGCACAGGGGTGATGTAAGAAAACTACTAGGCACTTGGTCTGAGGATTAAACAAGGCTTTAATCAACTGTTTTTCAACATGGAGAGCTAGTTGTGTCCTTCACTAGTTCCTGTTAAAGAATGTCTTGAGCAAGCTGGGCCCATGCCCGAGTATTTATACTCTCCCTGGACAGCGCCACCAGCAGGCCGCCCAGTGTCATTTCATAAGTAATTTGCACATGAATGACAAGATTCAGGTCATTCTTCCTGCCTGAGAGATTGGAAGTCTGGCGGCTTCCTTCTACTGAATTAATCGGACTAAGAATAGATGCAGTCGTTTGGATCTCCGTTGGAGGCTGGAAGGCACGTCTCCTCGGACTGTGTCTTGGTCCCTGGGTCGCTTGGTTCATACCGGCGGGCTGGCAGAGTCCGTGTCACCTTGATCGACCTGAGGGGGACTGGGGAGATCGTGGCTCCGGGTGCGGGCCCCCACAGGCGCAGGGCTGGCTTCACCCTGCTCAGTAGTCGGTGACTGACCGGCATCCTGGCTTCAGGTGGCCATCCCGCGGGGAGCGCTCTGTTCCCCGGGTTGATCCGACGGAGTAGCTGGCAGATCCCTTGACGTCCCAGGTAGGGCGTCATCCTCGGAGGAGCGCAGAGTATCGGCGTCATTAATACGTTTCCCACTATTGATTGGGTCCGTGGGACCAGTTGGGCAGGGAGCCAGATCCCGAAGTGAAACTGGACTCCCGGCCATCAGGGTACCGCACGTGCGCGTATGTAGGATTGACATCCGTCAGTTCCACTTCGTCGATGAGGGGATCACTCTTGGAGGATCGGACAAATCTTTGGAGCAGCACGGGGCCAGGAGCTGTTAACCATGATGGTAGGGACGTCCCATGAGTGGAGCGACGCTGGAACCCAAAGAATCGTTCGTGAGGAGTGACGGTGGTGGACGTAGAAAGAAGAGACCTGATGGAATGCAACGCGTCAGAGAGCACGGTTTCCCACTGCTGGTCTGGTAGGTTGCGTGACCTCAGTGCAAGATGAACAGCGTTCCAAATGATGGCGTTATATCTCTCAACCTGTCCGTTTCCAATAAGATGATATGGTGTCGTTTTACTTGTGGCGATTCCCCGTTGGGAAAGATAACTTTTGAGTTCGCTTGACATGAAGGAGGGACCCCGATCAGAGTGGATGAAATTGGCCGTACCGCAAAGGGAAAAGACTTGATCGAGGCATTTGATCACTGTGGAAGTAAGCATATTGGGACAGGGGAAAGCAAAGGGAAAGAGTGAATATTCATCCACCATAGTAAGCAAGTAGGTGTCTCGCGAGCCTACATTTCGTTGTACTGCACTTGTGCACTAACAATGACAATAAAGTTGATTATGATGATTATGATTATGATTTAAAGTCAATGCTGAGTCGCTGCATGGGCTGTGTAGCGTGTATGAGCGAGCCATCTGATGGACGGAAGAATTGCGGTTTTAATTCTGCGCAAATTCTACAAGTGGAGCATGTTCTTTTCATGTCTTCTGTAGAAAATGGGAGATTTTTAGAGTGCACAAAGTGCAACATACGGGTAACGCCAGGATGGCATAAGTCAGTATGAAGATCCGCAAGAGTCGAAGTTGACATGGAAGAGCAGAATGCCCGCGTGAGGGTATCCGGAGCCACATTCTCTTTGCCGGGTCAATAATGTATGGTGTAGCCAAAGGCGGCCAATTCCATCCTCCAGAGCTGTAGTTTGTTATTCTTGACCTTAGTGCGTTTCCGGTTATCCAACATAAAGGTCACAGAGCGCTGATCAGTTATGAGCGTGAAATGGTGACGAGCGAGAAAATGACTCCATGTACGTACTGCTTCGATGATAGCCGTAGCCTCCTTCTCAACAGGAGGATAATGGAGCTCGCTACCCTGCAAAGTTCTGGACAGAAGTGCAACGGGTCGACTGCCTTGGTTCAAGGTAGCAGAGAGCGCCACCTCCGATGCATCGCACTTGACCACGAAAGGGAGATTTTCATCGATGGAGCGAAGCGTGGCTTTTTCCAGTTGTTGCTTGAGGAGGTCGAAAGCTGAAATAGCCATCGCATCCAACAGAAATGACTTCGCGTGAAGCAGGGGCTGGATCTTGTCGGAGAAGTGGGGTATCCATTTTGCATAATAGGCGAACATGCTGAGTGCCCGACGAAGGGAGCCGAGATTCATAGGAGGAGGGAGCTCCTGAAGTGGACGAAGTCACTCCGGATCCGGTTTGATGACACCACTGCCCACCCAGTAGCCAAGGATGTTGACTGATGGTACTGATTTCACAGATTTGGACTCATTTAAGGTTAAGTTGCGACAACGGAGAACGTGAAGAAATTTCTGGAGGTTGGCATTATGCTCCTTCTGGTCATGACCAGCAATGGTGATATTATCCAGATATGGAAAAGTGTCCGTTAAGTTCTCCTGTTTGACTCGGCTATCCATTGCCCATTGAAAGATGGCCACCCCATTGGTGACCCCAAATGGGAGGCGACAAAACTGGTAAAGCGACCATTGGCCTCAAAGGCCGCATACTTTTTGGCAGAGTCCTTTAACGGTACTTGATGGTATGCGCTCTTTAAGTCAAAAGTTGAAAATACCCTGTAGTTGGCAAGGTTATTGACCATGTCATCGATGCGTGGTAGTGGGTAGGCATCCAGGTCAGTATACTGGTTAATAGTTTGCGAGTAATCGATGCAAAGACATTTCTTGTGTTGCTTCAGAGGATTTTTAACGACGACTTGAGCCCGTCAGGAAGATGAACATGGCTCAATGATACCGTCAGCTAGAAGGCGAGAGATTTCTGCCTCGATAAAGGATAGATCATCTTGGCTGAAACGTCGTGATTTAGTGACTATGGGCTTACATCGGGGGGAAGGATTGGCAAACAAGGAGGGCTTGTCGAGCAAAGCCACCAAAAGCGCACAAAACAGTACTTTGGAAATAGTAAGCTTCGGCTTTGGCCCTCCAAACTCGAAAGTGAGTCTTTTGTGTTGTTTCTGGAAATCCTGTCCCTGGAGCACATCACTGCATAGGTTTTTGAGTACCCCGAGCCAGGTGGAAAAATAAGTGCGGCCATTGAGAATAAGGTCAACAAGACAAAAGCCGGAAGAGTTGGTGGTCAGTGTCGTCAAAGCCATTACAATTTCCCTGTCCGAGGGGTAAATACGCAGTTTTAACTTACTGACAGCCCACTCACTGATGAAGCTGTCAGAGCTACATGAGTTGATTAATGCACTCAAAATGTGTCCATTTAATGAAACCCTCGTGGCTGCATGGGACAGGCTTTGGGGAAAAACAGCTGTAACACTAGTAGTGGCTCTTGAGGGAGGAGCGGTTTTATAGATAGCAGCTGTAACACTAGCAGTGGCTCTTGGGGGAGAAGCAGTTTTCTAGATAGCAGCTGCAACACTAGTAGAGGCTCTTGACCGGCATGCTTTAGAAAAGTGACCTTTCTTACTGCAATGATTGCAGGTTGCATTACAAGCAGGACAAAATTTCCTATAATGGAATGCACCTCCACAGAAGAAACACTTCTTTTTAGATTGCCAAGATGTCGCTAGGGTAGGGTCGTCATCAGTGAGGGCTTCCGCCTGAGGCTTACTGGGGGAGTCACTAAAAGTAGTAGCAGCAGTCCGTACAAAACCATGGTAAAAATAGGCATCTGAATTTTTTTGAGCTAACTCCAAAGAATATGCCTGGTTATAGGCTGCTTGTAACCCGAGGGTTTTATTCTCCAACAGACGCTGGCATATGAGGGGAGAAGCAATTCTGTTAATAAAAGAGTACTGCTCAGCTGAGACAGCTTTAAGGTTACAATCTTTGCTGAGCCTGCGAAGCTCTTGAAGGAATTCATCAAGTGATTCCCCGGGTTGTTGTCGAGTTGTGGCCAGTAGGTGCCGAGCAAAAATTTTGTTTGGGACCTTAACATATAGTTGCTGTAGTGTTTGGATAGCGGAGTCATAGTCTACACAGTCTTCGATATAGTCAAACACCTGAGGGGATACATAATTGGCAAGCATTCGTAACTTATTAGGAACATTCTCACCACACTCCTCGAGGAAGTTGCTGAAGGTACGATACCAGTGTTTCCATACCTTAGCAGCTGTTAGTGAATTCGGGTCCAGGTCGAGACGGGCGGGTCTGAGTAGTTTCTCCACGATGGATTGATTACTGCGTCCGAGTTCCCTTCTACAGTTTGAATCATAGCTGTCTGTTCCCAAATCACTCAGAGCGTGGAGTGGGTTGCAGTTGATTAAATTGACGTAAGAAAACTACGAGGCACTTGGTCTGAGTATTAAACAAGGCTTTAATCAACTGTTTCACAACATGGAGATCTAGTTGTGTCCTTCACTAGTTCCTGTTAAAGAATGTCCTGAGCAAGCTGGGCCCATGCCCGAGTATTTATACTCTCCCTGGACAGCGCCACCAGCAGGCCGCCCAGTATCATTTCATAAGTCTTTTCCACATGAATGACAAGGTTCATGTCAGGGGTGATGGGTGAACGGGACTTGGTGCGAGTTAGGACACGGGCAGCCCGTGTTTTGGATCACCTCAAGTTAATGTAGGGTAGAACGTGGGAGGCTGGCCAGGAGTGCGTTGGAATAGTCCAGTCTAGAGGTAACAAAAGCATGGATGAGGGTTTCAGCAGCGGATGAGCTGAATCGGGTGATGTTCCGGAGGTGGAAGTTGGCGGTCTTAGTGATGGCGCGGATATGTGGTCGGAAGCTCATCTCGGGGTCAAATATGACACTAATGTCGCAAACAGTCTGGTTCAGCCTCAGACAGTTACCAGGCAGAGGGCTAGGGAACAGAGTTTGTGGCAGGGACCGAAAACAATGGCTTCAGTCTTCCCAATATTTAGTTGGAGAAAATTTCTGCTCATCCAGAACTGGATGTCAGACAAGCAGTCTGACAATTTAGAGACCGTGGAGGGGTCGAGAGAGGTGGTGGTGAGGTAGAGCTGGGTGTGGTCAGCGTACACGTGGAAACTGACGCTGTGTTTTCGGATGATATCACTGAGGGGCAGCTTGTAGATGAGAAATAGGAGAGGGCCAAGTATAGATCCTTGGGGGACAGCAGAGGTAACGGTGCGGGAGCGGGAAGAGAAGCCATTGCAGGTGATCCTCTGGCTACGATTAGATAGATAAGAATGCAACCAGGCGAGTGCAGTCACACCCAGCTGGATGATGGTGGAGAGGCGTTGGAGAAGGATGGAGTGGTCAACCGTGTCAAAGGCTGCAGACAAGTCGAGAAGGACGAGGAGGGATAATTTACCTTTGTCACAGTCACATAGGATGTTATTTGTGACTTTGATGAGAGCCGTTTCGATACTGTGGCAAGGGCGGAAACCTGATTGGAGGGATTCAAACATGGAGTTCCAGGAAAGATGGGCACGGATTTGAGAGGCAACAACATGTTCAAGGATTTTGGAGAGGAAAGGGAGGTTGGGGATGGGGCGGTAGTTTGCAAGGACGAAGGGGTCAAGGGTTGTTTTTTTGAGGAAAGGGTTGACACCGACAGATTTGAGGGAGAGGGGGACAGTACCTGAGGAGAGAGAACTGTTAACAATGTCAGCAAACATGGGGGCCAGCAAGGGAAGTTGGGTGGTCAGTGGGAAAAGGGTCGAGGGAGCAGGAAGTGGGTCACACGGACAAGGCATGAGGGGAGATAGGAGAGAAACTTATATTTGTTATGAGCATTCATTTAATGGAGTACATTAAGGGGGAAAAATTCAGTTGATTAGCGCCTCCTGTTAGCGCCCTAAGCTCGCGAAATTGACCAGACATTTTGCAGTGGCGCTAAACACTACCGCCATGATCTCCTGCACCTGCAGATCGTGACGTTAGTCAAGCGTGCAACGCCCCGGTAGCGCCCCGGACCGGATATTGAGTGGCGTCCCCTGCCTTTCCACCTGCCGCTAGCAACGACAGGTAGAGGGGAGCGTTTTGCATTCAGGAAGGGACTGGGGTCGCGCTATTTAAAGGCATCCGCTTCCTGCCTTTTTTTGTTGGCGACATTTTTGCACCACGCATTCTGAGAGAGAGACAGACTTCTGGAGAGATTCAATGCTGTGTGAGGGAGTTTTGGATACTGAGCAGCACTTTGCAGGTTCATTTTGATTTGACTTTCCTTGCATCGATTTAGAAGAGAATATGGGGGCTGCACTGATTCGGGGCATCGTCCTGCGCCTGCAGAATTGGAGGCAACAGAGACGCAGAGAGAGAGTGGCAAACATGGCCAGAGGGAGGAGGGCCAACAGGCCTCTGTATAGGAGACCTTACCCTCCCAGGGTATTCCGGGAACAATTCTCAAACATTCATGTGTCTGAAGAGCAGTGTTTGCGCAGGCTGCGCTTCAGCAAGGAGGTGGTCACTGAGCTCTGCCACCTCCTGCAACCAGATCTGCAGCCTCAACTGAGGACCAGGACGTCTCTGTCGGTGGCAGTGAAGGTCACAGTGGCTCTGAATTTTTATGCCAGCGGCTCCTTTCAAGCAGCTACTGGGGACACTGCCAATATCTCCCAGTTCGCTGTCCATTGCTGTATCCAGGAGGTGACAAATGCCCTCTATAAAAAGAGACGCCAGTACATCTCTTTCCCCATGACCCCGGACAAGCAGCATGAACGTGCATGTGGCTTTGTGAGGATAGCGGGCTTCCCCATGGTGCAGGGCGCCATTGACTGCATGCATGTGGCATTGCGGGCACCGCATAAAAATGCAGAGGTTTTCCGAAACCGCAAGGGCTGCCACTCCTTAAATGTGCAGTTGGTCTGTGACCACAGACGGCTCATACTCGTCGTCAATGCCCGCTATCCTGGCAGCAGCCACGATGCTTTCATCCTGCGACAGACTGGTGTGCCAGACCTTTTCCAGGCACCGCATCAGCCAAGTGGTTGGCTCCTCGGGGACAAGGGTTATCCACTCTGCACTCTGGCTGAGGACACCGCTCCATAACCCCAACACCCCTGCCGAGCTGCGGTACAATGAGAGCCATCTCGCCACCAGGAACATCGTTGAGCAGGCGATCGGCGTGCTCAAGCAACGGTTCCACTGTCTGGACCACTCAGGAGGAGCCCTGCAGTACTCACCTGAGCGAGTCTCCCTCTTCATAGTTGTGTGCTGCAAGCTTCGCAACCTGGCAATCCTGAGGACCCAGCCAATGCCACCAGGGATTGGTGCACCACCTGAGGAGGAGGTGGACGGAGGAGGAGGAAGAGGAGGAGTGATACGCTTATCAATTACTTCATAAAAGGTGATGAGTCGAAGAAGAGATGATGAGTCGAAAGAAGAGATGAATAAGGCTTTTATTAGCTAAGAAGAGACCATGCTTCTTCGTGAGTGACTGAACAAGTCTGAACGAAACCCACACAGTGGTGGGTGGAGTCAGCTGAGGCATGCCTCCATACACAGCGCCACCCAGAGGTGGCAATATACAATACAGTGGTTTACCACATTCACCCCTTGTTTAATGTGAAGTCCGGCGGGGTGAAGGGTACTACAAGTTAAGTCTATCAGGAGGCCTTGTCTGACGTCCTGATCGTCGTGGTGGCGGCGGTGGTGTTGCAGCATCCGACGTCGGGTCTGGTGTCTGGGTGGTTGGCGAAGATTCCTGGGGCTTTGGCATGCCGTCTGCAGGGGTTGGGTTGGGAGGGGTGGTGGGGGATAACAGTGGTAAGGGGGATAACGGTGGTAAGGGGGATAACGGTGGTAATTCAGGGGTACCCGAGGGTGCGAGATCTCGTATGGAGACCGTGTCCTCCCGCCCGTCTGGGTATGTCACCCAGGCATACTGGGGGTTGGCGTGTAGGAGGTGCACCCGCTCGACCAGGGGGTCCGTTTTATGCGTCCTCACGTGCCTCCGCAGTAGGACGGGCCCAGGAGAAGTCAACCATGCCGGTAGCGAGGTTCCCGATGTAGACTTCCGGGGGAAAACGAACATTTTCTCATGAGGGGTCGCATTAGTGGCAGTACAAAGCAGTGACCGAATGGAGTGAAGTGCTGCAGGGAGGACCTCCTGCCAGCGGGGAGGTCGGAAGGCCTTAGATTTTAGTGCTAAGAGGACTGCCTTCCAAACCGTCGCGTTCTCCCTTTCCACCTGGCCGTTCCCCCGGGGGTTGTAACTGGTGGTCCTGCTCGTGGCGATACCTCTTGTTAGCAGGTACTGCCGAAGTTCGTCGCTCATGAACGATGAGCCCCTGTCGCTATGTATATAGCTGGGGAACCCGAACAGAGCGAAGATGTCATTCAGACACTTGATGACCGTGGTACTGGTCATGTCTGGGCAAGGGATGGCAAAGGGGAAACGGGAGTATCATCAACTATGTTGAGGAAGTACACATTGCGGTCAGCGGAGGGGAGGGGCCCTTTAAAATCGACGCTCAGGCGTTCGAAGGGGCGGGTGGCCTTGATCAGGCTTGCTCTGTCCGGCCTATAGAAGTGCGGTTTGCACTCGGCGCAGATTTGGCAGCTCTTGGTCATGGTCCTGACCTCCTCGATGGAGTAGGGCAGGTTACGGGATTTGATAAAATGGAAAAACCTGGTGACCCCCGGGTGGCAGAGGTCATTGTGGAGGGACTGCAGCCTATCACTCTGCGCGTTGGCGCATGTACCACGTGATAGGGCATCTGGGGGCTCATTGAGTTTCCCTGGCCGATACAAGATATCATAATTGTAGGTGGAGAGTTCGATTCTCCACCTCAAGATCTTGTCGTTCTTGATTTTACCCCTCTGCTTATTATTAAACATAAAAGCTACTGAACGCTGGTCAGTGAGCAGGGTAAATCGTTTCCCGGCCAGGTAATGCCTCCAGTGACGCACCGCTTCTACAATAGCCTGGGCCTCCTTTTCGACGGAGGAGTGTCTCGTCTCGGGGCCCTGGAGGGTCCTTGAGAAAAAGGCCACGGGTCTGCCCGCCTGGTTAAGGGTCGCGGCTAGGGCGAAGTCGGAGGCATCGCTCTCCACTTGGAAGGGGATGGACTCATCCACCGCGTGCATTGCGGCCTTCGCGATATCGTTCTTGATAAGAGTGAAGGCTGCACACGCCTCTGGTGTCAGGGGGAAGGAGGTGGCTTTGATGAGGGGCCTGGCTTTGTCTGCATAGAGGGGCACCCACTGGGCGTAGTAGGAGAAAAACCCCAGGCATCTCTTCAGTGCTTTTTGGCAGTGGGGAAGGGGTAGCTCCATTAGGGGGCGCATTCTGTCGGGGTCGGGCCCGATGACTCCGTTCTCCACCACGCAGCCGAGGATGGCCAGGCGCTTGGTGTGAAACATACATTTTTCCTTATTGTACGTTAGGTTCAGCCGTTGGGCCGTACGGAGGAAATTTGCTAGATTAACATCGTGGTCCTGCTGGTCGTGGCCGCAGATGGTGACGTTATCCAAATAGGGGAAGGTTGCCCGCAGCGCGTTCTGGTCAACCATTCGGTCCATCTCCCTTTGGAAGACCGAAACCCCGTTGGTGACGCCGAAGGGGACCCTAAGGAAGTGGTAGAGGCGGCCGTTTGCCTCGAAGGCAGTATACTGGCGGTCCTCATGGCGGATGGGCAGCTGGTGGTACGCTGACTTAAGGTCGATGGTGGAGAATACTTTGTATTGCGCAATCTGATTGACCATATCAGATATGCGAGGGAGG
Organism: Somniosus microcephalus; assembly: GCF_052327205.1. Classification (NCBI taxonomy): domain Eukaryota; kingdom Metazoa; phylum Chordata; class Chondrichthyes; order Squaliformes; family Somniosidae; genus Somniosus; species Somniosus microcephalus. Next base: position 8,403,018 of record NC_141014.1, on the reverse strand, counting down.
GGGTACGCGTCCAGCTGGGTGTACCGGTTTATGGTTTGGCTGTAGTCGATTACCATGCGGCGTTTTGCAGTGGTTTTAACGACTACAACCTGGGCTCGCCAGGGGCTAGTGCTACCTTCGATAATGCCCTCCTTCAAGAGCCGCTCCACCTCAGAGCTGATAAAAGCTCTGTCCCCGGCACTGTACCGCCTGCTTTTGGTAGCGATGGGTTTACAGTCGCGGGTGAGGTTAGCGAACAGGGGAGGGGGGGGGACTTTTAATGTGGAAAGGCTGCAGGTGGTTTGCAGCGGGCGATTTAAAAGTTGTTGGTTGCAGACTGTGAGTGGGGGGAGGGGTCCACCATATGCTAGTGTGACACTCTTAAGGTGGCACTGAAAATCCAACCCTAGCAGGACGGCAGCGCAAAGACGGGGCAGGACTAGCAGTTTAAATTTTTGATATTCAGTGCCCCCTACTGACAGGGTCACCACACAGTAGCCGCTGATGTCCATTGACTGGGACTTGGACGCCATAGAAATGCGATGGTGCGTTGGCAGAATCGTGAGGGAGTGGCTACGTACCGTGTCGGGGTGGACGAAACTCTCTGTGCTCCCGCTGTCGATCAGGCAACTGGTGGCGCGGCCGTTTACCGCGATATCCATCATGGAGCTGGATAGATGGTGAGGGTGGCCTTGATCCAGCGTCACGGAGGCCAGTATGTGGCTTAGTGAGTCACTATAGTCATCCGCCGAGACGGTGGTCGGTTCCGGTGACGAAATGGCGGTTGAGTGCGTTGGATACGATGGCGGCGGATGCCATGCGGCCGGGGGTACACAAAATGGCGGATAAGATGGCTGCTCCCACGGCCCGCACGCTGCGCTGCTGGCTGGCTTCCCCTTGCAGGCGTTAGCGTAATGGCCTTTCTTCCCGCAGCCCGAGCAGGTAGCTGTCTTAGCTGGGCAGTGCGCTCTGGGATGTTTTAACTGGCCACAGAAATAGCATTTTTGGGCCTGGTTACTGGGCATCGAAGCAGTTCTTACCGGAGGCTGCTGTCTCGGTTGGGTCGCTGCAGCGGTTGGTGCCGGGGGCGGCGGTCCCGTGTCCCACGGTTTCGATTGCCATGTCTCGGCGCCGTTACGGGGGTATGCCTCGAGGTTTCGGTGGGCCTCCTCTAACGAGAGCGCAAGGGCAATGGCCGTCTTCAGGTCGGGTTCCTTGCTTTCTAGCAGTCTCTGCCGGGTGTGGTCTGACTGGAGGCCCCTGACGAAGGCATCACAGGCGAGTCCCTGCGCGTGCTCCACAGCCGTTACCGCTTTACAATCGCAGTCTCTGCAGAGTGCCAGTAGCGCCCGTGCAAATGCCCCTACCGATTCTCCCGGTTGCTGCCTGCGGGATCCCAAGAGGTGTCGGGCGTAAATTGTGTTCACTGGGCGCGTATATTGCCCTTTTAGTAGCTCGAGGGCCGCCACGTACGTATTAGAGTCCCGGATTAGCATATATACTTGATGGCTCACCTGGGCGGTCAAAATTTTCAGTTTGTGATCCTCCTCTGTAACCTGTGAGATTGCGAGGAAGGATTCAAAGCAGCTCAGCCAGTGTTCAAACTTGGCTGATGCACCCACATCTTGAGGGTCGAGGTCCAGGCGTGGTGGTCTGAGGGCTCTCAGCAATGTCTGCTGTATCCGTTGCTGTTGTTGCTCCTCAGGTGTCGCCATTTAACTTTTAGCTAATAAAATTGATACGCTTATCAATTACTTCATAAAAGGTGATGAGTCGAAGAAGAGATGATGAGTCGAAAGAAGAGATGAATAAGGCTTTTATTAGCTAAGAAGAGACCATGCTTCTTCGTGAGTGACTGAACAAGTCTGAACGAAACCCACACAGTGGTGGGTGGAGTCAGCTGAGGCATGCCTCCATACACAGCGCCACCCAGAGGTGGCAATATACAATACAGTGGTTTACCACAAGGAGGAAGAGGAGGAGGAGGATGAGGAGGAGGATCAGCAGCAGCACCAATGTGGGAGGGAGGCGCACAATGTTGCCACTGCAAGGGCCGTCCGTCAACGGCTGATAAGAAGCTGCTTCTAGGCCCCTCTCAGAAGATGGCTTCTGGCATGGAGAACAACATCATGGAAAGCAACCCGCAACCCCTATAGCCGGCCAAAGCTGGAATGATTCCAAAGGCCAAAAATATAAATTTTGAATACAACAACTTTTTTCTTTAACACATTGTGTGTGTCATTTATTCAGGACAAACAATTAGAAACAAATGCAACAAATAATAAATTTACAGAACTGGTTCTCAAAAGATGGAGATAAACGGCAAAACAGTAAACAAATGTAATCACACGAACCTCGACCTTTACTACAAACATTCCCACCATTTATTTAGATCTTCTACTGTTTGCCCTTCGAGGGTGATCTCCCTCCCCTGCGCATTTCCCCCCTTCCCACCCTACTGCTCCTCCGTAATGGGGCCCCAGTGGCTTCAGCAAGGCTGGTGGAAGGCTGCTGATTGTCAGAACCTGAGACTGCAGATGCCCTTGAAGGACGGCCTTGACCAGCTCTGGGCCTGGAGGCCCCGGCTGCAGACTGCACCAACTCTGCATGGGCGGCAGCGGTCTGGGCTACAGGCGCTGGCAAGTGCAATGGGGAAGTGACAGTGGTGGGGGCAGGAATGCTGTCATCCTGAGAGAGGACAGCAGCTCCCTGCTCGACCGACACACTGGCACTCCCCCGGGGCAGAACCGCAGCATCCGGAGCAATCTGCTGGAGCACAGATTGCTGGTCTGCTGCGGCACTGTGAATTCCCCGGTGGACAGTGGGCGACCCAGCGACGATGGCAGCAGTCAGCACTTGCGTGGCATCAATCTGAGACTGCACGAGAGCAGTCGGAGACTGGATGGCAGCAGCCAGTGACTGAATTGCAGCACTAAGCCGTTGCGTTGCATCAGCCTGTGCTGCAGCGGACTGCTCCACACTCCTAGCCAGTCCATCAATGCTTTCGGGCACCCTTGCCATTGCACCCAGGAGTTCAGTGTGTATGCTCAAGGCCTGGTTATTCATGGCCGCGATGACGCGCTCCTCCTCTGAGTCCTGTGCTGCAGGACTCGCTTGCCTACTCGCCCTCTGGGGAGATGGCCCCCGAGCTTCCCTACCCCCATGGCGTTGCTGCAACCTGCTGGGTCCCAGAGCTTCGTCCTCCTCAGACCCTACCCGCCTGCTCCCCTCCAGGGAAGACGTGGTCCCAGTGTCGGAATGGGCTCTCTCGGGAGACGCAGGCGGTGAGGCTCCGACTTCCTCTTCCTCCTCGCCTGGGGCGGCACTGCCATTGGTTGGTTGAGGGACAGGCTGGTCAGCTGGTGGTTCACTATCTGAAAGCAGGGAGGTTCAAGAGTGGCTTTAGCGTCAGGACAGGGGGGCAGTAAGGGAGCAAGGACTTGAGAAATTTATTAAGTTGGATTGAAAGTGTTAAAGGCTGGTGTTGTGAGCGGCAAGTGGTATGAGAGAGGAGAGCAAGCTGATGAACTTACCATTGCTGTCCCCAAGGAGGTCGACCTCTCCAGCGGCCACGGCACCTATCACCTGGCTGGCAACGATCCTGTGGACGCGCACCTCCAAATCGCTGAGGGTCTGCAGCCCAGCCGGCCCTCCTCCCGTGCGTTGCTGCTGGTGCCTGTTGTGGGATAGCTTGGCCTGCAAGAAAAAGGACGGCGTCTGAGTCAATGTGCAGCCATGTGCTTGCCTGATGTGCCCCCATAGTTGAATAGCCCTTAATGTATGCAAGGTGTGGAATGTGTGCATGTGTTTGATGAGATGGCCATAGGTCTTGGATGAGTGTTGGGCATTTGGGATTTTTAAACCCTCTGGGCACAGAGTGAGGTTGAGATGGAGGGATGTAGAGGTATTGAAAAGCAGCCACTCACCCTGACCACCCGAATGAGGTTGTTGAACTTCTCCTGACATTGGGCGTGGGTCCTCGGCACCAGGCTGCTGGAGGAGACGTGCTGAGCCACTTCTCTCCAGACTCTTCTATATTCTCGGGGCAATGGCCTCCTGCCACTCTGTGGGTAGAGCAGTGCCCGTCGCCGCGCCACAGCGCCAACCAAAGCCACCAAGGCCCAGTCGCTGAAGCGCTGAGCTCTTTCCCTGGGCCTCTCCATTGTTCTTTCCAGCAGATTTGATGTGCAGGTCCCTCCAGGCCGAGATTCAAGGCTGCAATGAGCAGGATGTGGATGAAGAGCAAGATCGACCCTCGCCTTTAATAACTAGCCGGCGCCAGTCTGTCTGTGTTCCATTGCTGACTGACATCACATGAGCTTCGCCAGCGCTCTGAGGCAGCGCCTCGCTCCTTGGTGTTAGCGCCTTAAGAGAGGTGTGTAGCGCCTGATTTAGCGCTTCAATCACCTCCAGGGGCAATAAAAGCCAAGTTTGCAGTCGGAGGCGATAATTAGCGCCACCGGCCGATAATTGTGCCCCAAACGGGGCGATACCGAATTTCTCCCCCCAAATATTTAAATTCACAGCACTTTCCCGAGATCCCTATGATTGAATGGCGAGGGCCCACTCTGCTCTTCATTTGTTTGGTGCTGAAGGCGGAGAAATGAATTGACTGACACCAATTGGTGGATGTGGAACCAGAGGATGGATGTTTACAGGACTGCTCGTGTGAGGGGGGGTTGCCCATTGGTCCAGTGCGAGTGGATAACTGGACCTTTGAGCTATCAAGGCATTCCTGGCATCTCAAGCAGCAATGTGGTCAGCTGGCCTGGCGTTGGGCGACCTACCTTCATCTTCCTCCGCCCCCTCAGATCCACATCTAACCCCCTCCTCCCCTCGGATCCACATCTAACCCCCTCCACCCCTCGGATCCACATCTAACCACCTCCACCCCTCAGATCCACATCTAACCCCCTCCTCCCCTCAGATCCACATCTAACCCCCTCCTCCCCTCAGATCCACATCTAACCACCTCCACCCCTCAGATCCACATCTAACCCCCTCCACCCCTCAGATCCACATCTAACGCCCTCCTCCCCTCAGATCCACATCTAACACCCTCCTCCCCTCAGATCCACATCTAACCCCCTCCTCCCCTCGGATCCACATCGAACCCCCTCCACCCCTCGGATCCACATCTAACCCCCTCCACCCCTCGGATCCACATCTAACCCCCTCCACCCCTCAGATCCACATCTAACCACCTCCACCCCTCAGATCCACATCTAACCCCCTCCTCCCCTCGGATCCACATCGAACCCCCTCCACCCCTCGGATCCACATCTAACCACCTCCACCCCTCAGATCCACATCTAACCCCCTCCACCCCTCAGATCCACATCTAACGCCCTCCTCCCCTCAGATCCACATCTAACACCCTCCTCCCCTCGGATCCACATCGAACCCCCTCCACCCCTCGGATCCACATCTAACCCCCTCCACCCCTCGGATCCACATCTAACCCCCTCCTCCCCTCAGATCCACATCTAACCCCCTCCACCCCTCGGATCCACATCTAACCCCCTCCTCCCCTCAGATCCACATCTAACCCCCTCCACCCCTCGGATCCACATCTAACCCCCTCCACCCCTCAGATCCACATCTAACCCCCTCCTCCCCTCGGATCCACATCTAACGCCCTCCTCCCCTCAGATCCACATCTAACCACCTCCACCCCTCGGATCCACATCTAACCCCCTCCTCCCCTCAGATCCACATCTAACCCCCTCCACCCCTCGGATCCACATCTAACCCCTTCCTCCCCTCAGATACACATCTAACCCCCTCCACCCCTCGGATCCACATCTAACCACCTCCACCCCTCAGATCCACATCTAACCCCCTCCTCCCCTCAGATCCACATCTAACCCCCTCCACCCCTCGGATCCACATCTAACCCCCTCCACCCCTCAGATCCACATCTAACCCCCTCCTCCCCTCAGATCCACATCTAACCCCCTCCACCCCTCGGATCCACATCTAACCCCCTCCTCCCCTCGGATCCACATCTAACCCCCTTCTCCCCTCGGATCCACATCTAACCCCCTCCACCCCTCGGATCCACATCTAACCAGTTCCACCCCTCGGATCCACATCTAACCCCCTCCACCCCTCAGATCCACATCTAACCCCCTCCACCCCTCAGATCCACATCTAACCCCCTCCACCCCTCGGATCCACATCTAACCCCCTCCTCCCCTCGGATCCACATCTAACCCCCTCCTCCCCTCGGATCCACATCTAACCCCCTCCTCCCCTCAGATCCACATCTAACCCCCTCCTCCCCTCAGATCCACATCTAACCCCCTCCACCCCTCGGATCCACATCTAACCCCTTCCTCCCCTCAGATCCACATCTAACCCCCTCCTCCCCTCGGATCCACATCTAACCCCCTCCTCCCCTCCGATCCACATCTAACCCCTCCTCCCCTCAGATCCACATCTAACCCCCTCCTCCCCTCGGATCCACATCTAACCCCCTCCACCCCTCGGATCCACATCTAACCCCCTCCACCCCTCGGATCCACATCTAACCCCCTCCTCCCCACATCCAACCCCCTCCGCCCCTCAGATCCATATCTAACCCCCTCCACCCCTCGGATCCACATCTAACCCCCTCCTCCCCTCAGATCCACATCCAACCCCCTCCTCCCCTCGGATCCACATCTAACCCCCTCCTCCCCTCGGATCCACATCTAACCCCCTCCTCCCCTCGGATCCACATCTAACCCCCTCCTCCCCTCGGATCCACATCTAACCCCCTCCTCCCCTCGGATCCACATCTAACCCCCTCCACCCCTCAGATCCACATCTAACCCCCTCCACCCCTCGGATCCACATCTAACCCCCTCCACCCCTAGGATCCACATCTAACCCCCTCCTCCCCTCAGATCCACATCTAACCCCCTCCACCCCTCGGATCCACATCTAACCCCCTCCACCCCTCGGATCCACATCTAACCCCCTCCTCCCCTCGGATCCACGTCTAACCCCCTCCACCCCTCGGATCCACATCTAACCCCCTCCACCCCTCGGATCCACATCTAACCCCCTCCACCCCTCGGATCCACATCTAACCCCCTCCTCCCCTCGGATCCACATCTAACCCCCTCCTCCCCTCGGATCCACATCTAACCCCCTCCTCCCCTCAGATCCACATCTAACCCCCTCCACCCCTCGGATCCACATCTAACCCCCTCCTCCCCTCGGATCCACATCTAACCCCCTCCTCCCCTCGGATCCACATCTAACCCCCTCCTCCCCTCGGATCCACATCTCACCCCCTCCACCCCTCGGATCCACATCTAACCCCCTCCTCCCCTCGGATCCACATCTAACCCCCTCCGCCCCCTCAGATCCACATCTAACCCCCTCCTCCCCTCAGATCCACATCTAACCCCCTCCTCCCCTCGGATCCACATCTAACCCCCTCCTCCCCTCAGATCCACATCTAACCCCCTCCTCCCCTCAGATCCACATCTAACCCCCTCCTCCCCTCGGATCCACATCTAACCCCCTCCACCCCTCGGATCCACATCTAACCCCCTCCACCCCTCGGATCCACATCTAACCCCCTCCACCCCTCGGATCCACATCTAACCCCCTCCTCCCCTCGGATCCACATCTAACCCCCTCCTCCCCTCGGATCCACATCTAACCCCCTCCACCCCTCAGATCCACATCTAACCCCCTCCACCCCTCGGATCCACATCTAACCCCCTCCACCCCTAGGATCCACATCTAACCCCCTCCTCCCCTCAGATCCACATCTAACCCCCTCCACCCCTCGGATCCACATCTAACCCCCTCCACCCCTCGGATCCACATCTAACCCCCTCCTCCCCTCGGATCCACATCTAACCCCCTCCACCCCTCGGATCCACATCTAACCCCCTCCACCCCTCGGATCCACATCTAACCCCCTCCACCCCTCGGATCCACATCTAACCCCCTCCTCCCCTCGGATCCACATCTAACCCCCTCCTCCCCTCAGATCCACATCTAACCCCCTCCTCCCCTCAGATCCACATCTAACCCCCTCCACCCCTCGGATCCACATCTAACCCCCTCCTCCCCTCGGATCCACATCTAACCCCCTCCTCCCCTCGGATCCACATCTAACCCCCTCCTCCCCTCGGATCCACATCTCACCCCCTCCACCCCTCGGATCCACATCTAACCCCCTCCTCCCCTCGGATCCACATCTAACCCCCTCCGCCCCCTCAGATCCACATCTAACCCCCTCCTCCTCTCAGATCCACATCTAACCCCCTCCTCCCCTCGGATCCACATCTAACCCCCTCCTCCCCTCAGATCCACATCTAACCCCCTCCTCCCCTCAGATCCACATCTAACCCCCTCCTCCCCTCGGATCCACATCTAACCCCCTCCACCCCTCGGATCCACATCTAACCCCCTCCACCCCTCGGATCCACATCTATCCCCCTCCACCCCTCGGATCCACATCTAACCCCCTCCACCCCTCGGATCCACATCTAACCCTCGGCCCTCCTCGGATCCACATCTAACCCCCTCCTCCCCTCGGATCCACATCTAACCCCCTCCACCCCTCGGATCCACATCTAACCCCCTCCACCCCTCGGATCCACATCTAACCCCCTCCACCCCTCGGATCCACATCTAACCCCCTCCTCCCCTCGGATCCACATCTAAACCCCCTCCACCCCTCGGATCCACATCTAACCCCCTCCTCCCCTCGCATCCACATCTAAACCCCCTCCACCCCTCGGATCCACATCTAACCCCCTCCACCCCTCGGATCCACATCTAAACCCCCTCCACCCCTCGGATCCACATCTAACCCCCTCCTCCCCTCGCATCCACATCTAAACCCCCTCCACCCCTCGGATCCACATCTAACCTCCTCCTCCCCTCGGATCCACATCTAAACCCCCTCCACCCCTCGGATCCACATCTAACCCCCTCCACCCCCTCGGATCCACATCTAACCCCCTCCCCCCCCTCAGATCCACATCTAACCCCCTCCTCCCCTCGGATCCACATCTAACCCCCTCCTCCCCTCGCATCCACATCTAAACCCCCTCCACCCCTCGGATCCACATCTAACCCCCTCCACCCCTCGGATCCACATCTAACCCCCTCCTCCCCTCGCATCCACATCTAACCCCCTCCTCCCCTCGGATCCACATCTAACCCCCTCCACCCCTCAGATCCACATCTAACCCTCGGCCCTCCTCGATTCCACATTTCTCGGGAACAGGAGCACTGTGGTAATGTTACTGGACTAATCCAGAGGTCTGGAGTAATGATCCGGAGAGGTGAGTTCAAATCCCACCACGGCTGCCAAGGAATTTAAATTCAGTTAAATAAATCTGGAATAAAAAGCTAGTCTCAGTAACGGTGACCATGAAACTACCGGATTATCGTAAAAACCCCTCTGGTTCACTAATGTCCTTCAGGGAAGGAAATCTGCCGTCCTTACCCGGCCTGGCCTATATGTGACTCCAGACCCACAGCAATGTGGTTGACTCTTAACTGCCCTCTGAAATGGCCCGGCCAGTTGTCAAGAAGGCAGCTCACCATCACCACCACCTAGGAATGAATAAAAAAAAGAACACCCCCTCGATCCACATCTAACGGCCTCCTCCTCGATTATACATCGAACCCACCTCCCCGGATCCTCATCTAACCCCCTGATTCCTCATTGAACTCCCGCCTCCTGCCTGAGATCCATTTGTGTCCCACACTCTGCCACCACTGCCACTGGTTACCCTGAAAGGAGTGGGCAGACGGTGGGGCGTCTCTCTCAGCGTCCTGCCATCTGACGGGGACGGGGACGGTGGTTGGGCTGTCCTGGAAGCTCGGCACTTCCCCGCCTTCACCTCTGCCGGGCTTGCCTGCTGATACTGGCAGGGCGGTGTTAACCCTTGCGAGGCAGTGTTCCAGGCACAGTGTGTGGGCCAGCGACGAGGCCTATCAGTCAGGACGTCACAGGACCCAGCCAGCTCATCCAGGCTGGGTCTCACTGTGCCAGTCTCTCCTCGCTCACCATTAGCAGGATGAGCAAATTATATTTATACAGCTCCTTTCAGAACCTTGAGATATCCCAAAGCACTTCACAGCCAATGAATTATTTGTGAAATGCAGTCACTGTTGCAGCAACCAAGCTGCGCACAGCAGGATCCAACACAAAGGAAATTAGGTGTTTGACCAGAGAATCTGATTTAGTGCTGTCTGATGAAAGAGGAAACCGGGGAGAGCTCCCCTGCTCTTCTTTGAATAGTGACATCACTCGCTATCACCCGTCTTACATTACCGCACAAAGTCAAGATCTACCGCGCACAGTCTTCAGAGAGAGACTGGGAGAGAGAGACTGGGAGAGAGAGACAGGGAGAGCTGGTGTAGAGGCCCAGAGAGAGAGAGAGAGAGAGACTGGGAGAGAGAGAGAGAGAGAGAGACTGGGAGAGAGAGAGAGAGAGAGAGACTGGGAGAGCTGGTGTAGAGGCCCAGAGAGAGAGAGAGAGAGAGACTGGGAGAGAGAGAGAGAGAGAGAGACTGGGAGAGCTGGTGTAGAGGCCCAGAGAGAGAGAGAGAGAGAGAGACTGGGAGAGAGAGAGAGAAAGGCTGGGAGAGCTGGTGTAGAGGCCCAGAGAGAGAGAGAGAGAGAGAGACTGGGAGAGAGAGAGAGAGAGAGAGAGAGAGACTGGGAGAGAGAAACTGGGAGAGAGAGACAGGGAGAGCTGGTGTAGAGGCCCAGAGAGAGAGAGAGAGAGAGAGAGACTGGGAGAGAGAGAGAGAGAGAGAGACTGGGAGAGCTGGTGTAGAGGCCCAGAGAGAGAGAGAGAGAGAGACTGGGAGAGAGAGAGAGAAAGGCTGGGAGAGCTGGTGTAGAGGCCCAGAGAGAGAGAGAGAGAGAGAGACTGGGAGAGAGAGAGAGAGACTGGGAGAGAGAGAGAGAGAGAGAGAGAGACTGGGAGAGCTGGTGTAGAGGCCCAGAGAGAGAGAGACTGGGAGAGAGAGAGAGAGAGACTGGGAGAGCTGGTGTAGAGGCCCAGGGACAAACCCAAAACAAAAAACTATGAAAAATGGTTTGACCCAGATTGCCATAACATGAGGAAAAAACTTAGAAAAATATCAAACCAAAAACACAGACAGCCAGAAAACGAGGAATTACGCCTTACTTATTGTCAGACACTAACACAATACAGAAACACACTCAGAACCAAAAAAGAGCAGTATATTAAGAATACACTCAGCTCCATTGAGGAATCCATTGATTCCAATTGTTTCTGGGACAACTGGAATACATTACACAAAAAACAACACGACGAATTGGCCATTCAAAATGGAGACACATGGGAAAACCACTTTGAAAAATTATACCAGAAAAACACACTAAGGCCAGAGCAACACCAAATATGCAAAAAACTGGAAAAGCTCGAAATGGCCATAAAAGATAACCAAAACCCGCTAGACTCCATAATAACAGAAAAAGAACTATTTGAAAAACTCAAGGACCTGCGACCAGGAAAAGCTTGCGGTGCAGACGGCATACTAAGCGAGATGATTAAACACACAGACGATAAAATGAAACTGGCTATCCTAAAAAAACTCTTCAACTTGGTTCTGAGTGTTGGTTACTTCCCTGATATCTGGAACAAAGGACTCATAACGCCCATATACAAAAATGGGGACAAAGTCGACCCAAATAACTATCGAGGCATCTGTGTAAACAGTAACCTGGGGAAGGTATTCTGTAGTATCATAAACAAAAGACTTATAAACTTCCTTGAGGAGCACAATGTCTTGAGTAAAAGCCAAATTGGATTCCTACCAAACTATAGAACATCAGATCATATCTTCACCCTACAGACCCTAATTGACAAACATGTTCATCAAAACAAAAGCAAAATCTACGCATGCTTTATAGATTTCCAGAAGGCTTTTGACTCCATCTGGCACGGCGGTCTATTCCTGAAACTTATCGAAAGCGGGGTAGGGGGAAAAACATATGATGCAATTAAATCAATGTATACAAACAATAAATGTGCAGTTAAAATTGGAGACAAACAAACAAAATACTTCCCACAGGGGCGGGGGGTGACGCACGGCTCGCCCATCTCACCGACACTCTTTAATGTTTACATAAATGAATTGGCAAAACTACTTGAACAATCTACAGCACCCGGCCTCACCCTATATGAATCCAAGGTTAAATTCCTCCTCTATGCAGGTGACCTGGTTCTGCTGTCACCAACTAAGGAGGGTCTACAGCAGAACCTGGATCTGCTGGAGTCGTTCTGCCAGACCTGGGCCCTGACAATAAATCCCCCAAAAACCAAAGTCCTTGTGTTCCAGCAAAGATCCAGACATCAGGGACCCAAAATAAATGTCACACTAGGAACAACCAAAATTGAACAAACCACTAACTACACATACTTGGGCTTAAAAATCAGTTCTACGGGAAATTTTCATCTGGCTGTGAATGAACTGAAAGAGAAAGCAAGAAGGCCTTTCTATGCCATTAAAAAATCAATCCAAATAGAAATCCCAATTAGCATTTGGCTCAAAATTTTTAAATCAGTAATTGAACCAATTGCACTCTATGGCAGTGAGGTGTGGGGACCGCTAACACAACAAGAATTTGCAAAATGGGACAAACACCCAATTGAGATCCTACATGCAGAATTCTGTAAAAGTATCCTCCGGACTCAAAGGAAAACCGTAAACAATGCATGCAGGGCAGAACTAGGCCAATATCCATTAATAATCACTATCCAAAAAAGAGCCACCAAATTTTGGAAACACCTAAAAATGAGCAACCCCCACTGCTATCATTACGAAGCCCTGAAATGCCAAGAGAGGACCATAAAGAAGAATACCCTCAGTCAACTAGTCCTGGGACTCAGTGAAGTAACTACTAACACTACTAACAATAACCAGCCCCAGGACAGTGACAGCGTAACACAAAGAATTCGACCCAACACAATCGTCACTAAGCAAAAGGAAAAATATCTGTCATATTGGGCAGAAACAACAAAAACCCAAAACAAACTCAATTGCTACTTGGCCCTAAACAGACAATACAACATGGCTGATTACCTGACCATGGTAAAGGATAGCAAACTGAGAAAAACCGTGACAATGTACAGACTTAGTGAACATAGCCTGGCGATCGAAAAAGGTAGACACAGACAGACCCGGCTACCAAGAGAGGACAGGATATGCTCTCACTGCAGTCAGGGAGTGGTGGAGACAGAGATGCACTTCCTCACAGCTTGTAGAAAATATCAGGGCATAAGGGAGAATTTCTACCCAAAATTCACAAAAATATGCCCGGAATTCAGAAATTTGAATGACGACCAAAAACTCCCATACCTACTAGGGGAAGAGAGAAATTGTGTAACCTTAGCGGCACACTATGTTACAGCTTGCCATAAACAGAGGGACAACCACTAAATATAAGAAAAGAGTATATACAAATTATATGAGTGTATAATTATACACTCAGGGATATATCTGTTTATACACTGTATGGATAGATCTGTATTTATCTGTTCAACCATGAATGTTTTTCGATGCTTTGGCAACATAAGATGTACCTTGTCATGCCAATAAAGCGATTTGAATTGAATATGAGAGAGAGAGAGAGAGAGAGAGAGAGAGAGAGAGAGAGAGAGAGAGGGTGTAGAGGCCGGGCTCTGGGAGAAAGATCTTTGCATCAACTTAATACTGACTGTAGTGTATGTAACCTGTACTACCTTAAGAGGATACCTTAAGGTGAAGGACTACTTTTTAACAGCTCCTGTACATTGTAGTACCGGTAGTGACCACACTGGTATAGAAACCCTGTGGAGTAATATGTATCTCAGTTCCCGCTCTGACCCTCAATCACTAAAGACCTGTTTAGTTACTCTGTTGTCTGTGCCATGTTATTCATAATAACTGCACTTGTAAACACAGACTCAACAGTGGCGACGAGTCTGATCGAACCTAGCAGCAGTTTTGCATCACCTCCCCCAGTACTGAATCTGGGGTACATTGGAAGGAGGCTGCGTCCTGGAACACGGGCGGCGACCAAGGGCATCCGCCCTCAGCATCCTGCAGAGCGGTGCATCGCAAGGGAGGCCATCGAGAACCGGGCTTGGGTTTCTGGTCACGAAGTCCAGCATAAGGGCTGGCTACAGGTAGTGCGCAACCCTTCTAAGGCAGCGGCGGGTAAGCCCGATTGAGCGGCGCGGGGGAAGACGGCCGAGCTTGTCGGAGGGAGAAGGGGAGGAAAGCATAGAGGGCGGAGAACAAGACCGCAGCCGGTGTCAGGGGCCGGACTGCAATCGCGGGGCAGAGACGCGCAGCAGCCAGAAAGGCGCTCCATTGCCACGAGGACCGCAGAAAGCGGCGTGGCAACAACAACAACAACAACAACAACAACAGCAGCTCAAGGAAGCGCACATACAGGGAAAAACAAGTGCAGGAAGGACCGCTGTGAGGCGTGGGCAGCAGCAGCGCGGGAAAAGACGCCATCTTGAGCCAGCGGAGAAGAAGACGAGCGCGGGAGCTGCCATCTTAAATAAATAAAAAATAAAAAATAATATCCGAAGGGAAAGAAGAAACTCAGCTAGGATGCCGAAAACAGGCAACATTACTGCATTCGACAACGATGTGGAAGATTGGTCCACTTATGTGGAACGCATCGAAGTTTATTGTAGAGCGAATGAAGTGCCGGATGATAAGAAAGCACTAACCCTATTAAACTTGATGGGTGCGAAGACGTACGGGTTATTGTGGAACCTGGTAACCCCAGATAAACCGGTAGAACAAAGTTTCACGGATATTGTTGCTATCCTGCAGGAGCACCTAAACCCTACACCGCTGCTGATAGCAGAACGACTTAAATTCTACAAGAGGAATTAGCATAAAGATGAGAGTAACGCTGATTGCCTTACGGAATTACGCAAGCTATCAAAGCACTGTCAGTTCGGAGCAGGACTGGCAGATTCCCTACGGGACAAATTCGTCTGCGGTCTCCTGAGCGAAGGAACCCAGAAAAGGCTACTCTCAGAGAAAGAGTTAACACTGGACAAGGCTTTCAGCGTGGCCGTATCGTACGAAGCAGCAGCACGGGGAGCTGCGGAAATACAGCAAAAGCCACCTGAATTCAGCACCAATGAAATGGCATTGGGTGCAGTAAAGTGCTATCGTTGCGGTAGGACAACGCATGACCAGAACCAGCGCTGGTTCAAAGACAAAAAATGCAGGCAATGTGGCAAACTTGGTCACATAGCGAGAGTCTGCTGGTCAGGAAAGAAGACCAACAGCAAAAAGCCACCACAGGAGAAGTACAAAAAAGTACATAAAGTGACAGAGAACAGTTCGGATGAACAGAAGACTGATTCAGACTCCAGCAGCAAGGAACTGGGTTGTCTGAAGATACATAATGTGGGCAACACAGCAGACCACCAAACTATCTGGGTCATGCTCAAGATAGCAGGAGTCCAAGTGAAGATGGAATTGGACACAGGATCGGCCTTAACGGTCATAAATAAGCGAGACTACAAAAGGTTATTCTCGCACATTCCCCTGAGGGATACGAAGATTGTATTGAAAACATACACGGGGCAAAAAGTATACCCCAAGGGAAAAATAAAAGTAAACGTGGTCTACAATGGTAAAGAAAGTCAGGAAATGGACTTATATGTGTTACCTGATGGAGGTCCGCCACTACTAGGACGTGAATGGATCCGGAAAATACAACTGGATTGGCATTCCATACGAGCACTGACTGTGGATGCCAGTAAGGAGGACGACGTCAAACCTGGACGACTGTCCAAAATCTTAGACGATGCTAAGGAGGTGTTCCAACAGGGACTTGGGACACTGAAAGGAATTACTGCAACCATCAAGGTTGAAGAAAATGCAAGCCCAAAATTTTTCAAAGCCAGACCGGTGCCTTATGCGATACGACCTGCTGTGGAAGCAGAGCTGGAAGGGTTAGAACATTCAGGAGTACTGTCCAAAGTGGACTGGAGCGAGTGGGCTACACCCATTGCTCCTGTCATGAAGCGATCGTTGAGCAACACGCCTGGTGAACCTAGGAAGGTTCGCACCTGTGGTGATTTCAAAGTCACTGTTAATCCAGTTCTTCACACAGTGCAATATCCGCTTCTGCGGATTGAAGATATCTTCGCTTCGCTATCTGGCGGCAAGCACTTCACCAAGATAGACCTGGCGCAGGCATACCTGCAGATGGAAGTTGATGGAGTGTCGAGACAGTATCTCACGATCAACACGCATAAGGGCTTATATCAGTATAATAGGCTGGTTTTTGGAGTGGCATCGGCTCCGGCTATTTGGCAACGGGCCATGGAACAGGTCTTGCAGGGAATTCCAGGGACACTGTTACTTGGATGACATCCTGGTTACAGGAGATAACGATAGTGATCACCTCGCGAATTTGGAACAGGTGCTCATCAAATTGAAAGAATATGGGCTAAGAGCTAATCGCCAGAAATGCGAGTTTTTTCAGAAGCAAATTTCATACTGCGGCCACGTTATTGACAAGGAGGGGTTACATAAGTCCCCTGACAAGATTGAGGCAGTAGTCAAGGCTCCAGCACCGGAAAATGTGTCACAGTTGAGGTCGTTCCTCGGGCTGGTTAACTACTACCACAAGTTTTTACCAAATTTATCTACGGTGTTACACCCACTAAACACCCTCTTGCAAACGGGAATACCATGGAAGTGGAGCGATGACTGTAAGCGGGCTTTTCAGAAGAGCAAGGCGTTGATCACGTCTAAGGAAGTGTTGGCTACCTATTCGGTTGGCTTGTGATGCATCTCCCTATGGTATCGGGGCGGTGCTCTCACATAGATTTCCAGATGGCTCGGAAAGGCCAGTCGCTTTTGCATCCAGATCATTGACCTCCGCTGAGCGCAACTATGCTCAGATAGATAGGGAGGCCCTCAGCCTCGGGTGGGGAGTGAAGAAATTTAACCACTACCTGCACGGACAACAGTTTACACTGCTGACAGATCATCAACCATTGGTTTCCATATTCAATCCTAAGAAGGTGTTCTGGTAATGACGGCGCAGAGGCTTCAGAGATGGTCCCTTTTCCTAGGGGCACATCAATACGATATTGAGTTCAAAGGTACAAAGCAACATGGTAATGCTGATGGGCTGTCGCGCCTGCCACTACCTACAGTGGAAGAGGCACTGGCAGTTGATCCTGTCGAGATATTCCACTCGACCATCATCGAATGCTTGCCAGTCACCAATGCGGGTATTGAGAGAGAGACCCGAAATGACCCAACACTGTCTCGGGTCTACGATTTGACGGTGAAGGGATGGCCAGCACACGGCGAGCCACTGTTACCAGCATTCTCAGCCAGACGAGAACAGCTGTCCGTATGTCAAGGAACACTGATGTATGGAACAAGGGTGGTTATTCCTCCTAAATTACGGGAGAGAGTCTTAAAAGAATTGCATGAAGGTCATCTGGGGGGAGTCAAGATGAAAAGCCTTGCTAGGGCTTATGTGTGGTGGCCAGGTATAGACAAACAAATAGAGGACCTGACTAAAAGCTGCTCAGGGTGTCAAAAAGTTCAGAATGCACCTCCAATTGCACCGCTGCATCTGTGGGAATGGCCTTCAGCTCCATGGCAACGCGTGCATATTGACTTTGCAGGTCCATTCATGGATTCCATGTTTTTGATAGCACTAGACGCACACTCTAAATGTCCAGAAGTGATCAAGATGTCGACCACTACTACTGAGAAGACGATTGCAGTCTTGAGAACTATATTTGCGAGGAATGGATTGCCCGAGCAAATTTGTTCAGACAACGGACCACAGTTCGTGTCAGAAGAATTCCAGAAATTCATGAAAAAGAATGGGGTGAAACACTACACATCTGCCCCATACCATCCGGCTACAAATGGGTTGGCCGAGAGATTTGTACAAACATTCAAAAAGGCAATAAAGGCCATGTGTGAAGATCATATTCCACTACAACACAAGGTGGACAATTTCCTAATGGCATATCGAAACGCCACGCATGCAGTGACAAATCAAAGCCCTGCCATCACGTTCTATAACAGAAGGTTGCGGTCCCGGTTGGATTTGTTAAAACCCAATGTGAGATGGGAAGTTGAACACAAGCAATTCCAACACATAAATGAAAAGGCCACTCGGAGTTTTGAAATAGGACAACCAGTGTTGGCCAGGGACTATAGAAATGATAAATGGCAACCTGGAACAATTTGTGCATGGCAGGGGCCTTTGATGTACACGGTAGACACTGGGGAGAACGTAATACGACGTCATGCTGACCAACTTTTTTTTTTTTTTTTTGAAACCCCACAGTGCAGATAGAGGCTATTTCGGCCCATCGAGCCTGCACCGACACATGTCCCACCCGATCCCCGTAACCCCTACACCAACACATATCCCACCCTATCCCCGTAACCCCACGTATTTAATCCCCCTAACACTAAGGGTCAATTTATCATAGCCAATCAACCTAACCCGCACATCTTTGGACTGTGGGAGGAAACCGGAGCACCCGGAGAAAACCCACGCAAACACGGGGAGAATGTGCAAACTCCACACAGACAGTCACTTGTGGGATCAAGGACAAGGGTCAACCCCATGTCTCCGGCAGAGACACCAGTTGAAGAATTTATTGAGCCTGTAGCATCTACCTCGGACTCGGTTGTATTAGATGATGTTGAATCCATAGAAGATCAATTGAATGAGTCACCCCAGCAACGGGAACAAGAGATCCCTGAAAGGCGTTATCCGGCACGGATCTGGAAGCCTCCTCAGAGACTGAACCTTTGAATATTCATAGTGTGTAAATTGTATATATGTATATATATTCATGTACTGTATTAATGGGGTGTCCACTGTTAAGCTAAAAGGGGAGGAATTGTAGTGTATGTAACCTGTACTACCTTAAGAGGATACCTTAAGGTGAAGGACTACTTTTTAACAGCTCCTGTACATTGTAGCACCGGTAGTGACCACACCGGTATATAAACCCTGTGGAGTAATATGTATCTCAGTTCCCGCTCTGACCCTCAATCACTAAAGACCTGTTTAGTTACTCTCTGTTGTCTGTGTCGTGTTATTCATAATAACTGCACTTGTAAACACAGACTCAACACTGACCAGTTTCAAAGAAATTACCGATTAGAGAGAGTAATTCGCCGACCAGCAGGGAGTGTGTGATGTGATCTATTAGTTTCTATTTTACAAGAAGCATTACATAAGAGCTTAAATTCACACTAATCATGAATTTGTTAACTGTAAAAAAAACATGTCTGAGAGTTACTTTGGGTCTTATCTCATGAAATTGTCCATCAGCCAACTTTCGGAAAATAGTGATTCCACTTACATGATTACAGGATCCAGCTAAAATAACAAGGGTGGGTACAGGTCTGTCAGTGAATAACACTGGGGTACAGTACTGGTGGGGACAGGTCTGTCACTGTATAAAACTAGGGTACAGTACTCGTGGGTACAGATCTGTCACTGTATAACACTGCGGTACAGTACTGGTAGGTACAGATCTGTCACTGTATAACACTGGGGTACAGTACTGGTGGGTACAGGCCTGTCAGTGTATAACACTGGGGTACAGTACTGGTGGGTACAGGTATGTCGCTGTATAACTCTGGGTACAGTACTGGTGTGTACAGGTCTGTCGCTGTATAACACTGGGGTACAGTACTGGTGGGTACAGGTCTGTCACTGTATAACAATGAGGGACAGTGCTGGTGGGTGCAGTTCTGTCACTGTGTAGGACTGGGGTACAGTACTGGTGGGTGCAGGTCTGCCGCTGTATAACACTGGGGTACAATACTGGTGGGTACAGGTCTGTCACTGTATAACACTGGGGTACAATACTGGTGGGTGCAGGTTTGTCACTGTATAACACCGGGGTACAGTACTGGTTGGTACAGGTCTGTCACTGTATAGCACTGGGGTACACTACTGGTGGGTACAGGTTTATCACTGTATAACACCGGGGTACAGTACTGGTGGGTACAGGTCTGTCACTGTGTAGCACTGGGATACAGTACTGGTGGGTACAGGTGGGTCGCTGTATAACACTGGGGTACAGTACTGGAGGGTGCAAGTCTGTCACGGAATAACACTGTGGAACCGTACAGGTGGGTACAGGTCTATCACTGTATAACACTGGGGTACAGTACGGGTGGATACATGTCTGTCGCTGTATAACACTGGGGTACAATACTGGTGGGTAGAGGTCTGTCACTGTATAACACTGGGGTACAGTAATGGTGGGTACAGGTCTGTCGCTGTATAACACTGGGGTACAGTACTGGTGGGTGCAGGTCTGTCACTGTATAACTCTGGGTACAGTACTGGTGAGTACAGGTCTGTCGCTGTATAATACTGGGGTACAGTACTGGTGAGTACAGGTCTGTCACTGTATAACACTGGGGGACATTACCCTTGGGTACAGGTCTGTCCGTGTATAACACTGGGGTACAGTACTGGTGGGTACTGGTCTGTCGCTCAGTAACACTGGGTAGAATACTGGTGGGCACAGTCTGTCACTGTATAACACTGGGGTAAAATACTGGTGGGTACAGGTCTGCCACTGTATCACACTGGGTTACAGTACTGGTGGGTACATGTCTGTCAGTGTATAACATTGGGGTACAGTACTGGTGGGTACAGGTCTGTCACTGTATAACATTGGGGTACAGTACTGGTGTGTACATGTCTGTCACTGTATAACACTGGTGTACAGTACTGGTGGTTACTGATCTGTCACTGTATAATACTGGGGTACAGTACTGGTGGGTGCAGGTCTGTCACTGTATTGCACTGGGGTACAGTACTGGTGGGTACAGGTATGTCAGTTTATAACACTGGAGTACAGTACTGGTGGGCACAGGTCTGTCACTGTATAACACTGCGGTACAGTACTGGTGGGTACAGGTCTGTCACTGTATAACACTGGGGTACAGTAGTGGTGGGTACTGGTCTGTCGCTCTGTAACACTGGGTAGAATACTTGTGGGTACAAGTCTGTCACTGTATAACACTGGGGGAAAATACTGGTGGGTACAGGTCTGCCACTGTATCACACTGGGTTACAGTACTGGTGGGCACATGTCTGTCACTGTATAACACTGGTGTACAGTACTGGTGGTTACTGATCTGTCAGTGTATAACATTGGAGTACAGTACTGGTGGGCACAGGTCTGTCACTGTATAACACTGGGGTACAGTACTGGTGGGTACAGGTCTGTCACTGTATAACACTGGGGTACAGTACTGGTGGCTACAGGTCTGTCACTGTATAACACTGGGGTACAGTACTGGTGGGTACTGGTCTGTCGCTCTGTAACGCTGGGTAGAATACTTGTGGGTACAAGTCTGTCACTGTATAACACTGGGGTAAAATACTGGTAGGTACAGGTCTGCCACTGTATCACACTGGGTTACAGTACTGGTGGGTACATGTCTGTCACTGTATAACATTGGGGTACAGTACTGGTGGGAAGAGGTCTGTCACTGTATAACATTGGGGTACAGTACTGGCGGGTACATGTCTGTCACTGTGGTTACTGATCTGCCACTGTATAATACTGGGGTACAGTACTGGTGAGTGCAGGTCTGTCACTGTATAACACTGGGGTAGAGTACTGGTGGGTACAGGTCTGTCACTGTATAACACTGGGGTACAGTACTGGTGGGTACATATCTGTCACTGTATAACAGTGGGGTGCAGTGCTGGTGGGTACAGGTATGTCACTGTATAACACTGGGTTACAGTACTGGTGGGTACAGGTATGTCACTGTATAACACTGGCGTACAGTATTGGTGGGTACAGGTCTGTCACTGTATAACACTGGGGTGTGGTACTGGTGGATACAGGTCGGTCACTGTATAACACTGGGGTACAGTAGTGGTGGGCACAGGTCTGTCACTGTATAACACTGGGGTGCAGTACTGGTGGGTACAGGTCTGTCACTGTCTAACACTGGGGTACAGTACTGGTGGGTACAGGTCTATCACTGTATAACAGTGTGGTACAGTACTGTTGGATACAGGTGTGTCACTGTATAACACTGGGGTGCAGTACTGGTGGGTACAGGTCTGTCACTGTATAACACTGGGGTACAGTACTGGTGGGTACAGTTCTGTCACTGCATAACACTGGGGTACAGTACTGGTGGGTACAGGTCTGTCCCTGTATTAGACTGGGTTACAGTACTGGTGGATACAGATCTGTCACTGTATAACACTGGGGTACAGTACTGGTGGGCGCAGGTCTGTCACTGTATAACACTGGGGTGCAGTACTGGTGGATACAGTTCTGTCACTGTATAGCACTGGGGTACAGTACTGGTGGGTGCCGGTCTGTCTCTGTATAACACTGGGGTACAGTACTGGTGGGTACAGGTCTGTCGCTGTATAACACTGGGGTACAGTACTGGTGGGTACAGGTCTGTCACTCTATAACACTGGGCTACAGTACTGGTGGGTACAAGTGTGTCACTGTATAACACTGGGGTACAGTACTGGTGGATACTGGTCTGTCGCTCTGTAACACTGGGTAGAATACTGGTGGGTACATGTCTGCCACTGTATAACACTGGGGTAAAATACTGATGGGTACAGGTCTACCACTGTATCACACTGGGTTACAGTACTGGTGGGTACATGTCTGTCACTGTATAACATTGGGGTACAGTACTGGTGGGTACAGGTCTGTCACTGTATAACATTGGGGTACAGTACTGGTGGGTACATGTCTGCCACTGTATAACACTGGTGTGCAGTACTGGTGGTTAATGATCTGTCACTGTATAACACTGGGGTACAGTACTGGTGGGTACTGGTCTGTCGCTCTGTAACACTGGGTAGAATACTTGTGGGTACAAGTCTGTCACTGTATAACACTGGGGTAAAATACTGGTGGGTACAGGTCTGCCACTGTATCACACTGGGTTACAGTACTGGTGGGTACATGTCTGTCACTGTATAACATTGGGGTACAGTACTGGTGGGTAGAGGTCTGTCACTGTATAACATTGGGGTATAGTACTGGTGGGTACATGTCTGTCACTGTGGTTACTGATCTGTCAATGTATAATACTGGGGTACAGTACTGGTGAGTGCAGGTCTGTCACTGTATTACACTGGGGTACAGTACTGGTGGGTACAGGTCTGTCACTGTATAACACTGGGGTACAGTACTGGTGGGTACAGGTCTGTCACTGTATAACACTGGCGTACAGTACTGGTGGGTACAGGTCTTTCACTGTATAACACTGGGGTACAGTACTGGTGGGTACATATCTGTCACTGTATAACACTGGGGTGCAGTACTGGTGGGTACAGGTATGTCACTGTATAACACTGGGTTACAGTACTGGTCGGTACAGGTATGTCACTGTATAACACTGGGGTACAGTACTGGTGGGTACAGGTTTGTCACTGTATAACACTGGGGTACAGTACTGGTGGGTACAGGTATGTCACTGTATAACACTGGTGTACAGTACTGGTGGATACAGGTTGGTCACTGTATAACACTGGGGTACAGTACTGGTGGGTACAGGTCTGTCACTGTATAACAGTGGGGTACAGTACTGGTGGGTACAGGTCTGTCACTGTATAACACTGGGGTGCAGTACTGGTGGGTACAGGTGTGTCTCTGTATAACAGTGGGGTACAGTACTGGTGGGTACAGGTCTGTCACTGTATAACACTGGGGTGCAGTACTGGTGGGTACAGGTCTGTCACTGTATAACACTGTGTGGTAAACCACTTTTGTCGTTCACTATCGTTACACTATAGTTACCACTGTTATATCGTTACTCTACGGTTATCACTGTTCACACTGTTGTATCACTATACGAGGTCGCCTCTTGTCACACTGTTATACCTGGGCTGACCACTGCTGACTCCGCCCATGGCTCCACCTACCTGCCCAGGTATAAAGGTGGTCGACTGGCTGGTATTCCTCCTTGTTGGATCCGATCACCCACGAGGGTGGGCTCTGTTATTTAGCCAATAAAAACCTATAGTTACTTTCTTAACTCTGTAAAGTCTGTAGGTTGTGCAGTAAATAACTTCAGAGACTTTAGAAGTACAAACAAAACAGGTCTTTACTATTCAGAGGTCTGGGCGATTTCTGCCCTAGTTAACGTATTCCAACCCTTATATACTGGTGTGGTCACTATCGGTATTACAGTATACATGAGCCAATAAATAGTGCCACCCTAAAGTTGTGCTCTTAAAGGCGAACGGTTACATTCTATAGTTCCCTTAAAGGTAAACGGTTACATACACAACACTCCTCCCTTTCTAGCTTATTACTTACAGAATCCCGTTAAACATACAATCTTCAACTTATATAGACAGTTGCAGATATACTCTCGATGGAGTCAACGTCATATAACAATTTACAGATATACTCTCGATGGAGTCAACGTCATATAACTTCATGTTTAACATAACATAATAACATATATAACTTCATGTCAAAACAGATCACAGATTCAGTCTCCGTAGGAACAGTTGCAACATACTCTTATCACACAGAATCACACAGAAACCCCACAGTGCAGATAGAGGCCATTTCGGCCCATCGAGCCTGCACCGACACATATCCCACCCGATCCCCGTAACCCCTACACCAACACATATCCCACCCTATCCCCACGTATTTAATCCCCCTAACACTAAGGGTCAATTTATCATAGCCAAACAACCTAACCTGCACATCTTTGGACTGTGGGAGGAAACCGGAGCACCCGGAGGAAACCCACGCAAACACGGGGAGAATGTGCAAACTCCACACAGACAGTCACCCGAGGCCGGATTCGAACCCGGGTCCCTGGCGCTGTGAGGCAACAGTGCTAACCACTATGCCACCGTGGAAACAGTTTACAGGTTCAGTCTCTGTGGAGGTTTCCGGATTCTGTCCGGATAACGCCGCAGTGGTGTCGTCATTCCCAGCGGTCCAGTAGGTGTCTCTGGTAAAGTCGATTCAGCTGGAACAACAGTGTCAGGTTTATCTGATTCTAGTATTACTAGATCAGAAGTAGGTGTTCTGGGTACTTCAGTTTCAACATTACTCGGGTAAGGTGGTGAAGTCGGCTGCTCATTTGTGGCGGACCCTATGATCTGGTCAACATGGCGCCTTATTACCTTGTCCCCAATGTCCACCGTGTACATCAACGGTCCTAGCCTTTTTTTAATAGTTCCAGGCTGCCATTTCTCCGTACGGTAGTCCCGGGCCAAAACTTGTTGCCCCATCTGGAAAGATCTGGTGGCCCTTTCATTCATGCCCTGGAATTGCCGGTTCTCTACGTCCCTTCTTACGTTTGGTTTGAGCAAATCCAGCCGGCATCTTAGGCGTCTATTGCAAAACATCATTGCGGGAGTTTGATTCGTGACCGCATGTGTTGCATTTCGATAGGCCAACAAAAAGCTATCCACCTTATGCTGTAAACTTATGTCTTCATTACTCATGGCCTTTATGGCCTTCTTGAAGGTCTGGACAAATCTTTCAGCCAGTCCATTGGAGGCGGGATGGTATGGGGCTGATGTGTAATGTTTAACCCCATTGCTTTTTAGAAATTTCTTAAATTCCTCAGACACAAATTGCGGCCCATTATCGGAACAGACCTGTTCTGGCAGACCATTCCGTGCAAACATTGTCCTTAGCACCGTAATGGTTTTTTCCGTCGTGGTGGTGGTCATCTTAATTACTTCCGGCCACTTGGAGTGGGCATCTACCGCTATTAAGAACATCGAGTCCATGAAAGGGCCCGCAAAGTCGATGTGTACTCTTTGCCAGGGAGATGAGGGCCACTCCCATGGGTGCAGAGGAGCCTGTGGTGGCGCGTTCTGAACCCTCTGACATCCTAGGCAATTCTTCGTTATCTCCTCTATGTCCCCATCGATGCCTGGCCACCACACAAACGCCCTAGCTAGGTTCTTCATCTTTACGCCCCCCAGGTGTCCTTCGTGCAGCTCCTTGAGTATTTTCTTTTGGAGTTTGGGTGGAATCACCACTCTAGACCCACACATCAGGGTTCCTCGACACACAGACAGTTGTTCTTTCCTCTGTGCGAATGCTTGCAGTGTTGGTTCGCACTGCGCTGGCCATCCCTCCACCGTTAAGTCATAGACTCGTGAAAGGGTCGGGTCATTCCTTGTCTCATTTTCGATCATTGAGTTCGTGATCGGCAGACACTCCACTATTGATGAGTGGAACAACTCTACTGGGTCTACTGTCCTCGCTTCTTCTACCATTGGCAATGGCAAGCGTGATAGCCCATCAGCGTTTCCATGTTGCTTGGACCGTTTGTATTCAATATCATACTGGTGTGCCCCAAGTAAGACTGACCATCTTTGTAGCCTTTGTGCTGTCATGTTGGACACGGCCTTGTTCGGGTTAAATATGGACACCAACGGCTGGTGGTCTGTCAGCAATGTGAACCTCTTACATTGCAAGTAATGGTTGAATTTCTTCACGCCCCACACAAGACTGAGGGCCTCCCTGTCTATCTGGGCGTAATTTCGCTCCGCGGGTGTCAAAGATCGGGACGCAAAAGCCACTGGCCTTTCCGAGCCATTTGGTAGCCTGTGCGAAAGTACTGCTCCAATTCCGTACGGTGAAGCATCACACGCCAGCCGAAGGGGTAATGCTGGGTTGAAATGAGCCAACACTTCTTCAGAGGTAATCAATTCCTTGCTTCTGCGAAAAGCCTTTTTGCACTCCTCACTCCACTTCCATGGTGTCTCCTTTCGCAACAGCTCATTCAGTGGATGCAGCACCGTGGACAAATTTGGTAGGAACTTGTGGTAGTAATTGATTAACCCCAAGAATGATCTTAACTGTGACACGTTCCCTGGAGCGGGAGCCTTCACGACTGCTTCTATCTTCTCCGGTGATTTATGTAGTCCCTCGCGGTCAATGATATGACCGCAGTATGAGATTCGTTTTTGGAAAAACTCACACTTATTGCGGTTAACCCTAAGGCCATACTCCTTTAACCTGGTGAGTACCAGTTTCAAATTCGTGAGGTGTTCCTCTTCATCCATTCCCGTGATTAGGATATCATCCAAATAGCACTGCGTGCTTGGAATTCCTTGTAACACCTGTTCCATGGCCCTCTGCCAAATTGCTGGTGCCGAAGCCACTCCAAAGACCAGTCTGTTATAACGGTACAACCCTCTGTGGGTATTGATAGTTAGGTATTGGCGTGACTCTTCCTCAACCTCCATCTGTAAATATGCCTGAGCTAGGTCTATCTTCGTGAAGTGTTTTCCTCCAGCCAACGAAGCGAAAATATCTTCAATCCTTGGCAGCGGGTATTGTACCGACTGAAGCACCGGGTTCACTGTGATCTTGAAATCCCCGCAGATACGGACCTTCCCCGGTCCCCCTGGCTTACTACTTGGTGAGGATTTCATGACGGGTACAATGGCCGTGGCCCACTCACTGTGGTCTACTTTTGACAGAACCCCTGATCGTTCAAGTTCTTCTAGTTCTGCCTCCACTGCTGGTCGTATTGCATACGGTACCGACCTGGCCTTACAAAACTTTGGGCTTGCATGTTCTGCAATCTTGACCTTTGCTTTAATACCTCGTAGCTTTCCCAGTCCTTGCTGGAATACCTCTTTAGCTTCGTCTAATATTCTGGCCAACCGTTCAGGTTTGACGTCCTCTTTTTCGGGCTCCACCGTCATGGTGTTTAGTGCATGCCAATCCATCTTTATTTTCCGGATCCACTCCCGTCCCAGAAGTGGTGGGCCTCCCTCAGACAACACATACAGCTCCAACCGGTGGTGAACTTTATCTTTGTATTTCACCTTGACCTCTATCTTCCCGATGGGGAATACTTTTTGCCCCGTGTATGTCTTCAGTATCAGATCCGCATCCCGTAGTGGAATATGCTTGAAAAACTTTTGATAGTCATGCTTATTCATGACCATCAACGCCGATCCGGTGTCCACTTCCATTTTTACTGGGACCTTTTCAATCGGTAGCGTTATCCAAATAGTTTGACGGTCGGCTTCATTGCTCACGTTGTGAATTCTTAGACCGTCCAGTCCTCTGCCTTTGGCGTGTGTGTCCGACTTCTGTTCCTTCAGACTCTTCCTATTTGCGTCATGTACCTTTCTGTCCCATTTTTGTGAGGACTCATTATTGTTGCACGTCGTTCCTGACTGGCACACTTTAGCTATGTGCCCGATCTTGCCACATTTCCAGCATTCCTGGTTTTTACCCCAGCATTGCTTTTGGTCGTGTGTTGACTTCCCACAACGATAGCATTTGGTGATATTACCTCGTTTAGGCATCTTCTTCTCTTCTCGAGCACAACACAAGTATTTCTTTACTTATTATTAATTTTTGAAAATTCTTAATAATTTCCAAGATGGCGGTTTCCCGCTTCCGTCTTCTTCTTCTTCAGCGGTTTCCCCGCGAAAATGGCGGCTTTCCCGCGCTTCTCGCTCTCCCCGCCCACTTCAATGGCGGTTTTCCCGCGCTTGGCGGTCTTCACCCGGTCCCCCGACGCCGTCTGTCAGCCCGAGTGCGGCCCTTATCTATAATGCGATCGCTGGATCGCGAAGCGGCTGCCGGCCCTTATCTGCAGATGCGATCGCTCTCCGGCTCTCGGCCCTTATCTGGAGATGCGATCGCTGGCTTGCAACGCCTCCCGCTCGGCTCTGGCTCCCCCGCTCGCGCGGTTCTCGGCTCTGACACTCCCGCGCCTACTCGCAGGCTCAGCGCTTCGTGGCAGCGGTTGCTGCACGGCTTCTCACACTGCCCGCGGTCCGGCTGTCACCCGACGCCATTGGACCCGAATGCTTTGCCCTTCTCCTCCAAATACTTCTACCCCGTTTTTTTAAATTTATTTGTCTTAATTTTTTTTCCTACTCACAGTCTCTTCGGCCGCCTTGTTTTAGGCTGATTGGCTCGCTCAAGATGTGGTAGCAGGGTAATCTGTGCCTGTTGCTGCCGCAGCTTTGCTGTTAATCTTCCAGCTTCCAGTAAGTACTATACTTTTAGTAGACGGAGCCTCGTGTTTTCTTTTTGAAGCTCTCTGCTACTGGTTAGTCTTGCCGCAGGGTACGATCGGACTCGTCGCCACTGTAAAGTCTGTAGGTTGTGCAGTAAATAACTTCAGAGACTTTAGAAGTACAAACAAAACAGGTCTTTACTATTCAGAGGTCTGGGCGATTTCTGCCCTAGTTAACGTATTCCAACCCTTATATACTGGTGTGGTCACTATCGGTATTACAGTATACATGAGCCAATAAATAGTGCCACCCTAAAGTAGTGCTCTTAAAGGCGAACGGTTACATTCTATAGTTCCCTTAAAGGTAAACGGTTACATACACAACAAACTCGTCGCCTTTCATTGGATGAATTGATAGGTATATCAATTTTATTGGCTAAATTTTAAAATGTCGTTCCCTGAGCAGCAAAGCAAGCAGCAAAACGACCAGCCAGACGCCCAGCTACAACAGCCACAGCAGCCAGCTTGGCTGCGAGCCCTCAGACCACCGTACCTGGATCTAAACCCACTGGCTGCAAACTCAGCCCTCGACTTCGAACACTGGCTGAGCTGTTTCGAGTCCTACCTGGGAGAATCCGGCGTGCCTCAGAGATCCAAGCTAAGAGTTCTGACCGCCCAAGTGAGCCCTAAAGTATTCGCACTCATCCGGGACTTTAAAACATACGAGGACGCCATCAACCGGCTGAAAAGACAGTACCAGAGCCCGGTAAATTCCATGTATGCCAGACACCTCCTAAGATCCCGCCCGCAACAGCCAGGAGAGCCCGTGGATGAATTTTTACGGGTGCTACAAGCACTCGGCAGAGACTGTAACTTTAAAGCGGTAACGGCGGCAGAAAATACTGAAGACAATGTCTGCGATGCCTTCGTGAAAGGCCTGCGATCCGACTACTCACGGCAAAGACTACTGGAAACAAAGGACCTCGACCTGGACAAAGCTGCAGCCCTCGCTCGCTCTCCAGAAGTGGCCCATCGGGACCTCGAGGCATACTCAAGGTACTGTAACTCGCGACCCTGGGACATGGGACCGACCCCGACCGCAATACCCCCCGCAGCAACCCCCCTGGGACCTACCTCAGCGTCGGCGTCCCGGACCCGATCGAGACCGCCACCCCCGGTACCGGCTCCGACATCGGACCCCCGCGATCGGGCCGCCGGCTGCTTCTTCTGCGGCCAGGCGAAACACCCGAGGTCGCGCTGCCCTGCCAAAAACGCGACCTGCTCGACCTGCTTGAAGAAAGGCCACTTCGCAAAGGCCTGCAGAGGGGGATCGACAGAGGCCAGCAGTGCCTCATGCGAGCTGTGGGGGCGGCCATCTTCCATCAAGGCAACAGAGGCCAGCATCCCCACATGTGAGTCATGGGGGCGGCCATCTTTGATCCAGGCAACCGACACCAGCAGTGCCTCATGTGAGTTACGGGGGCAGCCATCTTCTCCACCATTTTGTCCAAACTCGTGGGAGACGCCATTTTACCCACCACGCTCGACCGCCACCGTGCCTCTAGACCCGACTACCGCCTCACCCGCAGACTACAGCAACTCGCTCAGCTATACACTAGCCTCCGTCTCACTGGACCAAGCCCGCCCGCACCACCTGTCCAAGTCCATGATGGACATCAAAGTAAACGGCCACGCCACGACCTGCCTGTTCGACAGCGGAAGCACGGAGAGTTTCATCCACCCAGACACGGTGAGCCACTACTCCCTCCCTGTCCAGCCAACGCGCAACCGGATCTCGATGGCATCGAGGTCACACGCCACAGACATCAGCGGCTACTGTGTTGTGACCCTGTCGGTTAAGGGTACGGAGTATAAAAATTTTAAACTCCTCGTCCTGCCCCAGCTATGCGCTGCCGTCCTACTAGGGCTAGACTTCCAATCCCACCTCCAAAGCATCACGCTAGCATACGGCGGACCCCTCCCCCCACTCACAGTCGACAACCAGCAGATTTTAAACCGCCCACCGCGTAACACCTGCGGCCTATCCACCCTCAAGGTCCCGCCACCTTCCCTGTTCGCTAACCTCACCCCCGACTGCAAACCCGTCGCTACCAAGAGCAGGCGGTACAGCGCCGGGGACAGAGCCTTCATTAGCTCTGAGGTGCAGCGTCTCCTGAAGGAGGGCATCATCGAAGGGAGCACCAGCCCCTGGCGTGCCCAGGTCGTGGTCGTTAAGACCGGCAATAAAAACCGCCTGGTCATCGACTACAGCCAGACCATAAACAGGTACACCCAGCTGGACGCATACCCACTTCCCCGCATATCTGATATGGTCAATCAGATCGCACAATACCGAGTATTCTCTACCATCGACCTTAAGTCGGCCTACCACCAACTCCCTATCCGCCCTGAGGACCGCCAGTATACCGCCTTCGAGGCGAATGGCCGCCTCTACCACTTCCTTAGGGTTCCCTTCGGCGTCACCAACGGGGTTTCGGTCTTCCAAAGGGAGATGGACCGGATGGTTGACCAGAACGGGCTGCACGCCACGTTCCCCTACCTAGATAACGTCACCATCTGCGGCCGCGACCGGCAGGACCATGACGTTAATCTGGAGAGATTCCTCCGTACGGCCCAACGGCTGAACCTCACCTACAATAAGGAGAAATGTGTGTTTAACACCTCGCACCTTGCCATCCTCGGCTGTGTAGTAGAGAACGGAGTCATCGGCCCCGACCCCGAAAGAATGCGTCCCCTCATGGAGCTACCCCTCCCCCACTGTCCAAAGGCTCTGAAGAGAACCCTGGGGCTCTTCGCCTACTATGCCCATTGGGTGCCCAATTATGCAGACAAAGCCAGACCCCTCATGAAGTCCACATCCTTCCCCCTTACGGAGGAAGCGTGCGCAGCCTTCTCCCTCATTAAGGGAGACATTGCCAAGGCCACAATGCACGCAGTGGATGAGTCCATCCCCTTCCAAGTGGAGAGCGATGCATCCGACTTCGCCCTAGCCGCTACCCTTAACCAGGAGGGGAGACCAGTGGCCTTCTTCTCAAGGACCCTACAGGGCCCTGAGATCCGACACTCGTCGGTCGAGAAGGAGGCCCAGGCGATTGTGGAGGCGGTACGACGCTGGAGGCATTACCTGGCAGGCAAACGATTTACCCTCCTCACCGACCAGCGTTCGGTCGCTTTTATGTCTAATAACAAGCTGAGGGGCAAAATCAAGAATGACAAGATCTTGAGGTGGAGAATCGAGCTCTCCACCTATGATTATGATATCTTGTACCGGCCAGGTAAGCTGAACGAACCCCCTGATGCTCTGTCACGAATTACATGCGCCAGCGCGCAAAGTGATAGACTTCAGACCCTCCACAACGACCTCTGCCACCCCGGGGTCACCAGACTTTACCACTTCATTAAGGCCCGCAACCTGCCCTACTCCATCGAGGAGGTCAGGACCATGACCAGGAACTGCCAGACCTGTGCCGAGTGCAAACCGCACTTCTTTAGGCCGGACAGGGCAAGCCTGATCAAGGCCACCCGCCCCTTCGAGCGCCTGAGCATCGACTTTAAGGGGCCCCTCCCGTCCTCTGACCGTAATGTGTACTTCCTCAACATTGTTGATGAGTACTCCCGTTTCCCTTTTGCCTTCCCCTGCCCAGACATGACCAGTACCACGGTCATTAAATGCCTGAACGACCTCTTCGCCTTGTTCGGGTTCCCAAACTATATACATAGTGACCGGGGCTCCTCCTTCATGAGCGAGGAACTCCATCAGTTCCTACTAGCGAGAGGTATTGCCGCAAGCAGGACCACCAGCTACAACCCCCGAGGGAACGGCCAGGTGGAAAGAGAGAACGCGACGGTATGGAAGGCCGTCCTCTTAGCCTTAAAGTCTAAGGGCCTCCCAACCTCCCGCTGGCAGGAAGTCCTCCCGGCAGCGCTGCATTCCATCCGGTCACTACTTTGCACTGCCATTAACGCCACCCCCCATGAACGAATGTTTGTTTTCCCCAGGAAGTCGACTACGGGAACCACACTACCAACCTGGCTGACCTCTCCGGGGCCCGTCCTGCAACAGCCAGGAGAGCCCGTGGATGAATTTTTACGGGTGCTACAAGCACTCGGCAGAGACTGTAACTTTAAAGCGGTAACGGCGGCAGAAAATACTGAAGACAATGTCCGCGATGCCTTCGTGAAAGCACTTTTGTCGTTCACTATCGTTACACTATAGTTATCACTGTTATATCGTTACTCTATGGTTATCACTGTTCACACTGTTGTATCACTATACGAGGTCGCCTCTTGTCACGCTGTTATACCTGGGCTGACCACTGCTGACTCCGCCCATAGCTCCACCTACCTGCCCAGGTATAAAGGTGGTCGACTGGCTGGTATTCCTCCTTGTTGGATCCGATCACCCACGAGGGTGGGCTCTGTTATTTAGCCAATAAAAACCTATAGTTACTTTCTTAACTCGTCGCTTTTCATTGGATGAATTGATAGGTATATCAATTTTATTGGCTAAATAACAGAGCCCACCCTCGCGAAAGCACGTGAGGGCCCATAAAACGGACCCCCTGGTCGAGAGGGTGAACCTCCTGCACGCCAACCCTCAGTACGCCTATGTGGCATACCCAGACGGGCGGGAGGACACAGTCTCCTTGTGAGACCTCGCACCCTCGGGCATTCCGGAGACACCACCTTCACCCCCCCCCACCCCCCCCCGATTCCAGCTCAGGTAGACGGCATGCCGGAACCCCACGAGCCCTCGCCGACCACGCAGACACCAGCATCACCACCGGAGAATGGAACACCGCCGCTGCGACGATCAGAAAGGCTTACGAGGCCTCCGGACAGACTGACATACCAGAACTGGTAGTACACATCACCCCGCCGGACTCAAATCTAAACAAGGGGTGAATGTGGTAAACCACTTTTGTCGTTCACTATCGTTACACTATAGTTATCACTGTTATATCGTTACTCTATGGTTATCACTGTTCACACTGTTGTATCACTATACGAGGTCGCCTCTTGTCACGCTGTTATACCTGGGCTGACCACTGCTGACTCCGCCCATGGCTCCACCTACCTGCCCAGGTATAAAGGTGGTCGACTGGCTGGTATTCCTCCTTGTTGGATCCGATCACCCACGAGGGTGGGCTCTGTTATTTAGCCAATAAAAACCTATAGTTACTTTCTTAACTCGTCGCTTTTCATTGGATGAATTGATAGGTATATCACACTGGGGTACAGTACTGGTGGGTACAGGTCTGTCACTGTATGACACTGGGGTACAGTACTGGTGGGTGCAGGTCTGTTACTGTATAACACTGGGGTATAGTGCTGTTGGGTACAGGTCTGTCCCTGTATTACACTGGGTTACAGTACTGGTGGATACAGATCTGTCACTGTATAACACTGGGGTACAGTACTGGTGGGTACAGGCCTGTCACTGTATAACACTGGGGTACAGTAGTGGTGGGTACAGGTCTGCCACTGTATCACACTGGGTTACAGTACTGGTGGGTACAGGTTTGTCACTGTATAACACTGGGGTACAGTACTGGTGGGCACAGGTATGTCACTGTATAACACTGGCGTACAGTACTGGTGGGTACAGGTCTGTCACTGTATAATACTGGGGTGCAGTACTGGTGGATACAGGTCGGTCACTGTATAACACTGGGGTACAGTACTGGTGGGTACAGGTCTGTCACTGTATAACACTGTGGTACAGTACTGGTGGATACAGGTCGGTCACTGTATAACACTGGGGTGCAGTACTGGTGGGTACAGGTCTGTCACTGTATAACAGTGGGGTACAGTACTGGTGGGTACAGGTCTGTCACTGTATAACACTGGGGTGCAATACTGGTGGGTACAGGTCTGTCACTGTAACACTGGGGTACAGTGCTGGTGGGTACAGGTCTGTCACTGTATAACACTGGGGTACAGTACTGGTGGATACAGGTCTGTCACTGTATAACACTAGGGTGCAGTACTGGTGGGTACAGGTCTGTCACTGTATAACACTGGTGTACAGTACTGATGGGTACAGGTCTGTCACTGTATAACACTGGGGTGCAGTACTGGTGGATACAGGTCTGTCGCTGTATAACACTTGGTTACAGTACTGGTGGGTGCAGGTCTGTTACTGTATAACACTGGGGTACAGTTCTGATGGGTACAGGTCTGTCACTGTATAACACTGGGGTACAGTACTGGTGGGTACAGGTCTGTCCCTGTATTAAACTGGGTTACAGTACTGGTGGATACAGATCTGTCACTGTTTAACACTGGGGTACAGTACTGGTGGGTACAGTTCTGTCACTGTATAACACTGGGGTACAGTAATGGTCGGTACAGGTCTGTCACTCTATAACACTGGGGTACAGTACTGGTGGGTGCAGGTCTGTCACTGTATAACACTGGGGTACAGTACTAGTGGGTACAGGTCTGTCACTGTATAGCACTGGGGTACAGTACTGGTGGGTGCCGATCTGCCTCTGGATAACACTGGGGTACAGTACTGGTGGGTACAGGTCTGTCGCTGTGTAACACTGGGGTACAGTACTGGTGGGCACAGGTCTGTCACTGTATAACACTGGGGTACAGTACTGGTGGGTACAGGTCTGTCACTGTATAACACTGGGGTACAGTAGTGGTGGGTAGAGGTCTGTCATTGTATAACACTGGGGTACAGTACTGGTGGGTACAGGTCTGTCACTGTATAACACTGGGGTACAGTACTGGTGGGTACAGGTCTGTCACTGTACAACACTGGGGTACAGTACTGGTGGGCACAGGTCTGTCACTGTATAACACTGGGGTACAGTACTGGTGGGTAGAGGTCTGTCACTGTATAACATTGGGGTACAGGTCTGTCACTGTATAACACTGGGGTACAGTACTGGTGGGCACAGGTCTGTCACTGTATAACACTGGGGTACAGTACTGGTGGGTACAGGTCTGTCACTGTATAACACTGGGGTACAATACTGGTGGGTACGGGTCTGTCTGTGTATTACACTGGGAGACAGTACTGGTGGGTGCCGGTCGAGTTTGTATCACACATCACAGTGTGTTGGTTTTTTGGCATCATTCACTGCCCCTCAGTTGCCGTGTCCTTTTGTCCTGTGTGTAACTGGAGCAGGTTCCATTGAATAATTGCAGTCCTGATGTAGTCCAGTTGCACAGGGATGGAAAACTGGGCTGTGTCCTTCAGAGAGCTGTGACAGTCTCTGCTCACAGCTATTTATACACTTGGTGCGGTGCACTCAATAAATATCCTGTCTGTCCAGTCCAGCTGGCGATGGACATGTAAACTGATTACAGAGGCTGTCTTCCACATGAGAATTCCAGGTCCCAGCTGAATAAACTGATTCCAATTGAAAAAACAAAAGAACAAGTTACATTTCTATCACGCCTTTCACGACCTCAGGCTGTTCCAAAGCGCTTTACAGTCAATGAAGTACCTTTTGAAGTGAAGTCACTGTTGTAATGTAGGATACACGGCAGCCAATTTCTGCACAGCAAGCTCCCACAAACAGCAATGTGAAAATGACCAGATAATCTGTTTTAGTGATGTTGATTGAGAGATAAATGTTGGCCCAAACACTGGGGAGAACTCCCCTGCTCTTCTTGAAATAGTGGCCATGGGATCTTTTACGTCCACTTGAGAGAGCAGACGGGGCCTCGGTTTAACATCTCATCCGAAAGACAGCACCTCCGACAGTGCGGCACTCCCTCAGCACTGCACCGGAGAGTCAGCCTAGATTTATGTGCTCAGGTGTCCAAGGGCGGGACTTGAACCCGGGGTCCAGGGAGACCCACAGGAGAGAGTGGTACCTGCTGAGCCACAACTGGCACCAAGGGGCTCCTGTGGGCCTCAGCACCCTGGGTCTAGGGAGAGGTGAATCAGACAGGGTTCCCACTCCCGGTCAGTGTCCGGTGACTCCCGCTGGACAGTCTGGGCTTGCAGACATTGGTTGGAGATCAG
The DNA here is from genome assembly GCF_052327205.1 of Somniosus microcephalus. Lineage (NCBI taxonomy): Eukaryota > Metazoa > Chordata > Chondrichthyes > Squaliformes > Somniosidae > Somniosus > Somniosus microcephalus. The sequence continues at coordinate 8,366,024 of NC_141014.1, read as the reverse complement.
ATCATGCTCGGGCCCCGAGGTGGTCCAATGTGCAGTGGACTCTGACGAGCAATGGCCACTCCACCGAATCCCGGAGCGGCTGGAGCCTGTGGGAATGCCCACCAGGAAGACTCTGAGGGTTCAGGAGAGAAGGGGAGAGAAGTTGTTGAAACAGTTGGGCAGGTGCGGGAGGCGGCGGGGGTGAGGGGTAAAAAAATCATGGGATGGTGAATGGACAGGTGTTGAATTGTTGACACACATACAGCATAGAATCATACAACACAGAAAGAGCCATTTGGCCCATCGTGCCTGTGCCGGCTCTTTGAAAGAGCTATCCAATTACTCCTAGTCCCCTGCTTGTTTCCTGCAGTTCTGCAAAATTTTCCCCTTCAAGTATTTCTCCAGTTCCCTTTTGAAAATTGTTATTGAATCTGCTTCTGCCGCCCTTTCAGGCAGCACATTCCAGATCGCAACAACTCACTGCGTAAAAAAATGTCTCCTCATCTCCCCTCTGGTTCTTTTGCCAATCACCTTAAATCTGTGTCCTCTGGTTACCGACCTTTCTGCCTACATCCTCTATCAAAACCCCTCATAATTTTGAGCACCTCTATTAATTCTCCCCTTAACCTTCTCTGCTCTAAGGAGAACAATCCCAGCTTCTCCAGCCTCTCCATGTAACTGATGTCCCTCATCCCCGGTACCATTCTGGTCAATCTCCTCTGCACCCGCTCCAAGGCCTTGACATCCTTCCTAAAGTTTGGCGCCCAGAATAGGACAAAATACTCAAGCTGGGGCCTAACCAGTGTTTTATAAAGTTAAGCATAACTTCCTTGCTTTTGTACTCTATGGGGGAGAAATTCGGTACATTAGCGCCTCCAGTTAGCGCCTGGCAGGGGTGCTAACAGGGCACTGAGGCAGTAATGCCATGGTGAGGCAAATCCAGCATTGCACACCAATGTTGCCCCCCCCCACCGTTACGAGTTAGCACCGGGGACTTCAGCGGCAGGCAGATTGTGACGTCAGTGAGTGTGCAACGCTCACTGGGCGCCCGATCTGCCAAATTGAGTATCGCCCGCTGCCTTAGCGCCTCGCCCCAACAGCGACAGGGAGAGGAGACGTCAAGCAGGCAGATGCTGGCTCCAGGGCTGCTACTTAAAGGGATCATGTGTAATGAGTCGCAGCTCTCAGGTTAGTGCAGTTTCACTGCTTCCTTGTCAGTTTGACATTGAATTAAACTGTTGCACAGTCATTTAAAGGTTGTTTAGTCTCCAGAGTGTTGCGGCTTCTAAAAATTAGTTACATTTATTCTCACAACATATCAAAGTGCTACACTAGGTTACATTAATGGGGGGTGTACTGGCAGTCGACCTCACCCTCCAGGATCTACTGCGGAGGGAGCGCAGACAGCGAGAAAGATTGAAACATGTGGCCAGAGGTCCGAGAGTCCTCCAATAGCACTTCTCCTACCTCCAATTATGCAAGGAGCAGTGTATTAGAAGGCTCTGCTTCACCAAGGAGGTGTTCACAGAACTCTGCCACCTCCTGCAACCAGACCTTGAGCCTCAGATCAGGGCGACCATGGCTCTCTCAGTGGCAGTCAAGGTCACCGTCGCCCACAATTTCTTCGACAGCAGATCCTTCCACTGCCCCGGGGCAGCACCCCAGCATCCCTAGCAACCTGTTGCAGCACAGGTTGCTGGCCTGCTGCGACACCGTGAAAGCCCCGGTCGATGGTAGTAGACCCAGCCACGATGGCAACAGTCAGAGCTTGGGTGGCATCGAGCTGAGACTGCATGAGAGCAGTCTGAGATTGAATGGCACCAACCAAAGACTCCATTACAGCACTAAGATGTTGCGTCGCTTCCGCCTGTGCTGCAATGGAAGCTGCCAGGTCACTCATCACACGCCGCATCTGGTCTGGGCTACCACGGTCTCTCTGGAAGTCTACCATCCTTTCCAGACTGGAAATGATGGGCTGCATGGTGTGCACAGAGCCTTGTGCAATGTTGGAGGTGGACTCCTCTATGCTCCTTACCATTGCCAACAGGGTCTCGGCACCCTTGCTATTGAACCTATGGTTTCCGTGTGCATGCCCATCACCCTTCTTCTAAAGGCCTCCCCATCGAAGTCCTCATCTGAGTCCTGTGCAACAGAACTCGCCCCTGAGCTACCCATTCCCCCTGGCCTTGCTGCGACCCGCTCGTCCCCGGTGCATCACCCTGTGCTGATCCCGCTACTATACCAGCCTCTAAAGAACGCATAGTGCCAGTATCTGAGCTGGTGCCTGCGGGTGAGACATGCAGTGACGCGGCGTGTTCTTCCTCCTCTTCTCCTGCGTCGCTCTCAACTGTGCCCCCAGGGACAGGCTGCTCCGGTACTTGCTCATTATCTGAAAGCATAAAGATGGCACCAGAGATGGGTTAAGGTGAGGGGAGGGGGCAGGAAGGGAGAAATGCATGCATACAGCATGATTAGCTGGAAAGTGCGAAAGGCTTGTGGGGTAAGGGAGAAGTGGGATGTGAGAAGAAGGAGTAAGAACGAACATACCGTTGTTGTCCCCAAGTGGGTCAACGTCGCCGGTGGCCACAGCGTCCACCACCTGGCGCCCAATGATTTGCAGCACTCGATTCTCCAGCACAGACAGTGGTTGGGTGTCAGCTTGTCTCCCGCCTGTGCAGTCCTGCTCTCTCCTGTTGTGAGCCACTTGGCCTGCAAGAGAAAGGAAAGCGTGTGAGTGAGTGTGGAGCAATGTGTTTGGGTGATGTGCCTGCCATAGTTGAATAGCTGTCATTGTGTGCAAGGTGTGAGATGTGGGTGTGAGTGTTGGTAGGTGGAGATTATTGGTGGGTGAGTGCTGTGTGTGTGGTGCTTTGGGCAGTATGTACAGTCTGTGGTTCAGGCGGTGGTATGTAGCATTTGTTGAAGCATTGACTCACCGTGACCACACGAGTGAGGTCGTTAAATTTCTTCCTGCACTGTGTGTGGGTCCTGGGGACCACAGTGCTGCCCGAGACCTGAAGGGCAACCTCCCTCCACATGGCACGGAAGACTTGCGGTGAGGGTCCCCTGCCACTTGCCGGGTAGAGCACCGCCCTCCGTTTCTCCACAGCGGACACCAACTCATCCAATACTTGGTCTGAAAATCTGCGGGGTCTCTCACTGGGGCGTGGATCTGCCATGAGTACAGCTGGTTGAGTCATCCAGCTCCTTGGACTTGGCCTGCTCCTGCTTGCTGACACAGGTTCACAGGCAGCAATGCTGAGAATGAGGTTCTGCAGTATCAATGAACCTCCCCTTTAAGAACTGGAAAGAGCCTGTGGCAATGATGACTTGCAATTAGACTGCACCTGATATTGGTTAGCGCTTTGAGTGTATCACCATTGAGCTAGGCCGTTAGCACTAGATTTTGCACTCCCATCCTTTCTTTGAGTGATGACAATGAATTTTGCGTGCAGCGAGATTCATTAGCGCCTGGTGCTAAATCTCAAACTTTTCCAAAGTTAGCGCCAATTAGTTATAATGAATTTCTCGCCCTATGCCTCTTTATAAAACCAACAACCCCATATGCTTTTTTAACAGCCTTCTCAACATGTCAAGCCACCTTCAAAGGTTTAAGTATGTAAACCCCCAGGTCGCTCTGTCCACCCGTACTGTTCAGTGTCTTTCCATTACCTGTACCCTCCTTATTTTTCCTCCCAAGATGCATTGCTCTCATTCTCTGCATATCCTCATCCTGCTCTAAGCACAGGAACAGCAGGAAACCCCTGAGCACACTCTGCAGAGCTCCCTTTCTATTCCCAGTGAGTTTTGTACCCTGGATTCCATATACACACAAACTTGCACACACACTGAAACACACACACACTGAAACACACACATTGAAACACACACACACTGAAACACAAACACAAACTGAAACACACACACACACACAGAAACACACACACTCACTGAAACACACACACTGAAACACACACACACTGAAACACACACACTGAAACACACACACACTGAAACACACACACTGAAACACACACACACTGAAACTCACACACTGAAACACACACTGAAACAAACACACTGAAACAAAAAGTCACTGAAACACAAACACTGAAACACACACACACTGAAACAAATACACACGGAAACACACACACTTGAAACACACACACTGAAACTGTGGTGTATGTGCCTTTAAGAGCCCCAGGTGTGCTGTAATGCCGGTAATTGCCACTCGGGCTATATAAGCCTGTATATTGTGTATATCCGTTAGAACCCCCCCCCAGACTTTGCTTAGTAAATACCTATGAACCAATTCCTGTCTTCAGTGTCTTTATCAACACACGGACACTACAGTGGCGATGAAGTGGAAATGGACTTACCTGCAATTCGGCAGCACCTCAAGGACATCGATTCCTCGGGCGTCCAGAAGACTCAAGGAAGTGAGAGAAGCTGTGGTTTCACCAGCTGGCCAAGCTGGTGGCAGGTACTGCGCTAATCCTTCCTGGGCGTCAGGCTGGGGCTCCAGCGGCTGGCTCTACAGCTGAGACAGGCAGCGAAATCGGAGGCAAGCAATAACGGACTGGGAGGGAGCACTCGGGAGACGGCCGGCGCGGCAAGCAGGTCAGCGTTCAGACCTCCGGCGGGAACGAGTCTCCAACAGTAAATAAAAAAATTTAAAAAAGAGAACGGAAACCGCAGTAAACAGCGTTGTTATCGGCAGCAGCGGCGGGAAAGCGCGGGAAGCGCCATATCTTTGCTACAGAAAAGAAAAAAAGCGCAGGAAGCGCCATATCTTTTCTGAAATGCCTAAGTCTGGCAATATTGATGCTTTTGATAGCGAAATAGAGGATTGGACCACATACGTGGAAAGAGTAGAGGTATATTGCACTGCAAATGGAATAGAAGATGAAAAAAAAGCTTTTGTACTTCTGAACTTAATGGGCGCAAAGACATACGGGCTGTTACGATATTTAATCACTCCAGCCAAACCAAAGGACAAGAATTTTAAAGAAATTGTTGATACCCTGCAGGAGCACTTAAACCCAACACCGCTGCTGATAGCGGAACGATTCAAGTTCTTCAAGAGAAATCAACACAAGAATGAAAGTAACGCTGATTACCTAACCGAATCAAGAAAGCTATCAAAGTACTGCCAATTTGGGGCAGGACTATCAGATTATCTTCGAGACAAATTCGTTTGCAGTCTCTTAAGTGAAGGAACACAAAAAAGACTGCTTTCTGAAAAAGATTTAACATTGGACAAAGCTTTCAGTATGGCTGTATCATACAAAGCAGCAGCAAAAGGAGCTGCAGAGATACAACAAAAGACACAGGACTTCGGCACCCATGAAATGACACAGGGTTTCGAAAGATGTTATCGCTGCGGCAGATCCACCCATAACCAGAGGGACTGCTGGTTCAAGGACAAAGCATGCAGGCAATGCGGAAAGATTGGACACATTGCACGGGTATGCCGATCTGGACAAAATAAATCCACTGACAGAAAAAAAATCAATAAAGAAAAGTACAGGAAGGTACAAATGATGACGGATAGTAGCTCCGAAGACCAGAAGAGCGATAGCGACTTCGAAAACAAGAGACTAAGCTGTCTCAAATTACATAATGTACTTGCCAAACCATTTGGGTTACCCTCACAATAGCAGGGTCCCCAGTTAAAATGGAGCTAGATACAGGATCAGCTCTAACCGTAATAAATCGACGGGATTACGAGAGACTATTTTCGCATATACCTCTAAAAGACACATCCATTATCTTAAAAACATATACGGGGCAGAAAGTATACCCCAAAGGAAAAATAAGGGTGCCTGTTGTATACAACGGCAAAGAAATACAAAAGTTGTATTTATACATTCTACAAGATGGTGGTCCACCGTTGTTGGGACGTGAATGGATCAGGAAGATACGTTTAGACTGGCACTCCTTTCAGGCACTGACGGTGACCAGTAAGGAAAAAAACAATGATGACATCATACCTGAACGATTAAAAGACATCTTGGCCAACGCCAAAGAAGTGTTTCAAGAGAAACTAGGAACCTTGAAAGGCATCACCGCCTCAATAAAAGTGGAAGATGCAGCAATTCCCAAATTTTTTAAGGCAAGACCGGTGCCATACGCAATACGTCCAGCAGTCGAGGCAGAGCTGGAGAATTTGGAAAAAGCAGGCGTATTATCCAAATAACTATGCCCAAATCGACAGGGAAGCACTCAGCCTGGTATGGGGAGTGAAGAAATTCAACCATTACCTACACGGACAAAAATTTACCTTGTTGACTGACCATCAACCCCTCATCTCCATATTCAACCCTAAAAAAGGTGTTCCCATTATGACAGCGCAAAGGCTACAGAGGTGGTCCCTTTTTCTAGGGGCACACCAATACAACATAGAATACAAAGAGTCAAAACAGCATGGGAATGCTGACGGTTTATCGCGCCTACCGTTGCCAACGGTAGAAGAGGCACCTACAGTAGACCCAGTAGAGATGTTCCACTCTACCATAGTGGAATGTCTACCAGTAACAAATTCTGCCATTGAAAGGGAGACGAGAAATGACCCGACTCTCTCACGGGTCTACGATTTAACAGTGAAGGGATGGCCAGCAAATGGCGAACCACTGTTGCCAGCATTCTCGCAAAGAAGAGAACAGCTGTCAGTGTGCCGAGGAACCTTGATGTGTGGATCCAGAGTGGTGATTCCACCCAAACTCCAGGATAAAGTGCTAAAGGAGCTTCACGAGGGGCATCTGGGTGGAGTGAAAATGAAGAACCTAGCTAGGGCATTTGTATGGTGGCCAGGTATCGATGGAGACATCGAAGAAATGACCAAGAGCTGCCTAGGATGCCAGAAGGTCCAAAACGCTCCACCACAAGCCCCTCTACATCCATGGGAGTGGCCCTCATCTCCCTGGCAAAGGGTGCACATCGACTTTGCTGGTCCATTTATGGACTCAATGTTCTTAATCGCGGTTGATGCACACTCCAAGTGGCCGGAGGTAATAAAGATGTCCTCCACCACCACGGAAAAAACCATCACAGTATTAAGGACCATATTTGCCAGGAATGGGCTGCCGGAACAGATATGTTCTGATAATGGACCGCAATTTGTGTCCGAAGAATTCAGAAAGTTCTTAAAAAACAATGGGGTTAAGCACTACACGTCCGCCCCATACCATCCCGCCACCAATGGATTGGCTGAAAGGTTTGTCCAGACCTTCAAGAAGGCCATAAAGGCCATGGGTAATGAAGACATAAAACTTCAGCACAAGGTGGATAACTTCTTATTCGCATACAGGAATGCAACACATATGGTTACCAACAAAACTCCCGCCATGATGTTCTTCAATAGAAACCTAAGATGCCGGCTGGATTTGGTCAAGCCCAACATCAGAAGGGATGTGGAGAACCGACAGTTTCAAGGCACGAATGAAAGGCCAACTAGAACCTTCCAGATAGGTCAACAAGTTTTGGTCCGGGACTACCGTACCGAGAAATGGCAGCCTGGAACTATCTGCACACGACTAGGACCACTGATGTATACCGTGGACATCGGAGAAAGCATAATAAGGCGCCATGCTGACCAAATCATAAAGTCATCCGAAAAGGGACAACCTACACCACAACTCTATACATCTAACGATGAAGTAGAGATACCCATATCTACCTCCGATCTGGTGATACTGGAACCCGATGAACCCAACACTGGCATTCAAGTTGAATCAGCCTTGCCAGAAGAACCTACTACACCACCAGAAACTACTACACCCCCGAGGCGTTATCCGGACCGAGTCAGGAAGCCTCCTGAGAGACTAACTTATAATTAATTAACTACAGCAATGTATATTATTTTGCTTATAACATGTAATTAATAATTACTTAAAATATGATGTACTGGTTAGCTAAAAGGGGAGGAATTGTGGTGTATGTGCCTTTAAGAGCCCCAGGTGTGCTGTAATGCTGGTAATTGCCACTCGGCCTATAGAAGCCTGTATATTGTGTATATCCGTTAGAAACCTCCCCAGACTTTGCTTAGTAAATGCCTATGAACCAACTCCTGTCTTCAGTGTCTTTCTCAACACACGGACACTACAGAAACACACACAATGAAACACACACACTGAAACACAAACACACTGAAACACACACACACACTGAAACACACACACACACTGAAACACACACACACTGAAACACACACGCTGAAACACACACTGAAACACACACACGCCGAAACACACAGAAACACACAAGCTGAAATACACACACGCTGAAAAACACACACTGAAACACACACACACTGAAACACACACACACACTGAAACACACACACACACTGAAACACACACGCACTGAAACACACACACTGAAACACACACACACTCTAAAACACAAACACACTGAAACACACACACACACTGAAACACATACACACTGAAACACACACACACACTGAAACAGACACACACTGAAACACACACACACTGAAACACACACACACTGAAACACACACGCTGAAACACATTGAAACACACACACGCTGAAACACACACACGCTGAAACACAAACGCTGAAACACACACACACTGAAACACACACACACACTGAAACACATACACACTGAAACACACACACACACTGAAACAGACACACACTGAAACACACACACACAGAAACACACACACACTGAAACACACACGCTGAAACACATTGAAACACACACACGCTGAAACACACACACGCTGAAACACAAACGCTGAAACACACACACACTGAAACACACACTGAAACACACACACACACATGGAAACACAGAAACACACACACATTGAAACACACACACACTGAAACACCCACACACTGAAACACTCACACACTGAAACACACACACACTGAAACACACACACACACTGAAACACACACACACTGAAACACACACACACTGAAACACACACGCTGAAAAACACACACAGAAAAACACACACTGAAACAAAAAGACACTGAAACACACACACTGAAACACACACACTGAAACACACAAACTGAAATACTCACAAACTGAAACACACACACACTGAAACAAATACACACCAAAACACACACACGTTGAAACACACACACATTGAAACACACACATTGAAACACACACACTAAAACGCACACAATGAAACACACACACTGAAACACACACACTGAAACACACACACCGAAACACACACACACACTGAAACACAAACACACTGAAACACACACACACAATGAAACAGACACACACAATGAAACAGACACACACAATGAAACAGAAACACACTGAAACACACACACACACTGAAACAGACACACACTGAAACACACACATACTGAAACACACACACACTGAAACACACATGCTGAAACACATTGAAACACACACACGCTGATACACACACACGCTGAAACACACACGCTGAAACACACACACACTGAAACACACACACTGAAACACACACACACACTGAAACACACACACACTGAAACACACAGAGACACACATGCTGAAACACACACACGCTGAAACGCACACACACTGAACCACACACAATAAAACACACACTGAAACACACACACACTGAAACACACACACACTGAAGCACACACACACAATGAAACACACAGACACACTGAAACTCACACACTGAAACACAAACACTGAAACAAACACACACTCAAACACACACACACTCAAACACACACACAGTGCAACACACACACACTGAAACACACACAGAAACACACACAGAAACACACACACTGAAACACAAACACATTGAAACACACATGCTGAAACACCAACACACACTGAAACACACACACACTGAAACACACACACACTGAAACACACACACACTGACACACACACATTGAAATGCACACACACTGAAACATGCACACTCTGAAACACACACACACTGAAACACACACACACACTGAAACACACAGACATTGAAACACACACACACTGAAACACACACACTGAAAAACACACACACTGAAAAACAAACACTGGAACAAAAAGACACTGAAACACACACACTTAAACACACAAACTGAAACACACAAACTGAAACACTCACAAACTGTTACACACACACACTGAAACAAATACACACCGAAACACACACACATTGAAACACACACACATTGAAACACACACATTGAAACACACACACTAAAACACACACACTGAAACACACACACTGAAACACACACACACACACAGAAACACACACACTGAAACAGACACACACTGAAACACACACACTGAAACACAAACACACTGAAACACACACACACACTGAAACAGACACACACTGAATCACACACATACTGAAACACACACACACTGAAGCACACATGCTGAAACACATTGAAACACACACACGCTGATACACACACACGCTGAAACACACACACACTGAAACACACACACTGAAACACACACACACACTGAAACACACACACACACTGAAAAACACACACACACTGAAACACACAGAAACACACATGCTGAAACACACACACGCTGAAACACACACATGCTGAAACACACACACTAAAACACACACTGAAACACACACACACTGAAACACACACACTGAAACACACACACTGAAACACACACACACTGAAACACACACACACTGAAACACACACACACTGAAAGACACACACACTGAAACACACATACACTCAATCACACACACAGTGAAACACACACACACTGAAACACAGACACGAACACACACACAAACACACACACAAACACACACACTGAAACACAGACACACTGAAACACACACACTTAAACACACACACACTGAAACACACACACACACTGAAACACACAGACACACTGAAACTCACACACTGAAAGACACACACACTGAAACACACACACACTCAAACACACACACACTCAATCACACACACAGTAAAACACACACACACTGAAACACACACACAAACACACACACTGAAACACACACACATTATAACACACACATTGAAATACACACACTGAAACACACACACATGCTGAAACACACACACACTGAAACACACACAGTGAAACACACACACACTGAAACATACACACACTGAAACACACACACTGAAATGCACACACATTGAAACGCACACACACTGAAACACACACACTGAAACACACACACTGAAACACACACACACTGAAACACAAACACACTGAAACACACACACTGAAACACAAACACTGAACCACACACACTGAAACACACACAGTGAAACACACACACACACTGAAACACAAACACACTGAAACACACACAAACTGAAACACACACACACTGAAACACACACACACTGAAACACACAGAAACACACAAGCTGAAACGCCCACACGCTGAAACACACACACTGAAACACACACTGAAACTCACACACACTGAAACACACACACACTGAAACACACACACACTGAAAAACACACACACACTGAAACACACACTGAAACACACACACACTCTGAAACACAAACACACTGGAACGCACACACACACTGAAACAGACACACACTGAGACACACAGAAACACACACGCTGAAACACACACACGCTGAAACACACACACTGAAACACACACTGAAACACACACACACTGAAAGACACACACTGAAACACACACACACTGAAAAACACACACAATGAAACACTCAGACACACTGAAACACACACACTGAAACACACACACACTGAAACACACACACACTGAAACACTCACACACTGAAACACGCACACACTGAAACACACACAACCGGCAGACGCTCCTAGACATCGGGGCCGACTGTGTGAAGCTTAAATTCGGCGACATCGATCTGCCTCCCGACATCGCCCGACCCCCGGGACCAGCGTGGCGTCCTTCCCCAGCCGGAAGTCAGCGCAGACCGCGCAGGGAATGCAAGCAGAAGCGGGGTAAGAGAGCAGGGATCCAAAACAGGCTGAAGAGGACCCCACACAAACCCTCCCTCCCAAGTATTTTCCTGGCCAACGTCAGGTCACTGGAGAACAAAATGGATGAGATCAAACTGGATCTCACCACACAGAAAAGGACAAAGGAATGCTGCGCCATGATCTTCACAGAAACCTGGCTGAACAATGGCATCCCTGACACCACCATACAACTAGAAGGACGCACGGTCTTCCGCGCCGACAGAACTGCAGACTCCGGTAAGAGCAAGGGAGGCGGTTTGTGCATTTACACCAACAATGCCTGGTGCACCAACAGTGATATAATCGATAGATCCTGCTCGGCTGATTTGGAATTCCTCATGGTAAGGTGCAGACCCTTCTACCTGCCTCGGGAATTCACGAATGTTATCATCACTGCGGTCTACATCCCACCACACGCTAATGCCAAACTAGCACTGAAGGACCTCTACAGGGCCATCAGCGAACAACAAACTGCGCACCCAGACGGAGCTTTTATCATCGCGGGGGACTTCAATCACACAAACCTAAAAACTGTACTACCGAAATTCCACCAGAATGTCTCCTGCCCCACAAGAGGGGAGAACACACTGGATCAAGTCTACACGAGCATTGTAGATGCTTACAAGGCCATTCCCTGCCCCCACCTTGGGAAGTCTGACCACCTCTCCCTGTTTCTAGCCCCGGCATACAAACTGCTCATCAAAAGAGAGAGAACATCAATGAGAGCAGTGAAAGTATGGCCAGAGGGGGCAGTATCGGAGCTTCAGGATTGCTTCGAACGCACTGATTGGGGCATGTTTGCCCACAATGACATCGAGGAATACGCATCCACAGTGCTATTCTACATCAACAGCTGCGTCGAGGTCGTCACGACCCACAAAAATATCAGGTCATACCCAAACCAGAAACCCTGGATGAACGGAGAGGTCCGCTCACTGTTGAAAGCACGCGACGCAGCATTTAAATCTGGCGACGCGGTGGCTTACAGAACAGCTAGGACCAACCTAAAAAAGGGTATCAGGACTGCCAAATGGAAACAGACACTGCGGATAGAGGATCACTTCCGCAACAACTCGGACCCCCGGCGCATGTGGCAAGGCATCCAGTCCATCACTGACTACAAGGGCAAAAACACCAGTCCCCCGGTCAGCGACGCCTCCCTTCCGGAGGAGCTTAACAACTTCTACGCTCGCTTCGACAGGGACAACAAGGAGCCGGCTACCAAAGCCTTGCCACCCCCGGAAGACCAGGTGCTCACTCTGTCGACCTCCGACGTAAGGGGCGCTCTACGCAGAGTGAACACACGAAAGGCTACTGGACCGGATAGCATCCCTGGACGGGTACTCAAGGAATGTGCTGATCAGCTGGCTGATGTCTTCACCGCCATCTTCAACCTGTCATTGGCCCAGGCAATAGTCCCTACATGCTTCAAGACCGCCACCATCATTCCTGTGCCTAAACAAGCGGCTGTGACATGTCTGAACGACTATCGACCTGTCGCACTCACATCCATCATAATGAAGTGTTTCGAGAGACTGGTCTTAGCCCACATCAAAGCCAGTGTTCCTGCCTCCCTTGACCAACACCAGTTTGCCTATCGGGCAAACAGATCAACGGAGGATGCAATCACAACTGCTCTATACTCGGCACTGAATCACCTAGATGGTAAGGAGACCTACATCAGAATGTTGTTTATAGACTACAGCTCAGCATTCAACACTATCGTCCCCAACAAGCTGGCCACCAAACTCCAAACTCTTGGCCTGAACACTTCCCTCTGCAACTGGACCCTGGACTTCCTAACAAACAGACCCCAGTCTGTCAAATTAGGTAACCACACCTCCCCCCCCTGACCCTGGGGGTCCCACAAGGATGTGTGCTGAGCCCCCTCCTCTACTCCCTCTTCACCCACGACTGTGTGGCTGTTAATGGTTCCAACACCATCATCAAGTTTGCAGATGACACCACGGTAGTAGGCCAGATCACCAACAATGATGAGTCAGCCTACAGGGAGGAGGTCCAGCATCTCGTGAAGTGGTGCGCCGACAACAACCTGGCCCTTAACACCAAGAAAACAAAGGAAATAATCGTGGACTTCAGGAAGTCCAAAGGCGGAAGTCACACCCCCATCCACATCAATGGGGTGGAGGTGGAAAGGGTGGCCAGCTTTAAGTTCCTCGGAGTCCACATCACGGAAGACCTCTCCTGGTCCCTCAACACCTCCTCTCTGGTGAAGAAGGCCCAGCAGCGCCTATATTTCTTGAGGAGGCTGAAGGGATGTAATCTGTCACCCCCGATCCTCTCTAACTTCTACCGCTGCACTATAGAGAGCATCCTGACAAACTGTATCACGGTATGGTACGGCAGCTGTAGCTCCCATGACCGGAAAGCCCTGCAGCGGGTAGTCAAAACTGCCCAACGCATTACCGGCACCCGGCTACCGACCATAGAACATATATATCAGAAACGCTGCCTACGGAGGGCACGGTCCATCATCAAAGACCCTACCCACCCCAGCCACAGTCTGTTCACCCTCCTACCATCTGGAAGACGGTACAGATGCATTCGCACCCGTACGACCAGATTTAGGAACAGCTTCTTTCCCAGGGCTGTCATCCTAATGAACTCCACAAATAAACACTAAAGCCTGCACATCTGCCGATGCAGTTTATTATGGTCATATTTATGCTAATATATATGTACAAATGTATGTTGAAATGTTTAAGTGTCCTAATCCAAATTGTACACTCTCGGGAGCCGCAAGCCTACATTTCGTTGTACTGCACTTGCGCACTAACAATGACAATAAAAGTTGATATGATTTGATTTGATTTGATTTGATTTGAAGCACATACACTGAAACACACACACACTGAAACACACACAATGAAACAAAAAGACACTGAAACACACACACTGAAACACACACACTGAAACACACATACTGAAACACACACAAACTGAAACAGACACACACTGTAACAAATACACACCAAAACACACACATTCAAACACACACACATTGAAACACACACATTGAAACACCCACACTGAAACACACACACACACTGAAACAGACACACACTGAAACACACATACTGAAACACACACACACTGAAACACACACACACACTGAAACACAAACACACTGAACCACACACACACACACTGAAACAGACACACTGAAACACATTGAAACACACACACGCTGATACGCACACACGCTGAAACACACACGCTGAAACACACACACACTGAAACACACACTGAAACACACACACACACTGAAACACACACACACACTGAAACACACACACTGAAACACATTGAAACACAAACACGCTGATACACACACACGCTGAAACACACACGCTGAAACACACACACACTGAAACACACACACTGAAACACACAAACTGAAACACACACAAACTGAAACAGACACACACTGTAACAAATACACACCGAAACACACACACATTCAAACACACACACGCTGAAACACACACGCTGAAACACACACACACTGAAATGCACACACGCTGAAACACACACACACTGAAACACACACACTGAAACACACACACACACACTGAAAC
This sequence comes from Somniosus microcephalus, assembly GCF_052327205.1. Classification (NCBI taxonomy): domain Eukaryota; kingdom Metazoa; phylum Chordata; class Chondrichthyes; order Squaliformes; family Somniosidae; genus Somniosus; species Somniosus microcephalus. The sequence goes on along the minus strand of NC_141014.1, from coordinate 8,350,425 downwards.
ACACACACACACAAAATGAAACACACAGAAACACACACACAGTGAAACACACACACATTGAAACACACACACACTGAAACACACACACATTGAAACACACACACACTGAAACACTCACACACTGAAACACCCACACACTGAAACACACACACACTGAAACACACACACACTGAAACAGACATACACACTGAAACACACACACTCTGAAACACCCACACACTGAAACACACACACTGAAACACACACACTGAAACACACACACACTGAAACGCACACACACACTGAAACACAAACACGCTGAAACACACACACAGACACTGAAACACACACACTGAAACACACACACACTGAAACACACACGCTGAAACACACATGCTGAAACACACACACACTGAATAGCACTTACGCTGAAACACACACACACTGAAACACACACACTGAAACACAGACGCACACACTGAAACACACACACACAAAATGAAACACACAGAAACACACACACAGTGAAACACACACACATTGAAACACACACACACTGAAACACACACACATTGAAACACACACACACCGAAACACTCACACACTGAAACACCCACACACTGAAACACACACACACTGAAACACACACACACTGAAACACACATACACACTGAAACACACACTCTGAAACACACACACACTGAAACACACACACTGATACACACACACTGAAACACACACACACTGAAACACACACACACACTGAAACACAAACACACTGAACCACACAGACACACACTGAAACACACACACTGAAACACACACACACTGAAACACACACACTGAAACACACACACACTGAAACACACACACACACTGAAACACAAACACACTGAACCACACAGACACACACTGAAACAGACACATACTGAAACAAACACATACTGAAGCACAAACACACTGAAACACACACACTGAAACACACACACACTGAAACACAAACACACTGAAACACCCAGACACACTGAAACAGACACACACTGAAACACACATACTGAAACACACACACACTGAAACACAAACACACTGAACCACACACACACACTGAAACAGACACACACTGAAACAAACACATACTGAAACACACACACACTGAACCACACACACACACACTGAAACACACACACACTGAAACACACACGCTGAAACACACACGCTGAAACACACACACACTGAAAGGCACACACTGAAACACACACACACACGCTGAAACACACACACGCTGAAACACACATGCTGAAACACACACACGCTGAAACGCACACACGCTGAAACACACACACACTGAAACACACACACTGAAACACACACACACACACTGAAACACACACACACACAAAATGAAACACAGAGAAACACACACACAGTGAAAGACACACACATTGAAACACACACACACTGAAACACACACACATTGAAACACACACACACTGAAACACTCACACACTGAAACACCCACACACTGAAACACACACACACTGAAACACACACACACTGAAACACACATACACACTGAAACACACACACTCTGAAACACACACACACTGAAACACACACACTGAAACACACACACTGAAACACACACACACTGAAACACACACACACACTGAAACACAAACACACTGAACCACACAGACACACACTGAAACACACACACTGAAACACACACACACTGAAACACACACACTGAAACACACACACACTGAAACACACACACACACTGAAACACAAACACACTGAACCACACAGACACACACTGGAACAGACACATACTGAAACAAACACATACTGAAGCACAAACACACTGAAACACACACACTGAAACACACACACACTGAAACACAAACACACTGAAACACACAGATACACTGAAACAGACACACACTGTAACACATACTGAAACACACACACACTGAAACACAAACACACTGAACCACACACACACACTGAAACAGACACAAACTGAAACAAACACATACTGAAACACACACACACTGAAACACACACACACTGAAACACACACACACTGAACCACACAGACACACACCGAAACAGACACACACTGAAACAAACACATACTGAAACACACACACACTGAAACACACACACTGAAACACACACACACTGAAACAGACACACACTGAAACACACACACACTGAAACACACACACACACTGAAACACAAACACACTGAACCACACAGACACACACTGAAACAGACACACACAGAAACAAACACATACTGAAACACACACACACTGAAACACACACACACTGAAACACAAACAAACTGAAACACACACACTCTGAAACACACACACACTGAAACACACACACTGAAACACACACACTGAAACACACACACACTGAAACACACACACACACTGAAACACAAACACACTGAACCACACAGACACACACTGAAACAGACACATACTGAAACAAACACATACTGAAACACACACACACTGAAACACACACACTGAAACACACACACACTGAAACACACACGCTGAAACACATTGAAACACACACATGCTGATACACACACACGCTGAAACACACACGCTGAAACACACACACTGAAACACACACACTGCAACACACACACTGAAACACACACACACACTGAAACACACACACACTGAAACACACACACACACTGAAACACACAGAAACACACATGCTGAAACACACACATGCTGAAACACACGCACTGAAACACACACACACTGAAACACACACACTGAAACACACACAGAAAATGAAACACACAGAAACACACACGCTGAAACACACACACGCTGAAACACACACACTGAAACACACACACACTGAAACACACACACACTGAAACACACACACACAGAAAAATACAAACGCACTAAAACACTCAGACACACTGAAACACACACACGCTGAAACACACACACTGAAACACAAACACACTCAAACACACACACACTCAAACACACACACACTGAAACACTCATACACTGAAACACCCACACACTGAAACACACGCACACTGAAACACACGCACACTGAAACACACACACACTCTGAAACACACACACTGAAACAAAAAGACACTGAAACACACACACTGAAACACACAAACTGAAACACACAAACTGAAACACACACAAACTGAAACAGACACACACTGTAACAAATACACACCGAAACACACACACTTTGAAACACACACACATTGAAACACACACATTGAAACACACACACTAAAACTCACACACTGAAACACACACACGCTGAAACAAACACACGCTGAAACACACACACTGAAAGACACACTGAAACACACACACACTGAAACACACACACACTGAAACACACACACACTGAACCACACAGACACACACCGAAACAGACACACACTGAAACAAACACATACTGAAACACACACACACTGAAACACACACTGAAACACACACACACACTGAAACAGACACACACTGAAACACACACACACTGAAACACACACACACACTGAAACACAAACACACTGAACCACACAGACACACACTGAAACGGACACACACTGAAACAAACACATACTGAAACACACACACACACTGAAACACAAACAAACTGAAACACACACACACACTGAAACAGACACACACTGAAACACACATACTGAAACACACACACACTGAAACACACACACACACTGAAACACAAACACACTGAACCACACACACACACACTGAAACAGACACACACTGAAACAAACACATACTGAAACACACACACACTGAAACACACACGCTGAAACACATTGAAACACACACATGCTGATACACACACACGCTGAAACACACACGCTGAAACACACACACTGAAACACACAAACTGAAACACACACAAACTGAAACAGACACACACTGTAACAAATAAACACCGAAACACACACACATTGAAACACACACAGATTGAAACACACACATTGTAACACACACACGAAAACACACACACTGAAATACACAAACGCTGAAACAAACACATGTTGAAACACACACACTGAAAGACACACTGAAACACACACACACTGAAACACACACACACTGAAACACACACACACACTGAAACACACAGACACACTGAAACACACACACTGAAAAACACACACACTCAATCACACACACACTGAAACACACACACACTGAAACACACAGACTGAAACACACACACACTGAAACACACACACAGTGAAACACACACACACTGAAACACACACACTGAAACACACACACTGAAACAAACACACCCTGAAAAACACACACATTGAAACACACACACACTGAAACACAAACACACTGAAACACACACACACTGAAACAAACACACACACTGAAACACACACACACAGAAACACACACACACTGAAACACACACACACTGAAACACAAACACTGAAACACACACACTGAAACACACACACTGAAACACACACACTGACACACACACACGCACACTGAAACACACACACACACTGAAACACACAGAAACACACATGCTGAAACACACACATGCTGAAACACACACGCTGAAACACACACACTGAAACACACACACTGAAACACACACACACAAAATGAAACACACAGAAACACACATGCTGAAACACACACACGCTGAAACACACACGCTGAAACACACACTCACTGAAACACACACACACACTGAAACACACACGCACACACTGAAACACACACACACACTGAAACACACAGAAACACACATGCTGAAACACACACATGCTGAAACACACACACTGAAACACACACACACTGAAACACACACACTGAAACACACACAGAAAATGAAACACACAGAAACACACACGCTGAAACACACACACGCTGAAACACACACACTGAAACACACACACACTGAAACACACACACACTGAAACACACACACACAGAAAAATACAAACGCACTAAAACACTCAGACACACTGAAACACACACACGCTGAAACACACACACTGAAACACAAACACACTCAAACACACACACACTCAAACACACACACACTGAAACACTCATACACTGAAACACCCACACACTGAAACACACGCACACTGAAACACACGCACACTGAAACACACACACACTCTGAAACACACACACTGAAACACACACACTGAAACACACACACACTGAAAAACACACACTGAAAACACACACTGAAACAAAAAGACACTGAAACACACACACTGAAACACACAAACTGAAACACACAAACTGAAACACACACAAACTGAAACAGACACACACTGTAACAAATACACACCGAAACACACACACTTTGAAACACACACACATTGAAACACACACATTGAAACACACACACTAAAACTCACACACTGAAACACACACACGCTGAAACAAACACACGCTGAAACACACACACTGAAAGACACACTGAAACACACACACACTGAAACACACACACACTGAACCACACAGACACACACCGAAACAGACACACACTGAAACAAACACATACTGAAACACACACACACTGAAACACACACACTGAAACACACACACACACTGAAACAGACACACACTGAAACACACACACACTGAAACACACACACACACTGAAACACAAACACACTGAACCACACAGACACACACTGAAACGGACACACACTGAAACAAACACATACTGAAACACAAACAAACTGAAACACACACACACACTGAAACAGACACACACTGAAACACACATACTGAAACACACACACACTGAAACACACACACACACTGAAACACAAACACACTGAACCACACACACACACACTGAAACAGACACACACTGAAACAAACACATACTGAAACACACACACACTGAAACACACACGCTGAAACACATTGAAACACACACATGCTGATACACACACACGCTGAAACACACACGCTGAAACACACACACTGAAACACACAAACTGAAACACACACAAACTGAAACAGACACACACTGTAACAAATACACACCGAAACACACACACGTTGAAACACACACAGATTGAAACACACACATTGTAACACACACACTAAAACACACACACTGAAATACACAAACGCTGAAACAAACACACGTTGAAACACACACACTGAAAGACACACTGAAAGACACACACACTGAAACACACACACACTGAAACACACACACACACTGAAACACACAGACACACTGAAACACACACACTGAAAAACACACACACTCAATCACACACACACTGAAACACACACACACTGAAACACACAGACTGAAACACACACACACTGAAACACACACACAGTGAAACACACACACACTGAAACACACACACTGAAACACACACACTGAAACACACACACCCTGAAAAACACACACATTGAAACACACACACACTGAAACGCAAACACACTGAAACACACACACACTGAAACAAACACACACACTGAAACACACACACACAGAAACACACACACACTGAAACACACACACACTGAAACACAATCACTGAAACACACACACTGAAACACACACACTGAAACACACACACTGACACACACACACGCACACTGAAACACACACACACACTGAAACACACAGAAACACACATGCTGAAACACACACATGCTGAAACACACACGCTGAAACACACACACTGAAACACACACACTGAAACACGCACACACAAAATGAAACACACAGAAACACACATGCTGAAACACACACACGCTGAAACACACACGCTGAAACGCACACTCACTGAAACACACACACACACTGAAACACACACAGTGAAACACACAAACTGAATCACACACAAACTGAAACAGACACACACTGTAACAAATACACAGCGAAACACACACACATTGAAACACACACAGATTGAAACACACACATTGTAAGGCACACACTAAAACACACACACTGAAGCACACACACGCTGAAACAAGCACACGCTGAAACACACATACTGAAAGACACACTGAAACAGACACACACTGAAACACACACACACTGAAACACACACACACTGAAACACACACACCCACTGAAACACACAGACACAATGAAACACACACACTGAAAAACACACACACTGAAACACACACACACTCAAACACACACACACTGAAACACACACACTGAAACACACACACACTGAAACACACAAACAGTGAAACACACACACACTGAAACACACACACTGAAACACACACACTGAAACACACACACACTGAAAAACACACACATTGAAACACACACACACTGAAACACAAACACACTGAAACACACACACACTGAAACACACACACACTGAAACACACACACACACTGAAACACAAACACACTGAACCACACACACACACACTGAAACAGACACACACTGAAACAAACACATACTGAAACACACACACACTGAAACACACACGCTGAAACACATTGAAACACACACACACTGAAACACACACACACACTGAAACACACACACTGAAACACACAAACTGAAACACACACAAACTGAAACAGACACACACTGTAACAAATACACACCGAAACACACACACACTGAAACACACACATTGTAACACACACACAAAAACACACACACTGAAACACACACACGCTGAAACAAACACACGCTGAAACACACACACTGAAAGACACACTGAAACACACACACACTGAAACACACACACACTGAAACACACACACACACTGAAACACACACACACACTGAAACACACACACTGAAAAACACACACACTCAAACACACACACATTCAAACACACACACACTGAAACACACACACTGAAACACACACACTGAAACACACACACACTGAAACACACACACAGTGAAACACACACACACTGAAACACACACACTGAAACACACTCACACTGAAACACACACACTGAAACACACAGAAAATGAAACACACAGAAACACACACGCTGAAACACACACACGCTGAAACACACACACTGAAACACACACACACTGAAACACACACACACTGAAACACACACACTGAAAAACACAAACACACTAAAACACACTCACACTCAAACACACACACACTGAAACACTCATACACTGAAACAGCCACGCACTGAAACATACGCACACTGAAACACACACACACACTGAAACACACACACACTGAAACACACACACTCTGAAACACACACACTCTGAAACACACACACTGAAACACACACACTGAAACACACACACACTGAAAAACACACACTGAAAAACACACACTGAAACAAAAAGACACTGAAACACACACACTGAAACACACACACTGAAACACACAAACTGAAACACACACAAACTGAAACAGACACACACTGTAACAAATACACACCGAAACACACACACATTGAAACACACATACACACTGAAACACACACACTCTGAAACAAACACACACTGAAACACACACACTGAAAAACACACACTGAAACACACACACACTGAAACACACACACACACTGAAACACACACACTGAAACACACACACACTGAAACACACACACTGAAACACACACACACACTAAAACACAAACACACTGAACCACACAGACACACACTGAAACAGACACACACTGAAACACACATACTGAAACACACACACACTGAAACACAAACACACTGAACCACACACACACACACACTGAAACAGACACACACTGAAACAAACACATACTGAAACACACACACACTGAACCACACACACACACACTGAAACACACACACACTGAAACACACACACTGAAACACACACACTGAAACACACACACACTGAAACGCACATACTGAAACACACACACACACACTGAAACACACACACACACTTGCTGAAACACACAGACACTGAAACACACACACACTGAAACACACACACACACTGAAACACAAACACACTGAACCACACAGACACACACTGAAACAGACACATGCTGAAACAAACACATACTGAAACACAGACACACTGAAACACACACACACACTGAAACACAAACACACTGAACCACACAGACACACACTGAAACACACACACTGAAACACACACACACTGAAACACACACACTGAAACACACACACACACTAAAACACAAACACACTGAACCACACAGACACACAATGAAACAGACACATACTGAAACAAACACATACTGAAGCACAAACACACTGAAACACACACACTGAAACACACACACACTGAAACACAAACACACTGAACCACACACACACACACTGAAACAGACACACACTGAAACAAACACATACTGAAACACACACACACTGAACCACACACACACTGAAACACACACACTGAAACACACACACTGAAACACACACACACTGAAACGCACATACTGAAACACACACACACACACTGAAACACACACACACACTTGCTGAAACACACAGACACTGAAACACACACACACTGAAACACACACACTCACTGAAACACAAACACACTGAACCACACAGACACACACTGAAACAGACACACACTGAAACACACATACTGAAACACACACACACTGAAACACAAACACACTGAACCACACACACACACACACTGAAACAGACACACACTGAAACAAACACATACTGAAACACACACACACTGAACCACACACACACACACTGAAACACACACACACTGAAACACACACACACTGAAACACACACACTGAAACACACACACTGAAACACACACACACTGAAACGCACATACTGAAACACACACACACACACTGAAACACACACACACACTTGCTGAAACACACAGACACTGAAACACACACACACTGAAACACACACACACACTGAAACACAAACACACTGAACCACACAGACACACACTGAAACAGACACATGCTGAAACAAACACATACTGAAACACACACACACTGAAACACACACACTGAAACACACACAGACACTGAAACACAAACACACTGAAACACACACACACACTGAAACAGACACACACTGAAACAAACACATACTGAAACACACACACACTGAAACACACACGCTGAAACACATTGAAACACACACATGCTGATACACACACACGCTGAAACACACACGCTGAAACACACACACACTGAAACACACACACACTGAAACACACACACACACTGAAACACACACACACACTGAAACACACACACTGAAAAACACACACACTCAAACACACACACATTCAAACACACACACACTGAAACACACACACTGAAACACACACACACTGAAACACACACACAGTGAAACACACACACACTGAAACACACACACTGAAACACACACACTGAAACACACACACCCTGAAAAACACAGATATTGAAACACACACACACTGAAACACAAACACACTGAAACACACACACACTGAAACAAACACACACACTGAAACACACACACACTGAAACACACACACACTGAAACACACACACACTGAAACACACACACTGAAACACACACACTGAAACACACACACTGACACACACACACTGAAAAACACACACGCACACTGAAACACACACACACACTGAAATACACAGAAACACACATGCTGAAACACACACATGCTGAAACACACATGCTGAAACACACACACTGAAACACACACACTGAAAGACACACACACAAAATGAAACACACAGAAACACACACGCTGAAACACACACGCTGAAACACACACACTGAAAAACACAAACACAATGTAACACTCAGACACACTGAAACACACACACACTGAAACACACACACAAACACACACACAAACACACACACATTGAAACACAAACACACTGAAACACTCACACACTGAAACACCCACACACTGAAACACACACACACTGAAACACACGCACACTGAAACACACACACACACTGAAACACACACACACTGAAACACACACACTCTGAAACACACACACACTGAAACATACTGAAACACACACACTGAAACACACACACGCTGAAAAACACACACTGAAAAACACACACTGAAACAAAAAGACACTGAAACACACACACTGAAACACACACACTGAAACACACAAACTGAAACACACACAAACTGAAACAGACACACACTGTAACAAATACACACCGAAACACACACACATTGAAACACACACACATTGAAACACACACATTGAAACACACACACTAAAACACACACACTGAAAAACACATACGCTGAAACAAACACACACTGAAACACACACACACACTGAAACACACAGACACACTGAAACACACACACTCAAACACACACACACTCAAACACACACACACTCAAACACACACACACTGAAACACACACACTGAAACACACACACACTGAAACACACACACACACTGAAACACACAGACACACTGAAACACACACACTAAAATACACCCCCACTCAAACACACACACACTCAAACACACACACACTGAAACACACACACTGAAACACCCACACACTGAAACACACACACACTGAAACACACGCACACTGAAACACACACACACTGAAACACACACACACTGAAACAAACACACACACTGAAACACACACACACTGAAACACACACACACTGAAAAACACACACACTGAAACACACACACTGAAACACACACACTGAAACACACCCACACTGAAACACACACACACTGAAACACACACACACTGAAACACACACACTGAAACACACGCACTGAAACACACACACAGTGAAAAACACACAATGTAACAAAAAGACACTGAAACACACACACTGAAACAGACACACTGAAACACACAAACTGAAACACACACAAACTGAAACAGACACACACTGTAACAAATACACACCAAAACACACACACATTCAAACACACACACATTGAAACACACACTTTGAAACACACACACTAAAACACACACACTGAAACACACACACTGAAACACACACACACACTGAAACACAAACACACTGAAACACACACACACACTGAAACAGACACACACTGAAACACACATACTGAAACACACATACTGAAACACACACACACTGAAGCCCACACACAGACTGTACCACAAACAAACTGAACCACATAGACACACACTGAAACAGACGCACACTGAAACAAACACATACTGAAACACACACACACTGAAACACACACACTGAAACACACACACTGAAACACACAAACTGAAACACACACAAACTGAAACAGACACACACTGTAACAAATACACACCGAAACACACACACATTCAAACACACACACATTGAAACACACACATTGAAACACACACACTAAAACACACACACTGAAACACACACACGCTGAAGCACACCCAGACTGAAACAGACAAACACACTGAAACACAAACACACTGAACCACACAGACACACTGAAACACACACACACACTGAAACAGACGCACACTGAAACACACATACTGAAACACACACACACTGAAACACACACACACTGAAACACAAACACACTGTACCACACACACACACACACGGAAACAGACACACACTGAAACACACACGCTGAAACACACACGCTGAAACACACACACACTGAAACACACACGCTGAAACACACACACACACACTGAAACACACACACACTGAAACACACACACACTGAAACACACACACTCTGAAACACACACACACTGAAACACACACACTGAAACACACACACTGAAACACACACACACACAAAATGAAACACACAGAAACACACACACAGTGAAACACACACACATTGAAACACACACACACTGAAACACACACATATTGAAACACACACACACTGAAACACTCACACACTGAAACACCCACACACTGAAACACACACACACTGAAACACACATACACACTGAAGCACACACACTCTGAAACACACACACACTGAAACACACACACTGAAACACACACACTGAAACACACACACACTGAAACACACACACACACTGAAACACAAACACACTGAACCACACAGACACACGCTGAAACACACACACTGAAACACACACACACTGAAACACACACACTGAAACACACACACACACTGAAACACAAACACACTGAACCACACAGACACACACTGAAACAGACACATACTGAAACAAACACATACTGAAGCACAAACACACTGAAACACACACACTGAAACACACACACACTGAAACACAAACACACTGAAACACACAGACACACTGAAACAGACACACACTGAAACACACATACTGAAACACACACACACTGAAACACAAACACACTGAACCACACACACACACACACTGAAACAGACACACACTGAAACAAACACATACTGAAACACACACCCACTGAACCACACACACACACACTGAAACACACACACACTGAAACACACACACTGAAACACACACACTGAAACACACACACACTGAAACGCACATACTGAAACACACACACACACACTGAAACACACACACACACTTGCTGAAACACACATGCTGAAACACACAGACACTGAAACACACACACACTGAAACACACACACACACTGAAACACAAACACACTGAACCACACAGACACACACTGAAACAGACACATGCTGAAACAAACACATACTGAAACACACACACACTGAAACACACACACTGAAACACACACAGACACTGAAACACAAACACACTGAAACACACACACACACTGAAACAGACACACACTGAAACAAACACATACTGAAACACACACACACTGAAACACACACACTGAAACACATTGAAACACACACATGCTGATACACACACACGCTGAAACACACACGCTGAAACACACACACTGAAACACACACACTGAAACACACACATACACTGAAACACACACACACACACTGAAACACACACACACACTGAAACACACACACACACACTGAAACACACACACACACTGAAACACAGAAACACACATGCTGAAACACACACACTGAAACACACTCACACTGAAACACACACGCTGAAACACACACACTGAAACACACACACTTAAACACACACACTGAAACACACACACACACTGAAACACACACACACACACTGAAACACACACACACACTGAAACACAGAAACACACATGCTGAAACACACACATGCTGAAACACACACACTGAAACACACTCACACTGAAACACACACACTGAAACACACACAGAAAATGAAACACACAGAAACACACACGCTGAAACACACACACGCTGAAACACACACACTGAAACACACACACACTGAAACACACACACACTGAAACACACACACTGAAAAACACAAACACACTAAAACACACTCACACTCAAACACACACACACTGAAACACTCATACACTGAAACACCCACGCACTGAAACATACGCACACTGAAACACACACACACACTGAAACAGACACACACTGAAACACACATACTGAAACACACATACTGAAACACACACACACTGAAGCCCACACACAGACTGTACCACAAACAAACTGAACCACATAGACACACACTGAAACAGACGCACACTGAAACAAACACATACTGAAACACACACACACTGAAACACACACACTGAAACACACACACTGAAACACACAAACTGAAACACACACAAACTGAAACAGACACACACTGTAACAAATACACACCGAAACACACACACATTCAAACACACACACATTGAAACACACACATTGAAACACACACACTAAAACACACACACTGAAACACACACACGCTGAAGCACACCCAGACTGAAACAGACAAACACACTGAAACACAAACACACTGAACCACACAGACACACTGAAACACACACACACACTGAAACAGACGCACACTGAAACACACATACTGAAACACACACACACTGAAACACACACACACTGAAACACAAACACACTGTACCACACACACACACACACGGAAACAGACACACACTGAAACACACACGCTGAAACACACACGCTGAAACACACACACACTGAAACACACACGCTGAAACACACACACACACACTGAAACACACACACACTGAAACACACACACTGAAACACACACGCTGAAACACACACACACACACTGAAACACACACACACTGAAACACACACACTGAAACACACACGCTGAAACACACACACACTGAAACACACACACACTGAAACACACACACTCTGAAACACACACACACTGAAACACACACACTGAAACACACACACTGAAACACACACACACACAAAATGAAACACACAGAAACACACACACAGTGAAACACACACACATTGAAACACACACACACTGAAACACACACATATTGAAACACACACACACTGAAACACTCACACACTGAAACACCCACACACTGAAACACACACACACTGAAACACACATACACACTGAAGCACACACACTCTGAAACACACACACACTGAAACACACACACTGAAACACACACACTGAAACACACACACACTGAAACACACACACACACTGAAACACAAACACACTGAACCACACAGACACACGCTGAAACACACACACTGAAACACACACACACTGAAACACACACACTGAAACACACACACACACTGAAACACAAACACACTGAACCACACAGACACACACTGAAACAGACACATACTGAAACAAACACATACTGAAGCACAAACACACTGAAACACACACACGGAAACACACACACACTGAAACACAAACACACTGAAACACACAGACACACTGAAACAGACACACACTGAAACACACATACTGAAACACACACACACTGAAACACAAACACACTGAACCACACACACACACACACACTGAAACAGACACACACTGAAACAAACACATACTGAAACACACACCCACTGAACCACACACACACACACTGAAACACACACACACTGAAACACACACACTGAAACACACACACTGAAACACACACACACTGAAACGCACATACTGAAACACACACACACACACTGAAACACACACACACACTTGCTGAAACACACATGCTGAAACACACAGACACTGAAACACACACACACTGAAACACACACACACACTGAAACACAAACACACTGAACCACACAGACACACACTGAAACAGACACATGCTGAAACAAACACATACTGAAACACACACACACTGAAACACACACACTGAAACACACACAGACACTGAAACACAAACACACTGAAACACACACACACACTGAAACAGACACACACTGAAACAAACACATACTGAAACACACACACACTGAAACACACACACTGAAACACATTGAAACACACACATGCTGATACACACACACGCTGAAACACACACGCTGAAACACACACACTGAAACACACACACTGAAACACACACATACACTGAAACACACACACACTCACTGAAACACACACACACACTGAAACACAGAAACACACATGCTGAAACACACACATGCTGAAACACACACACTGAAACACACTCACACTGAAACACACACGCTGAAACACACACACTGAAACACACACACTTAAACACACACACTGAAACACACACACACACTGAAACACACACACACACACTGAAACACACACACACACTGAAACACAGAAACACACATGCTGAAACACACACATGCTGAAACACACACACTGAAACACACTCACACTGAAACACACACACTGAAACACACACAGAAAATGAAACACACAGAAACACACATGCTGAAACACACACACGCTGAAACACACACACTGAAACACACACACACTGAAACACACACACACTGAAACACACACACTGAAAAACACAAACACACTAAAACACACTCACACTCAAACACACACACACTGAAACACTCATACACTGAAACACCCATGCACTGAAACATACGCACACTGAAACACACACACACACTGAAACACACACACACTGAAACACACACACTCTGAAACACACACACTCTGAAACACACACACTGAAACACACACACTGAAACACACACACACTGAAAAACACACACTGAAAAACACACACTGAAACAAAAAGACACTGAAACACACACACTGAAACACACACACTGAAACACACAAACTGAAACACACACAAACTGAAACAGACACACACTGTAACAAATACACACCGAAACACACACACATTGAAACACACATACACACTGAAACACACACACTCTGAAACAAACACACACTGAAACACACACACTGAAAAACACACACTGAAACACACACACACTGAAACACACACACACACTGAAACACACACACTGAAACACACACACACTGAAACACACACACTGAAACACACATACACACTAAAACACAAACACACTGAACCACACAGACACACACTGAAACACAAACACACTGAACCACACACACACACACACTGAAACAGACACACACTGAAACAAACACATACTGAAACACACACACACTGAACCACACACACACACACTGAAACACACACACACTGAAACACACACACTGAAACACACACACTGAAACACACACACACTGAAACGCACATACTGAAACACACACACACACACTGAAACACACACACACACTTGCTGAAACACACAGACACTGAAACACACAGACACTGAAACACACACACACACTGAAACACAAACACACTGAACCACACAGACACACACTGAAACAGACACATGCTGAAACAAACACATACTGAAACACAGACACACTGAAACACACACACACACTGAAACACAAACACACTGAACCACACAGACACACACTGAAACACACACACTGAAACACACACACACTGAAACACACACACTGAAACACACACACACACTAAAACACAAACACACTGAACAACACAGACACACACTGAAACAGACACATACTGAAACAAACACATACTGAAGCACAAACACACTGAAACACACACACTGAAACACACACACACTGAAACACAAACACACTGAACCACATACACACACACACTGAAACAGACACACACTGAAACAAACACATACTGAAACACACACACACTGAACCACACACACACTGAAACACACACACTGAAACACACACACTGAAACACACACACACTGAAACGCACATACTGAAACACACACACACACACTGAAACACACACACACACTTGCTGAAACACACAGACACTGAAACACACACACACTGAAACACACACACTCACTGAAACACAAACACACTGAACCACACAGACACACACTGAAACAGACACACACTGAAACACACATACTGAAACACACACACACTGAAACACAAACACACTGAACCACACACACACACACACTGAAACAGACACACACTGAAACAAACACATACTGAAACACACACACACTGAACCACACACACACACACTGAAACACACACACACTGAAACACACACACACTGAAACACACACACACTGAAACGCACATACTGAAACACACACACACACACTGAAACACACACACACACTTGCTGAAACACACAGACACTGAAACACACACACACTGAAACACACACACACACTGAAACACAAACACACTGAACCACACAGACACACACTGAAACAGACACATGCTGAAACAAACACATACTGAAACACACACACACTGAAACACACACACTGAAACACACACAGACACTGAAACACAAACACACTGAAACACACACACACACTGAAACAGACACACACTGAAACAAACACATACTGAAACACACACACACTGAAACACACACGCTGAAACACATTGAAACACACACATGCTGATACACACACACGCTGAAACACACACGCTGAAACACACACACTGAAACACACACACTTAAACACACACACTGAAACACACACACACACTGAAACACACACACACACACTGAAACACACACACACACTGAAACACAGAAACACACATGCTGAAACACACACATGCTGAAACACACACACTGAAACACACTCACACTGAAACACACACACTGAAACACACACAGAAAATGAAACACACAGAAACACACATGCTGAAACACACACACGCTGAAACACACACACTGAAACACACACACACTGAAACACACACACACTGAAACACACACACTCTGAAACACACACACACTGAAACACACACACTGAAACACACACACTGAAACACACACACACACAAAATGAAACACACAGAAACACACACACAGTGAAACACACACACATTGAAACACACACACACTGAAACACACACATATTGAAACACACACACACTGAAACACTCACACACTGAAACACCCACACACTGAAACACACACACACTGAAACACACATACACACTGAAGCACACACACTCTGAAACACACACACACTGAAACACACACACTGAAACACACACACTGAAACACACACACACTGAAACACACACACTCACTGAAACACACACACACACTGAAACACACACGCACACACTGAAACACACACACACACTGAAACACACAGAAACACACATGCTGAAACACACACATGCTGAAACACACACACTGAAACACACACACACTGAAACACACACACTGAAACACACACAGAAAATGAAACACACAGAAACACACATGCTGAAACACACACACGCTGAAACACACACACTGAAACACACACACACTGAAACACACACACACTGAAACACACACACACAGAAAAATACAAACGCACTAAAACACTCAGACACACTGAAACACACACACGCTGAAACACACACACTGAAACACAAACACACTCAAACACACACACACTCAAACACACACACACTGAAACACTCATACACTGAAACACCCACACACTGAAACACACGCACACTGAAACACACGCACACTGAAACACACACACACTCTGAAACACACACACTGAAACACACACACTGAAACACACACACACTGAAAAACACACACTGAAAACACACACTGAAACAAAAAGACACTGAAACACACACACTGAAACACACAAACTGAAACACACAAACTGAAACACACACAAACTGAAACAGACACACACTGTAACAAATACACACCGAAACACACACACTTTGAAACACACACACATTGAAACACACACATTGAAACACACACACTAAAACTCACACACTGAAACACACACACGCTGAAACAAACACACGCTGAAACACACACACTGAAAGACACACTGAAACACACACACACTGAAACACACACACACTGAACCACACAGACACACACCGAAACAGACACACACTGAAACAAACACATACTGAAACACACACACACTGAAACACACACACTGAAACACACACACACACTGAAACAGACACACACTGAAACACACACACACTGAAACACACACACACACTGAAACACAAACACACTGAACCACACAGACACACACTGAAACGGACACACACTGAAACAAACACATACTGAAACACAAACAAACTGAAACACACACACACACTGAAACAGACACACACTGAAACACACATACTGAAACACACACACACTGAAACACACACACACACTGAAACACAAACACACTGAACCACACACACACACACTGAAACAGACACACACTGAAACAAACACATACTGAAACACACACACACTGAAACACACACGCTGAAACACATTGAAACACACACATGCTGATACACACACACGCTGAAACACACACGCTGAAACACACACACTGAAACACACAAACTGAAACACACACAAACTGAAACAGACACACACTGTAACAAATACACACCGAAACACACACACATTGAAACACACACAGATTGAAACACACACATTGTAACACACACACTAAAACACACACACTGAAATACACAAACACTGAAACAAACACACGTTGAAACACACACACTGAAAGACACACTGAAAGACACACACACTGAAACACACACACACTGAAACACACACACACACTGAAACACACAGACACACTGAAACACACACACTGAAAAACACGCACACTCAATCACACACACACTGAAACACACACACACTGAAACACACAGACTGAAACACACACACACTGAAACACACACACAGTGAAACACACACACACTGAAACACACACACTGAAACACACACACTGAAACACACACACCCTGAAAAACACACACATTGAAACACACACACACTGAAACACAAACACACTGAAACACACACACACTGAAACAAACACACACACTGAAACACACACACACAGAAACACACACACACTGAAACACACACACACTGAAACACAATCACTGAAACACACACACTGAAACACACACACTGAAACACACACACTGACACACACACACGCACACTGAAACACACACACACACTGAAACACACAGAAACACACATGCTGAAACACACACATGCTGAAACACACACGCTGAAACACACACACTGAAACACACACACTGAAACACGCACACACAAAATGAAACACACAGAAACACACATGCTGAAACACACACACGCTGAAACACACACGCTGAAACACACACTCACTGAAACACACACACACACTGAAACACACACAGTGAAACACACAAACTGAATCACACACAAACTGAAGCAGACACGCTGAAACACACACATGCTGAAACACACGCACGCTGAAACACACACACTGAAACACACACAGAAACACACACACACTGAAACACGCACACACAAAATGAAACACACAGAAACACACATGCTGAAACACACACACGCTGAAACACACACGCTGAAACACACACTCACTGAAACACACACACACACTGAAACACACACAGTGAAACACACAAACTGAATCACACACAAACTGAAACAGACACACACTGTAACAAATACACAGCGAAACACACACACATTGAAACACACACAGATTGAAACATACACATTGTAAGGCACACACTAAAACACACACACTGAAGCACACACACGCTGAAACAAGCACACGCTGAAACACACACACTGAAAGACACACTGAAACAGACACACACTGAAACACACACACACTGAAACACACACACACTGAAACACACACACCCACTGAAACACATAGACACAATGAAACACACACACTGAAAAACACACACACTGAAACACACACACACTCAAACACACACACACTGAAACACACACACTGAAACACACACACACTGAAACACACAAACAGTGAAACACACACACACTGAAACACACACACTGAAACACACACACTGAAACACACACACACTGAAAAACACACACATTGAAACACACACACACTGAAACACAAACACACTGAAACACACACACACTGAAACACACACACACTGAAACACACACACACACTGAAACACAAACACACTGAACCACACACACACACACTGAAACAGACACACACTGAAACAAACACATACTGAAACACACACACACTGAAACACACACGCTGAAACACATTGAAACACACACACACTGAAACACACACACACACTGAAACACACACACTGAAACACACAAACTGAAACACACACAAACTGAAACAGACACACACTGTAACAAATACACACCGAAACACACACACACTGAAACACACACATTGTAACACACACACAAAAACACACACACTGAAACACACACACGCTGAAACAAACACACGCTGAAACACACACACTGAAAGACACACTGAAACACACACACACTGAAACACACACACACTGAAACACACACACACACTGAAACACACACACACACTGAAACACACACACTGAAAAGCACACACACTCAAACACACACACATTCAAACACACACACACTGAAACACACACACTGAAACACACACACACTGAAACACACACACAGTGAAACACACACACACTGAAACACACACACTGAAACACACACACTGAAACACACACACCCTGAAAAACACAGACATTGAAACACACACACACTGAAACACAAACACACTGAAACACACACACACTGAAACAAACACACACACTGAAACACACACACACTGAAACACACACACACTGAAACACACACACTGAAACACACACACTGAAACACACACACTGACACACACACACTGAAAAACACACACGCACACTGAAACACACACACACACTGAAATACACAGAAACACACATGCTGAAACACACACATGCTGAAACACACATGCTGAAACACACACACTGAAACACACACACTGAAAGACACACACACAAAATGAAACACACAGAAACACACACGCTGAAACACACACGCTGAAACACACACACTGAAAAACACAAACACAATGTAACACTCAGACACACTGAAACACACACACACTGAAACACACACACAAACACACACACAAACACACACACATTGAAACACAAACACACTGAAACACTCACACACTGAAACACCCACACACTGAAACACACACACACTGAAACACACGCACACTGAAACACACACACACACTGAAACACACACACACTGAAACACACACACCTGAAACACACACACACTGAAACACACTGAAACACACACACTGAAACACACACACGCTGAAAAACACACACTGAAAATCACACACTGAAACAAAAAGACACTGAAACACACACACTGAAACACACACACTGAAACACACAAACTGAAACACACACAAACTGAAACAGACACACACTGTAACAAATACACACCGAAACACACACACATTGAAACACACACACATTGAAACACA
Organism: Somniosus microcephalus; assembly: GCF_052327205.1. Classification (NCBI taxonomy): domain Eukaryota; kingdom Metazoa; phylum Chordata; class Chondrichthyes; order Squaliformes; family Somniosidae; genus Somniosus; species Somniosus microcephalus. The sequence continues at coordinate 8,326,549 of NC_141014.1, read as the reverse complement.
CACATTGAAACACACACACTAAAACACACACACACTCAAACACACACACGCTCAAACACACACACACTGAAACACACACACTGAAACACACACACACTGAAACACACACACACACTGAAACACACAGACACACTGAAACACACACACTAAAATACACCCCCACTCAAACACACACACACTCAAACACACACACACTCAAACACACACACACTGAAACACACACACTGAAACACCCACACACTGAAACACACACACACTGAAACACACGCACACTGAAACACACACACACACTGAAACACACACACACTGAAAAACACACACTCAGAAACACACACACACTGAAACACACACACTGAAACACACACACTGAAACACACAAACTGATACACACACAAACTGAAACAGACACACACTGTAACAAATACACACCAAAACACACACACATTGAAACACACACACATTGAAACACACACGTTGAAACACACACACTAAAACACACACACTCAAACACACACACGCTGAAACAAACACACGCTGAAACACACACACTGAAAGACACACTGAAACACACACACACTGAAAAACACACACACTGAAACACACACACACTGAAACACACACACACACTGAAACACACAGACACACTGAAACACAGACACTGAAACACACACACACTGAAACACACACACACTGGAGCACATACACTGAAACACACACAATGAAACACACACACTGAAACACACACACACTGAAACACACACACACTGAAACACACACACACTGAAACACACACACCCACTGAAACACACAGACACAATGAAACACACACACTGAAAAACACACACACTGAAACACACACACACTCAAACACACACACACTGAAACACACACACTGAAACACACACACACTGAAACACACAAACAGTGAAACACACACACACTGAAACACACACACTGAAACACACACACTGAAACACACACACACTGAAAAACACACACATTGAAACACACACACACTGAAACACAAACACACTGAAACACACACACACTGAAACACACACACACTGAAACACACACACACACTGAAACACAAACACACTGAACCACACACACACACACTGAAACAGACACACACTGAAACAAACACATACTGAAACACACACACACTGAAACACACACGCTGAAACACATTGAAACACACACACACTGAAACACACACACACACTGAAACACACACACTGAAACACACAAACTGAAACACACACAAACTGAAACAGACACACACTGTAACAAATACACACCGAAACACACACACACTGGAACACACACATTGTAACACACACACAAAAACACACACACTGAAACACACACACGCTGAAACAAACACACGCTGAAAGACACACACTGAAAGACACACTGAAACACACACACACTGAAACACACACACACTGAAACACACACACACACTGAAACACACACACACACTGAAACACACACACTGAAAAACACACACACTCAAACACACACACATTCAAACACACACACACTGAAACACACACACTGAAACACACACACACTGAAACACACACACAGTGAAACACACACACACTGAAACACACACACTGAAACACACACACTGAAACACACACACCCTGAAAAACACAGACATTGAAACACACACACACTGAAACACAAACACACTGAAACACACACACACTGAAACAAACACACACACTGAAACACACACACACTGAAACACACACACACTGAAACACACACACACTGAAACACACACACTGAAACACACACACTGAAACACACACACTGACACACACACACTGAAAAACACACACGCACACTGAAACACACACACACACTGAAATACACAGAAACACACATGCTGAAACACACACATGCTGAAACACGCATGCTGAAACACACACACTGAAACACACACACTGAAAGACACACACACAAAATGAAACACACAGAAACACACACGCTGAAACACACACGCTGAAACACACACACTGAAAAACACAAACACAATGTAACACTCAGACACACTGAAACACACACACACTGAAACACACACACAAACACACACACAAACACACACACATTGAAACACAAACACACTGAAACACTCACACACTGAAACACCCACACACTGAAACACACACACACTGAAACACACGCACACTGAAACACACACACACACTGAAACACACACACACTGAAACACACACACCTGAAACACACACACACTGAAACACACTGAAACACACACACGCTGAAAAACACACACTGAAAATCACACACTGAAACAAAAAGACACTGAAACACACACACTGAAACACACACACTGAAACACACAAACTGAAACACACACAAACTGAAACAGACACACACTGTAACAAATACACACCGAAACACACACACATTGAAACACACACACATTGAAACACACACATTGAAACACACACACTAAAACACACACACACTCAAACACACACACATTGAAACACACACATTGAAACACACACACTAAAACACACACACTGAAACACACACACGCTGAAGCACACCCAGACTGAAACAGACAAACACACTGAAACACAAACACACTGAACCACACAGACACACTGAAACACACACACACACTGAAACAGACGCACACTGAAACACACATACTGAAACACACACACACTGAAACACACACACACTGAAACACAAACACACTGTACCACACACACACACACACGGAAACAGACACACACTGAAACACACACGCTGAAACACACATGCTGAAACACACACACACTGAAACACACACGCTGAAACACACACACACACACTGAAACACACACACACTGAAACACACACGCTGAAACACACACGCTGAAACACACACACACTGAAACACACACACACTGAAACACACACACTCTGAAACACACACACACTGAAACACACACACTGAAACACACACACTGAAACACACACACACACAAAATGAAACACACAGAAACACACACACAGTGAAACACACACACATTGAAACACACACACACTGAAACACACACATATTGAAACACACACACACTGAAACACTCACACACTGAAACACCCACACACTGAAACACACACACACTGAAACACACATACACACTGAAGCACACACACTCTGAAACACACACACACTGAAACACACACACTGAAACACACACACTGAAACACACACACACTGAAACACACACACACACTGAAACACAAACACACTGAACCACACAGACACACGCTGAAACACACACACTGAAACACACACACACTGAAACACACACACTGAAACACACACACACACTGAAACACAAACACACTGAACCACACAGACACACACTGAAACAGACACATACTGAAACAAACACATACTGAAGCACAAACACACTGAAACACACACACTGAAACACACACACACTGAAACACAAACACACTGAAACACACAGACACACTGAAACAGACACACACTGAAACACACATACTGAAACACACACACACTGAAACACAAACACACACACACTGATACACACACACACTGAAACACACACACTGAAACACACACACTGAAACACACACACACTGAAACGCACATACTGAAACACACACACACACACTGAAACACACACACACTGAAACACACACGCTGAAACACACACGCTGAAACACACACACACTGAAACACACACACACTGAAACACACACACTCTGAAACACACACACACTGAAACACACACACTGAAACACACACACTGAAACACACACACACACAAAATGAAACACACAGAAACACACACACAGTGAAACACACACACATTGAAACACACACACACTGAAACACACACATATTGAAACACACACACACTGAAACACTCACACACTGAAACACCCACACACTGAAACACACACACACTGAAACACACATACACACTGAAGCACACACACTCTGAAACACACACACACTGAAACACACACACTGAAACACACACACTGAAACACACACACACTGAAACACACACACACACTGAAACACAAACACACTGAACCACACAGACACACGCTGAAACACACACACTGAAACACACACACACTGAAACACACACACTGAAACACACACACACACTGAAACACAAACACACTGAACCACACAGACACACACTGAAACAGACACATACTGAAACAAACACATACTGAAGCACAAACACACTGAAACACACACACTGAAACACACACACACTGAAACACAAACACACTGAAACACACAGACACACTGAAACAGACACACACTGAAACACACATACTGAAACACACACACACTGAAACACAAACACACACACACTGAAACACACACACACTGAAACACACACACTGAAACACACACACAGAAACACACACACTGAAACACACACACTGAAACACACACACCCTGAAAAACACAGACATTGAAACACACACACACTGAAACACAAACACACTGAAACACACACACACTGAAACAAACACACACACTGAAACACACACACACTGAAACACACACACACTGAAACACACACACACTGAAACACACACACTGAAACACACACACTGAAACACACACACTGACACACACACACTGAAAAACACACACGCACACTGAAACACACACACACACTGAAATACACAGAAACACACATGCTGAAACACACACATGCTGAAACACGCATGCTGAAACACACACACTGAAACACACACACTGAAAGACACACACACAAAATGAAACACACAGAAACACACACGCTGAAACACACACGCTGAAACACACACACTGAAAAACACAAACACAATGTAACACTCAGACACACTGAAACACACACACACTGAAACACACACACAAACACACACACAAACACACACACATTGAAACACAAACACACTGAAACACTCACACACTGAAACACCCACACACTGAAACACACACACACTGAAACACACGCACACTGAAACACACACACACACTGAAACACACACACACTGAAACACACACACACTGAAACACACACACCTGAAACACACACACACTGAAACACACTGAAACACACACACGCTGAAAAACACACACTGAAAATCACACACTGAAACAAAAAGACACTGAAACACACACACTGAAACACACACACTGAAACACACAAACTGAAACACACACAAACTGAAACAGACACACACTGTAACAAATACACACCGAAACACACACACATTGAAACACACACACATTGAAACACACACATTGAAACACACACACTAAAACACACACACACTCAAACACACACACGCTCAAACACACACACACTGAAACACACACACTGAAACACAAACACACAGAAACACACACACACACTGAAACACACAGACACACTGAAACACACACACTAAAATACACCCCCACTCAAACACACACACACTCAAACACACACACACTCAAACACACACACACTGAAACACACACACTGAAACACCCACACACTGAAACACACACACACTGAAACACACGCACACTGAAACACACACACACACTGAAACACACACACACTGAAAAACACACACTCAGAAACACACACACACTGAAACACACACACTGAAACACACACACTGAAACACACAAACTGATACACACACAAACTGAAACAGACACACACTGTAACAAATACACACCAAAACACACACACATTGAAACACACACACATTGAAACACACACGTTGAAACACACACACTAAAACACACACACTCAAACACACACACGCTGAAACAAACACACGCTGAAAGACACACACTGAAAGACACACTGAAACACACACACACTGAAAAACACACACACTGAAACACACACACACTGAAACACACACACACACTGAAACACACAGACACACTGAAACACAGACACTGAAACACACACACACTGAAACACACACACACTGGAGCACATACACTGAAACACACACAATGAAACACACACACTGAAACACACACACACTGAAACACACACACACTGAAACACACACACACTGAAACAAACACACACACTGAAACACACACACACTGAAACACACACGCACTGAAACACACACACACTGAAAAACACACACACTGAAACACACACACTGAAACACACACACTGAAACACACCCACACTGAAACACACACACACTGAAACACACACACACTGAAACACACACACTGAAACACACGCACTGAAACACACACACAGTGAAAAACACACAATGTAACAAAAAGACACTGAAACACACACACTGAAACAGACACACTGAAACACACAAACTGAAACACACACAAACTGAAACAGACACACACTGTAACAAATACACACCAAAACACACACACATTCAAACACACACACATTGAAACACACACTTTGAAACACACACACTGAAACACACACACTGAAACACACACACACACTGAAACACAAACACACTGAAACACACACACACACTGAAACAGACACACACTGAAACACACATACTGAAACACACATACTGAAACACACACACACTGAAGCCCACACACAGACTGTACCACAAACAAACTGAACCACATAGACACACACTGAAACAGACGCACACTGAAACAAACACATACTGAAACACACACACACTGAAACACACACACTGAAACACACACACTGAAACACACAAACTGAAACACACACAAACTGAAACAGACACACACTGTAACAAATACACACCGAAACACACACACATTCAAACACACACACATTGAAACACACACATTGAAACACACACACTAAAACACACACACTGAAACACACACACGCTGAAGCACACCCAGACTGAAACAGACAAACACACTGAAACACAAACACACTGAACCACACAGACACACTGAACCACACACACACACACTGAAACAGACACACACTGAAACAAACACATACTGAAACACACACACACTGAAACACACACGCTGAAACACATTGAAACACACACACACTGAAACACACACACTGAAACACACAAACTGAAACACACACAAACTGAAACAGACACACACTGTAACAAATACACACCGAAACACACACACACTGAAACACACACATTGTAACACACACACAAAAACACACACACTGAAACACACACACGCTGAAACAAACACACGCTGAAACACACACACTGAAAGACACACTGAAACACACACACACTGAAACACACACACACTGAAACACACACACACACTGAAACACACACACACACTGAAACACACACACTGAAAAACACACACACTCAAACACACACACATTCAAACACACACACACTGAAACACACACACAGTGAAACACACACACACTGAAACACACACACTGAAACACACACACTGAAACACACACACCCTGAAAAACACAGACATTGAAACACACACACACTGAAACACAAACACACTGAAACACACACACACAGAAACAAACACACACACTGAAACACACACACACTGAAACACACACACACTGAAACACACACACACCGAAACACACACACTGAAACACACACACTGAAACACACACACTGACACACACACACTGAACAACACACACGCACACTGAAACACACACACACACTGAAATACACAGAAACACACATGCTGAAACACACACATGCTGAAACACACATGCTGAAACACACACACTGAAACACACACACTGAAAGACACACACACAAAATGAAACACACAGAAACACACACGCTGAAACACACACGCTGAAACACACACACTGAAAAACACAAACACAATGTAACACTCAGACACACTGAAACACACACACACTGAAACACACACACAAACACACACACAAACACACACACATTGAAACACAAACACACTGAAACACTCACACACTGAAACACCCACACACTGAAACACACACACACTGAAACACACGCACACTGAAACACACACACACACTGAAACACACACACACTGAAACACACACACTCTGAAACACACACACACTGAAACACACTGAAACACACACACTGAAACACACACACGCTGAAAAACACACACTGAAAAACACACACTGAAACAAAAAGACACTGAAACACACACACTGAAACACACACACTGAAACACACAAACTGAAACACACACAAACTGAAACAGACACACACTGTAACAAATACACACCGAAACACACACACATTGAAACACACACACATTGAAACACACACATTGAAACACACACACTAAAACACACACACTGAAAAACACATACGCTGAAACAAACACACACTGAAACACACACACACACTGAAACACACAGACACACTGAAACACACACACTCAAACACACACACACTCAAACACACACACACTCAAACACACACACACTGAAACACACACACTGAAACACACACACACTGAAACACACACACACACTGAAACACACAGACACACTGAAACACACACACTAAAATACACCCCCACTCAAACACACACACACTCAAACACACACACACTCAAACACACACACACTGAAACACACACACTGAAACACCCACACACTGAAACACACACACACTGAAACACACGCACACTGAAACACACACACACACTGAAACACACACACACTGAAAAACACACACTCAGAAACACACACACACTGAAACACACACAAACTGAAAAAGACACACACTGTAACTAATACACACCAAAACACACACACATTGAAACACACACACATTGAAACACACACGTTGAAACACACACACTAAAACACACACACTCAAACACACACACGCTGAAACAAACACACGCTGAAACACACACACTGAAAGACACACTGAAACACACACACACTGAAAAACACACACACTGAAACACACACACACTGAAACACACACACACACTGAAACACACAGACACACTGAAACACAGACACTGAAACACACACACACTGAAACACATACACACTGGAGCACATACACTGAAACACACACAATGAAACACACACACTGAAACACACACACACTGAAACACACACACACTGAAACAAACACACACACTGAAACACACACACACTGAAACACACACGCACTGAAACACACACACACTGAAAAACACACACGCTGAAACACACACACTGAAACACACACACTGAAACACACCCACACTGAAACACACACACACTGAAACACACACACACTGAAACACACACACTGAAACACACGCACTGAAACACACACACAGTGAAAAACACACAATGTAACAAAAAGACACTGAAACACACACACTGAAACAGACACACTGAAACACACAAACTGAAACACACAAACTGAAACAGACACACACTGTAACAAATACACACCAAAACACACACACATTCAAACACACACACATTGAAACACACACTTTGAAACACACACACTAAAACACACACACTGAAACACACACACTGAAACACACACACACACTGAAACACAAACACACTGAAACACACACACACACTGAAACAGACACACACTGAAACACACATACTGAAACACACATACTGAAACACACACACACTGAAGCCCACACACAGACTGTACCACAAACAAACTGAACCACATAGACACACACTGAAACAGACGCACACTGAAACAAACACATACTGAAACACACACACACTGAAACACACACACTGAAACACACACACTGAAACACACAAACTGAAACACACACAAACTGAAACAGACACACACTGTAACAAATACACACCGAAACACACACACATTCAAACACACACACATTGAAACACACACATTGAAACACACACACTAAAACACACACACTGAAACACACACACGCTGAAGCACACCCAGACTGAAACAGACAAACACACTGAAACACAAACACACTGAACCACACAGACACACTGAAACACACACACACACTGAAACAGACGCACACTGAAACACACATACTGAAACACACACACACTGAAACACACACACACTGAAACACAAACACACTGTACCACACACACACACACACGGAAACAGACACACACTGAAACACACACGCTGAAACACACACGCTGAAACACACACACACTGAAACACACACGCTGAAACACACACACACACACTGAAACACACACACACTGAAACACACACGCTGAAACACACACGCTGAAACACACACACACTGAAACACACACACACTGAAACACACACACTCTGAAACACACACACACTGAAACACACACACTGAAACACACACACTGAAACACACACACACACAAAATGAAACACACAGAAACACACACACAGTGAAACACACACACATTGAAACACACACACACTGAAACACACACATATTGAAACACACACACACTGAAACACTCACACACTGAAACACCCACACACTGAAACACACACACACTGAAACACACATACACACTGAAGCACACACACTCTGAAACACACACACACTGAAACACACACACTGAAACACACACACTGAAACACACACACACTGAAACACACACACACACTGAAACACAAACACACTGAACCACACAGACACACGCTGAAACACACACACTGAAACACACACACACTGAAACACACACACTGAAACACACACACACACTGAAACACAAACACACTGAACCACACAGACACACACTGAAACAGACACATACTGAAACAAACACATACTGAAGCACAAACACACTGAAACACACACACTGAAACACACACACACTGAAACACAAACACACTGAAACACACAGACACACTGAAACAGACACACACTGAAACACACATACTGAAACACACACACACTGAAACACAAACACACACACACTGAAACACACACACACTGAAACACACACACTGAAACACACACACTGAAACACACACACACTGAAACGCACATACTGAAACACACACACACACACTGAAACACACACACACACTTGCTGAAACACACATGCTGAAACACACAGACACTGAAACACACACACACTGAAACACACACACACACTGAAACACAAACACACTGAACCACACAGACACACACTGAAACAGACACATGCTGAAACAAACACATACTGAAACACACACACACTGAAACACACACACTGAACAAACACATACTGAAACACACACCCACTGAACCACACACACACACACACTGAAACACACACACACTGAAACACACACACTGAAACACACACACTGAAACACACACACACTGAAACGCACATACTGAAACACACACACACACACTGAAACACACACACACACTTGCTGAAACACACATGCTGAAACACACAGACACTGAAACACACACACACTGAAACACACACACACACTGAAACACAAACACACTGAACCACACAGACACACACTGAAACAGACACATGCTGAAACAAACACATACTGAAACACACACACACTGAAACACACACACTGAAACACACACAGACACTGAAACACAAACACACTGAAACACACACACACACTGAAACAGACACACACTGAAACAAACACATACTGAAACACACACACACTGAAACACACACACTGAAACACATTGAAACACACACATGCTGATACACACACACGCTGAACCACACACACACACACACTGAAACACACACACACTGAAACACACACACTGAAACACACACACTGAAACACACACACACTGAAACGCACATACTGAAACACACACACACACACTGAAACACACACACACACTTGCTGAAACACACATGCTGAAACACACAGACACTGAAACACACACACACTGAAACACACACACACACTGAAACACAAACACACTGAACCACACAGACACACACTGAAACAGACACATGCTGAAACAAACACATACTGAAACACACACACACTGAAACACACACACTGAAACACACACAGACACTGAAACACAAACACACTGAAACACACACACACACTGAAACAGACACACACTGAAACAAACACATACTGAAACACACACACACTGAAACACACACACTGAAACACATTGAAACACACACATGCTGATACACACACACGCTGAAACACACACGCTGAAACACACACACTGAAACACACACACTGAAACACACACATACACTGAAACACACACACACACACACTGAAACACACACACACACTGAAACACAGAAACACACATGCTGAAACACACACATGCTGAAACACACACACTGAAACACACTCACACTGAAACACACACGCTGAAACACACACACTGAAACACACACACTTAAACACACACACTGAAACACACACACACACTGAAACACACACACACACACTGAAACACACACACACACTGAAACACAGAAACACACATGCTGAAACACACACATGCTGAAACACACACACTGAAACACACTCACACTGAAACACACACACTGAAACACACACAGAAAATGAAACACACAGAAACACACACGCTGAAACACACACACGCTGAAACACACACACTGAAACACACACACACTGAAACACACACACACTGAAACACACACACTGAAAAACACAAACACACTAAAACACACTCACACTCAAACACACACACACTGAAACACTCATACACTGAAACACCCACGCACTGAAACATACGCACACTGAAACACACACACACACTGAAACACACACACACTGAAACACACACACTCTGAAACACACACACTCTGAAACACACACACTGAAACACACACACTGAAACACACACACACTGAAAAACACACACTGAAAAACACACACTGAAACAAAAATTCACTGAAACACACACACTGAAACACACACACTGAAACACACAAACTGAAACACACACAAACTGAAACAGACACACACTGTAACAAATACACACCGAAACACACACACATTGAAACACACATACACACTGAAACACACACACTCTGAAACAAACACACACTGAAACACACACACTGAAAAACACACACTGAAACACACACACACTGAAACACACACACACACTGAAACACACACACTGAAACACACACACACTGAAACACACACACTGAAACACACACACACACTAAAACACAAACACACTGAACCACACAGACACACACTGAAACCGACACACACTGAAACACACATACTGAAACACACACACACTGAAACACAAACACACTGAACCACACACACACACACACTGAAACAGACACACACTGAAACAAACACATACTGAAACACACACACACTGAACCACACACACACACACTGAAACACACACACACTGAAACACACACACTGAAACACACACACTGAAACACACACACACTGAAACGCACATACTGAAACACACACACACACACTGAAACACACACACACACTTGCTGAAACACACAGACACTGAAACACACACACACTGAAACACACACACACACTGAAACACAAACACACTGAACCACACAGACACACACTGAAACAGACACATGCTGAAACAAACACATACTGAAACACAGACACACTGAAACACACACACACACTGAAACACAAACACACTGAACCACACAGACACACACTGAAACACACACACTGAAACACACACACACTGAAACACACACACTGAAACACACACACACACTAAAACACAAACACACTGAACCACACAGACACACACTGAAACAGACACATACTGAAACAAACACATACTGAAGCACAAACACACTGAAACACACACACTGAAACACACACACACTGAAACACAAACACACTGAACCACACACACACACACACTGAAACAGACACACACTGAAACACACACACACACTGAAACACAAACACACTGAACCACACAGACACACACTGAAACAGACACATGCTGAAACAAACACATACTGAAACACAGACACACTGAAACACACACACACACTGAAACACAAACACACTGAACCACACAGACACACACTGAAACACACACACTGAAACACACACACACTGAAACACACACACTGAAACACACACACACACTAAAACACAAACACACTGAACCACACAGACACACACTGAAACAGACACATACTGAAACAAACACATACTGAAGCACAAACACACTGAAACACACACACTGAAACACACACACACTGAAACACAAACACACTGAACCACACACACACACACACTGAAACAGACACACACTGAAACAAACACATACTGAAACACACACACACTGAACCACACACACACTGAAACACACACACTGAAACACACACACACTGAAACACACACACTGAAACACACACACACACTAAAACACAAACACACTGAACCACACAGACACACACTGAAACCGACACACACTGAAACACACATACTGAAACACACACACACTGAAACACAAACACACTGAACCACACAGACACACACTGAAACAGACACATACTGAAACAAACACATACTGAAGCACAAACACACTGAAACACACACACTGAAACACACACACACTGAAACACAAACACACTGAACCACACACACACACACACTGAAACAGACACACACTGAAACAAACACATACTGAAACACACACACACTGAACCACACACACACTGAAACACACACACTGAAAAACACACACGCTGAAACACACACACTGAAACACACACACTGAAACACACCCACACTGAAACACACACACACTGAAACACACACACACTGAAACACACACACTGAAACACACGCACTGAAACACACACACAGTGAAAAACACACAATGTAACAAAAAGACACTGAAACACACACACTGAAACAGACACACTGAAACACACAAACTGAAACACACAAACTGAAACAGACACACACTGTAACAAATACACACCAAAACACACACACATTCAAACACACACACATTGAAACACACACTTTGAAACACACACACTAAAACACACACACTGAAACACACACACTGAAACACACACACACACTGAAACACAAACACACTGAAACACACACACACACTGAAACAGACACACACTGAAACACACATACTGAAACACACATACTGAAACACACACACACTGAAGCCCACACACAGACTGTACCACAAACAAACTGAACCACATAGACACACACTGAAACAGACGCACACTGAAACAAACACATACTGAAACACACACACACTGAAACACACACACTGAAACACACACACTGAAACACACAAACTGAAACACACACAAACTGAAACAGACACACACTGTAACAAATACACACCGAAACACACACACATTCAAACACACACACATTGAAACACACACATTGAAACACACACACTAAAACACACACACTGAAACACACACACGCTGAAGCACACCCAGACTGAAACAGACAAACACACTGAAACACAAACACACTGAACCACACAGACACACTGAAACACACACACACACTGAAACAGACGCACACTGAAACACACATACTGAAACACACACACACTGAAACACACACACACTGAAACACAAACACACTGTACCACACACACACACACACGGAAACAGACACACACTGAAACACACACGCTGAAACACACACGCTGAAACACACACACACAGAAACACACACGCTGAAACACACACACACACACTGAAACACACACACACTGAAACACACACGCTGAAACACACACGCTGAAACACACACACACTGAAACACACACACACTGAAACACACACACTCTGAAACACACACACACTGAAACACACACACTGAAACACACACACTGAAACACACACACACACAAAATGAAACACACAGAAACACACACACAGTGAAACACACACACATTGAAACACACACACACTGAAACACACACATATTGAAACACACACACACTGAAACACTCACACACTGAAACACCCACACACTGAAACACACACACACTGAAACACACATACACACTGAAGCACACACACTCTGAAACACACACACACTGAAACACACACACTGAAACACACACACTGAAACACACACACACTGAAACACACACACACACTGAAACACAAACACACTGAACCACACAGACACACGCTGAAACACACACACTGAAACACACACACACTGAAACACACACACTGAAACACACACACACACTGAAACACAAACACACTGAACCACACAGACACACACTGAAACAGACACATACTGAAACAAACACATACTGAAGCACAAACACACTGAAACACACACACTGAAACACACACACACTGAAACACAAACACACTGAAACACACAGACACACTGAAACAGACACACACTGAAACACACATACTGAAACACACACACACTGAAACACAAACACACTGAACCACACACACACACACACTGAAACAGACACACACTGAACAAACACATACTGAAACACACACCCACTGAACCACACACACACACACACTGAAACACACACACACTGAAACACACACACTGAAACACACACACTGAAACACACACACACTGAAACGCACATACTGAAACACACACACACACACTGAAACACACACACACACTTGCTGAAACACACATGCTGAAACACACAGACACTGAAACACACACACACTGAAACACACACACACACTGAAACACAAACACACTGAACCACACAGACACACACTGAAACAGACACATGCTGAAACAAACACATACTGAAACACACACACACTGAAACACACACACTGAAACACACACAGACACTGAAACACAAACACACTGAAACACACACACACACTGAAACAGACACACACTGAAACAAACACATACTGAAACACACACACACTGAAACACACACACTGAAACACATTGAAACACACACATGCTGATACACACACACGCTGAAACACACACGCTGAAACACACACACTGAAACACACACACTGAAACACACACATACACTGAAACACACACACACACACACTGAAACACACACACACACTGAAACACAGAAACACACATGCTGAAACACACACATGCTGAAACACACACACTGAAACACACTCACACTGAAACACACACGCTGAAACACACACACTGAAACACACGCACTTAAACACACACACTGAAACACACACACACACTGAAACACACACACACACACTGAAACACACACACACACTGAAACACAGAAACACACATGCTGAAACACACACATGCTGAAACACACACACTGAAACACACTCACACTGAAACACACACACTGAAACACACACAGAAAATGAAACACACAGAAACACACACGCTGAAACACACACACGCTGAAACACACACACTGAAACACACACACACTGAAACACACACACACTGAAACACACACACTGAAAAACACAAACACACTAAAACACACTCACACTCAAACACACACACACTGAAACACTCATACACTGAAACACCCACGCACTGAAACATACGCACACTGAAACACACACACACACTGAAACACACACACACTGAAACACACACACTCTGAAACACACACACTCTGAAACACACACACTGAAACACACACACTGAAACACACACACACTGAAAAACACACACTGAAAAACACACACTGAAACAAAAAGTCACTGAAACACACACACTGAAACACACACACTGAAACACACAAACTGAAACACACACAAACTGAAACAGACACACACTGTAACAAATACACACCGAAACACACACACATTGAAACACACATACACACTGAAACACACACACTCTGAAACAAACACACACTGAAACACACACACTGAAAAACACACACTGAAACACACACACACTGAAACACACACACACACTGAAACACACACACTGAAACACACACACACTGAAACACACACACTGAAACACACACACACACTAAAACACAAACACACTGAACCACACAGACACACACTGAAACCGACACACACTGAAACACACATACTGAAACACACACACACTGAAACACAAACACACTGAACCACACACACACACACACTGAAACAGACACACACTGAAACAAACACATACTGAAACACACACACACTGAACCACACACACACACACTGAAACACACACACACTGAAACACACACACTGAAACACACACACTGAAACACACACACACTGAAACGCACATACTGAAACACACACACACACTGAAACACACACACACACTTGCTGAAACACACAGACACTGAAACACACACACACTGAAACACACACACACACTGAAACACAAACACACTGAACCACACAGACACACACTGAAACAGACACATGCTGAAACAAACACATACTGAAACACAGACACACTGAAACACACACACACACTGAAACACAAACACACTGAACCACACAGACACACACTGAAACACACACACTGAAACACACACACACTGAAACACACACACTGAAACACACACACACACTAAAACACAAACACACTGAACCACACAGACACACACTGAAACAGACACATACTGAAACAAACACATACTGAAGCACAAACACACTGAAACACACACACTGAAACACACACACACTGAAACACAAACACACTGAACCACACACACACACACACTGAAACAGACACACACTGAAACAAACACATACTGAAACACACACACACTGAACCACACACACACTGAAACACACACACTGAAACACACACACTGAAACACACACACACTGAAACGCACATACTGAAACACACACACACACACTGAAACACACACACACACTTGCTGAAACACACAGACACTGAAACACACACACACTGAAACACACACACTCACTGAAACACAAACACACTGAACCACACAGACACACACTGAAACAGACACACACTGAAACACACATACTGAAACACACACACACTGAAACACAAACACACTGAACCACACACACACACACACTGAAACAGACACACACTGAAACAAACACATACTGAAACACACACACACTGAACCACACACACACACACTGAAACACACACACACTGAAACACACACACACTGAAACACACACACTGAAACACACACACTGAAACACACACACACTGAAACGCACATACTGAAACACACACACACACACTGAAACACACACACACACTTGCTGAAACACACAGACACTGAAACACACACACACTGAAACACACACACACACTGAAACACAAACACACTGAACCACACAGACACACACTGAAACAGACACATGCTGAAACAAACACATACTGAAACACACACACACTGAAACACACACACTGAAACACACACAGACACTGAAACACAAACACACTGAAACACACACGCACACTGAAACAGACACACACTGAAACAAACACATACTGAAACACACACACACTGAAACACACACGCTGAAACACATTGAAACACACACATGCTGATACACACACACGCTGAAACACACACGCTGAAACACACACACACTGAAACACACACACACTGAAACACACACACACACTGAAACACACACACACACTGAAACACACACACTGAAAAACACACACACTCAAACACACACACATTCAAACACACACACACTGAAACACACACACTGAAACACACACACACTGAAACACACACACAGTGAAACACACACACACTGAAACACACACACTGAAACACACACACTGAAACACACACACCCTGAAAAACACAGACATTGAAACACACACACACTGAAACACAAACACACTGAAACACACACACACTGAAACAAACACACACACTGAAACACACACACACTGAAACACACACACACTGAAACACACACACACTGAAACACACACACTGAAACACACACACTGAAACACACACACTGACACACACACACTGAAAAACACACACGCACACTGAAACACACACACACACTGAAATACACAGAAACACACATGCTGAAACACACACATGCTGAAACACACATGCTGAAACACACACACTGAAACACACACACTGAAAGACACACACACAAAATGAAACACACAGAAACACACACGCTGAAACACACACGCTGAAACACACACACTGAAAAACACAAACACAATGTAACACTCAGACACACTGAAACACACACACACTGAAACACACACACAAACACACACACAAACACACACACATTGAAACACAAACACACTGAAACACTCACACACTGAAACACCCACACACTGAAACACACACACACTGAAACACACGCACACTGAAACACACACACACACTGAAACACACACACACTGAAACACACACACTCTGAAACACACACACACTGAAACATACTGAAACACACACACTGAAACACACACACGCTGAAAAACACACACTGAAAAACACACACTGAAACAAAAAGACACTGAAACACACACACT
This sequence comes from Somniosus microcephalus, assembly GCF_052327205.1. NCBI lineage: Eukaryota > Metazoa > Chordata > Chondrichthyes > Squaliformes > Somniosidae > Somniosus > Somniosus microcephalus. Next base: position 8,306,095 of record NC_141014.1, on the reverse strand, counting down.
GAAACACACACACTGAAACACACAAACTGAAACACACACAAACTGAAACAGACACACACTGTAACAAATACACACCGAAACACACACACATTGAAACACACACACATTGAAACACACACATTGAAACACACACACTAAAACACACACACTGAAAAACACATACGCTGAAACAAACACACACTGAAACACACACACACACTGAAACACACAGACACACTGAAACACACACACTCAAACACACACACACTCAAACACACACACACTCAAACACACACACACTGAAACACACACACTGAAACACACACACACTGAAACACACACACACACTGAAACACACAGACACACTGAAACACACACACTAAAATACACCCCCACTCAAACACACACACACTCAAACACACACACACTCAAACACACACACACTGAAACACACACACTGAAACACCCACACACTGAAACACACACACACTGAAACACACGCACACTGAAACACACACACACTGAAACACACACACACTGAAACAAACACACACACTGAAACACACACACACTGAAACACACACGCACTGAAACACACACACACTGAAAAACACACACACTGAAACACACACACTGAAACACACCCACTGAAACACACCCACACTGAAACACACACACACTGAAACACACACACACTGAAACACACACACTGAAACACACGCACTGAAACACACACACAGTGAAAAACACACAATGTAACAAAAAGACACTGAAACACACACACTGAAACAGACACACTGAAACACACAAACTGAAACACACACAAACTGAAACAGACACACACTGTAACAAATACACACCAAAACACACACACATTCAAACACACACACATTGAAACACACACTTTGAAACACACACACTAAAACACACACACTGAAACACACACACTGAAACACACACACACACTGAAACACAAACACACTGAAACACACACACACACTGAAACAGACACACACTGAAACACACATACTGAAACACACATACTGAAACACACACACACTGAAGCCCACACACAGACTGTACCACAAACAAACTGAACCACATAGACACACACTGAAACAGACGCACACTGAAACAAACACATACTGAAACACACACACACTGAAACACACACACTGAAACACACACACTGAAACACACAAACTGAAACACACACAAACTGAAACAGACACACACTGTAACAAATACACACCGAAACACACACACATTCAAACACACACACATTGAAACACACACATTGAAACACACACACTAAAACACACACACTGAAACACACACACGCTGAAGCACACCCAGACTGAAACAGACAAACACACTGAAACACAAACACACTGAACCACACAGACACACTGAAACACACACACACACTGAAACAGACGCACACTGAAACACACATACTGAAACACACACACACTGAAACACACACACACTGAAACACAAACACACTGTACCACACACACACACACACGGAAACAGACACACACTGAAACACACACGCTGAAACACACACGCTGAAACACACACACACTGAAACACACACGCTGAAACACACACACACACACTGAAACACACACACACTGAAACACACACGCTGAAACACACACGCTGAAACACACACACACTGAAACACACACACACTGAAACACACACACTCTGAAACACACACACACTGAAACACACACACTGAAACACACACACTGAAACACACACACACACAAAATGAAACACACAGAAACACACACACAGTGAAACACACACACATTGAAACACACACACACTGAAACACACACATATTGAAACACACACACACTGAAACACTCACACACTGAAACACCCACACACTGAAACACACACACACTGAAACACACATACACACTGAAGCACACACACTCTGAAACACACACACACTGAAACACACACACTGAAACACACACACTGAAACACACACACACTGAAACACACACACACACTGAAACACAAACACACTGAACCACACAGACACACGCTGAAACACACACACTGAAACACACACACACTGAAACACACACACTGAAACACACACACACACTGAAACACAAACACACTGAACCACACAGACACACACTGAAACAGACACATACTGAAACAAACACATACTGAAGCACAAACACACTGAAACACACACACTGAAACACACACACACTGAAACACAAACACACTGAAACACACAGACACACTGAAACAGACACACACTGAAACACACATACTGAAACACACACACACTGAAACACAAACACACTGAACCACACACACACACACACTGAAACAGACACACACTGAAACAAACACATACTGAAACACACACCCACTGAACCACACACACACACACTGAAACACACACACACTGAAACACACACACTGAAACACACACACTGAAACACACACACACTGAAACGCACATACTGAAACACACACACACACACTGAAACACACACACACACTTGCTGAAACACACATGCTGAAACACACAGACACTGAAACACACACACACTGAAACACACACACACACTGAAACACAAACACACTGAACCACACAGACACACACTGAAACAGACACATGCTGAAACAAACACATACTGAAACACACACACACTGAAACACACACACTGAAACACACACAGACACTGAAACACAAACACACTGAAACACACACACACACTGAAACAGACACACACTGAAACAAACACATACTGAAACACACACACACTGAAACACACACACTGAAACACATTGAAACACACACATGCTGATACACACACACGCTGAAACACACACGCTGAAACACACACACTGAAACACACACACTGAAACACACACATACACTGAAACACACACACACACACTGAAACACACACACACACTGAAACACAGAAACACACATGCTGAAACACACACATGCTGAAACACACACACTGAAACACACTCACACTGAAACACACACGCTGAAACACACACACTGAAACACACACACTTAAACACACACACTGAAACACACACACACACTGAAACACACACACACACACTGAAACACACACACACACTGAAACACAGAAACACACATGCTGAAACACACACATGCTGAAACACACACACTGAAACACACTCACACTGAAACACACACACTGAAACACACACAGAAAATGAAACACACAGAAACACACACGCTGAAACACACACACGCTGAAACACACACACTGAAACACACACACACTGAAACACACACACACTGAAACACACACACTGAAAAACACAAACACACTAAAACACACTCACACTCAAACACACACACACTGAAACACTCATACACTGAAACACCCATGCACTGAAACATACGCACACTGAAACACACACACACACTGAAACACACACACACTGAAACACACACACTCTGAAACACACACACTCTGAAACACACACACTGAAACACACACACTGAAACACACACACACTGAAAAACACACACTGAAAAACACACACTGAAACAAAAAGACACTGAAACACACACACTGAAACACACACACTGAAACACACAAACTGAAACACACACAAACTGAAACAGACACACACTGTAACAAATACACACCGAAACACACACACATTGAAACACACATACACACTGAAACACACACACTCTGAAACAAACACACACTGAAACACACACACTGAAAAACACACACTGAAACACACACACACTGAAACACACACACACACTGAAACACACACACTGAAACACACACACACTGAAACACACACACTGAAACACACACACACACTAAAACACAAACACACTGAACCACACAGACACACACTGAAACAGACACACACTGAAACACACATACTGAAACACACACACACTGAAACACAAACACACTGAACCACACACACACACACACACTGAAACAGACACACACTGAAACAAACACATACTGAAACACACACACACTGAAACACACACACACTGAAACACAAACACACTGAACCACACACACACACACTGAAACACACACACACTGAAACACACATACTGAAACACACACACACTGAAACACACACACACTGAAACACAAACACACTGTACCACACACACACACACACGGAAACAGACACACACTGAAACACACACGCTGAAACACACACGCTGAAACACACACACACTGAAACACACACGCTGAAACACACACACACACACTGAAACACACACACACTGAAACACACACACTGAAACACACACGCTGAAACACACACACACACACTGAAACACACACACACTGAAACACACACACTGAAACACACACGCTGAAACACACACACACTGAAACACACACACACTGAAACACACACACTCTGAAACACATACACACTGAAACACACACACTGAAACACACACACTGAAACACACACACACACAAAATGAAACACACAGAAACACACACACAGTGAAACACACACACATTGAAACACACACACACTGAAACACACACATATTGAAACACACACACACTGAAACACTCACACACTGAAACACCCACACACTGAAACACACACACACTGAAACTCACATACACACTGAAGCACACACACTCTGAAACACACACACACTGAAACACACACACTGAAACACACACACTGAAACACACACACACTGAAACACACACACACACTGAAACACAAACACACTGAACCACACAGACACACGCTGAAACACACACACTGAAACACACACACACTGAAACACACACACTGAAACACACACACACACTGAAACACAAACACACTGAACCACACAGACACACACTGAAACAGACACATACTGAAACAAACACATACTGAAGCACAAACACACTGAAACACACACACTGAAACACACACACACTGAAACACAAACACACTGAAACACACAGACACACTGAAACAGACACACACTGAAACACACATACTGAAACACACACACACTGAAACACAAACACACTGAAACAGACACACACTGAAACAAACACATACTGAAACACACACCCACTGAACCACGCACACACACACTGAAACACACACACACTGAAACACACACACTGAAACACACACACTGAAACACACACACACTGAAACGCACATACTGAAACACACACACACACACTGAAACACACACACACACTTGCTGAAACACACATGCTGAAACACACAGACACTGAAACACACACACACTGAAACACACACACACACTGAAACACAAACACACTGAACCACACAGACACACACTGAAACAAACACATGCTGAAACAAACACATACTGAAACACACACACACTGAAACACACACACTGAAACACACACAGACACTGAAACACAAACACACTGAAACACACACACACACTGAAACAGACACACACTGAAACAAACACATACTGAAACACACACACACTGAAACACACACACTGAAACACATTGAAACACACACATGCTGATACACACACACGCTGAAACACACACGCTGAAACACACACACTGAAACACACACACTGAAACACACACATACACTGAAACACACACACACACACTGAAACACACACACACACTGAAACACAGAAACACACATGCTGAAACACACACATGCTGAAACACACACACTGAAACACACTCACACTGAAACACACACGCTGAAACACACACACTGAAACACACACACTTAAACACACACACTGAAACACACACACACACTGAAACACACACACACTGAAACACACATACTGAAACACACACACACTGAAACACACACACACTGAAACACAAACACACTGTACCACACACACACACACACGGAAACAGACACACACTGAAACACACACGCTGAAACACACACGCTGAAACACACACACACTGAAACACACACGCTGAAACACACACACACACACTGAAACACACACACACTGAAACACACACACTGAAACACACACGCTGAAACACACACACACACACTGAAACACACACACACTGAAACACACACACTGAAACACACACGCTGAAACACACACACACTGAAACACACACACACTGAAACACACACACTCTGAAACACACACACACTGAAACACACACACTGAAACACACACACTGAAACACACACACACACAAAATGAAACACACAGAAACACACACACAGTGAAACACACACACATTGAAACACACACACACTGAAACACACACATATTGAAACACACACACACTGAAACACTCACACACTGAAACACCCACACACTGAAACACACACACACTGAAACACACATACACACTGAAGCACACACACTCTGAAACACACACACACTGAAACACACACACTGAAACACACACACTGAAACACACACACACTGAAACACACACACACACTGAAACACAAACACACTGAACCACACAGACACACGCTGAAACACACACACTGAAACACACACACACTGAAACACACACACTGAAACACACACACACACTGAAACACAAACACACTGAACCACACAGACACACACTGAAACAAACACATACTGAAGCACAAACACACTGAAACACACACACTGAAACACACACACACTGAAACACAAACACACTGAAACACACAGACACACTGAAACAGACACACACTGAAACACACATACTGAAACACACACACACTGAAACACAAACACACTGAACCACACACACACACACACTGAAACAGACACACACTGAAACAAACACATACTGAAACACACACCCACTGAACCACACACACACACACTGAAACACACACACACTGAAACACACACACTGAAACACACACACTGAAACACACACACACTGAAACGCACATACTGAAACACACACACACACACTGAAACACACACACACACTTGCTGAAACACACATGCTGAAACACACAGACACTGAAACACACACACACTGAAACACACACACACACTGAAACACAAACACACTGAACCAGACAGACACACACTGAAACAGACACATACTGAAACAAACACATACTGAAACACACACACACTGAAACACACACACTGAAACACACACAGACACTGAAGCACAAACACACTGAAACACACACACACACTGAAACAGACACACACTGAAACAAACACATACTGAAACACACACACACTGAAACACACACACTGAAACACATTGAAACACACACATGCTGATACACACACACGCTGAAACACACACGCTGAAACACACACACTGAAACACACACACTGAAACACACACATACACTGAAACACACACACACACTGAAACACAGAAACACACATGCTGAAACACACACATGCTGAAACACACACACTGAAACACACTCACACTGAAACACACACGCTGAAACACACACACTGAAACACACACACTTAAACACACACACTGAAACACACACACACACTGAAACACACACACACACACTGAAACACACACACACACTGAAACACAGAAACACACATGCTGAAACACACACATGCTGAAACACACACACTGAAACACACTCACACTGAAACACACACACTGAAACACACACAGAAAATGAAACACACAGAAACACACACGCTGAAACACACACACGCTGAAACACATACACTGAAACACACACACACTGAAACACACACACACTGAAACACACACACTGAAAAACACACACACACTGAAACACACACACACTGAAACACACACGCTGAAACACACACGCTGAAACACACACACACTGAAACACACACACACTGAAACACACACACTCTGAAACACACACACACTGAAACACACACACTGAAACACACACACTGAAACACACACACACACAAAATGAAACACACAGAAACACACACACAGTGAAACACACACACATTGAAACACACACACACTGAAACACACACATATTGAAACACACACACACTGAAACACTCACACACTGAAACACCCACACACTGAAACACACACACACTGAAACACACATACACACTGAAGCACACACACTCTGAAACACACACACACTGAAACACACACACTGAAACACACACACTGAAACACACACACACTGAAACACACACACACACTGAAACACAAACACACTGAACCACACAGACACACGCTGAAACACACACACTGAAACACACACACACTGAAACACACACACTGAAACACACACACACACTGAAACACAAACACACTGAACCACACAGACACACACTGAAACAGACACATACTGAAACAAACACATACTGAAGCACAAACACACTGAAACACACACACTGAAACACACACACACTGAAACACAAACACACTGAAACACACAGACACACTGAAACAGACACACACTGAAACACACATACTGAAACACACACACACTGAAACACAAACACACTGAACCACACACACACACACACTGAAACAGACACACACTGAAACAAACACATACTGAAACACACACCCACTGAACCACACACACACACACTGAAACACACACACACTGAAACACACACACTGAAACACACACACTGAAACACACACACACTGAAACGCACATACTGAAACACACACACACACACTGAAACACACACACACACTTGCTGAAACACACATGCTGAAACACACAGACACTGAAACACACACACACTGAAACACACACACACACTGAAACACAAACACACTGAACCACACAGACACACACTGAAACAGACACATGCTGAAACAAACACATACTGAAACACACACACACTGAAACACACACACTGAAACACACACAGACACTGAAACACAAACACACTGAAACACACACACACACTGAAACAGACACACACTGAAACAAACACATACTGAAACACACACACACTGAAACACACACACTGAAACACATTGAAACACACACATGCTGATACACACACACGCTGAAACACACACGCTGAAACACACACACTGAAACACACACACTGAAACACACACATACACTGAAACACACACACACACACTGAAACACACACACACACTGAAACACAGAAACACACATGCTGAAACACACACATGCTGAAACACACACACTGAAACACACTCACACTGAAACACACACGCTGAAACACACACACTGAAACACACACACTTAAACACACACACTGAAACACACACACACACTGAAACACACACACACACACTGAAACACACACACACACTGAAACACAGAAACACACATGCTGAAACACACACATGCTGAAACACACACACTGAAACACACTCACACTGAAACACACACACTGAAACACACACAGAAAATGAAACACACAGAAACACACACGCTGAAACACACACACGCTGAAACACACACACTGAAACACACACACACTGAAACACACACACACTGAAACACACACACTGAAAAACACAAACACACTAAAACACACTCACACTCAAACACACACACACTGAAACACTCATACACTGAAACACCCATGCACTGAAACATACGCACACTGAAACACACACACACACTGAAACACACACACACTGAAACACACACACTCTGAAACACACACACTCTGAAACACACACACTGAAACACACACACTGAAACACACACACACTGAAAAACACACACTGAAAAACACACACTGAAACAAAAAGACACTGAAACACACACACTGAAACACACACACTGAAACACACAAACTGAAACACACACAAACTGAAACAGACACACACTGTAACAAATACACACCGAAACACACACACATTGAAACACACATACACACTGAAACACACACACTCTGAAACAAACACACACTGAAACACACACACTGAAAAACACACACTGAAACACACACACACTGAAACACACACACACACTGAAACACACACACTGAAACACACACACACTGAAACACACACACTGAAACACACACACACACTAAAACACAAACACACTGAACCACACAGACACACACTGAAACAGACACACACTGAAACACACATACTGAAACACACACACACTGAAACACAAACACACTGAACCACACACACACACACACACTGAAACAGACACACACTGAAACAAACACATACTGAAACACACACACACTGAAACACACACACACTGAAACACAAACACACTGAACCACACACACACACACTGAAACACACACACACTGAAACACACATACTGAAACACACACACACTGAAACACACACACACTGAAACACAAACACACTGTACCACACACACACACACACGGAAACAGACACACACTGAAACACACACGCTGAAACACACACGCTGAAACACACACACACTGAAACACACACGCTGAAACACACACACACACACTGAAACACACACACACTGAAACACACACACTGAAACACACACGCTGAAACACACACACACACACTGAAACACACACACACTGAAACACACACACTGAAACACACACGCTGAAACACACACACACTGAAACACACACACACTGAAACACACACACTCTGAAACACATACACACTGAAACACACACACTGAAACACACACACTGAAACACACACACACACAAAATGAAACACACAGAAACACACACACAGTGAAACACACACACATTGAAACACACACACACTGAAACACACACATATTGAAACACACACACACTGAAACACTCACACACTGAAACACCCACACACTGAAACACACACACACTGAAACTCACATACACACTGAAGCACACACACTCTGAAACACACACACACTGAAACACACACACTGAAACACACACACTGAAACACACACACACTGAAACACACACACACACTGAAACACAAACACACTGAACCACACAGACACACGCTGAAACACACACACTGAAACACACACACACTGAAACACACACACTGAAACACACACACACACTGAAACACAAACACACTGAACCACACAGACACACACTGAAACAGACACATACTGAAACAAACACATACTGAAGCACAAACACACTGAAACACACACACTGAAACACACACACACTGAAACACAAACACACTGAAACACACAGACACACTGAAACAGACACACACTGAAACACACATACTGAAACACACACACACTGAAACACAAACACACTGAAACAGACACACACTGAAACAAACACATACTGAAACACACACCCACTGAACCACGCACACACACACTGAAACACACACACACTGAAACACACACACTGAAACACACACACTGAAACACACACACACTGAAACGCACATACTGAAACACACACACACACACTGAAACACACACACACACTTGCTGAAACACACATGCTGAAACACACAGACACTGAAACACACACACACTGAAACACACACACACACTGAAACACAAACACACTGAACCACACAGACACACACTGAAACAAACACATGCTGAAACAAACACATACTGAAACACACACACACTGAAACACACACACTGAAACACACACAGACACTGAAACACAAACACACTGAAACACACACACACACTGAAACAGACACACACTGAAACAAACACATACTGAAACACACACACACTGAAACACACACACTGAAACACATTGAAACACACACATGCTGATACACACACACGCTGAAACACACACGCTGAAACACACACACTGAAACACACACACTGAAACACACACATACACTGAAACACACACACACACACTGAAACACACACACACACTGAAACACAGAAACACACATGCTGAAACACACACATGCTGAAACACACACACTGAAACACACTCACACTGAAACACACACGCTGAAACACACACACTGAAACACACACACTTAAACACACACACTGAAACACACACACACACTGAAACACACACACACTGAAACACACATACTGAAACACACACACACTGAAACACACACACACTGAAACACAAACACACTGTACCACACACACACACACACGGAAACAGACACACACTGAAACACACACGCTGAAACACACACGCTGAAACACACACACACTGAAACACACACGCTGAAACACACACACACACACTGAAACACACACACACTGAAACACACACACTGAAACACACACGCTGAAACACACACACACACACTGAAACACACACACACTGAAACACACACACTGAAACACACACGCTGAAACACACACACACTGAAACACACACACACTGAAACACACACACTCTGAAACACACACACACTGAAACACACACACTGAAACACACACACTGAAACACACACACACACAAAATGAAACACACAGAAACACACACACAGTGAAACACACACACATTGAAACACACACACACTGAAACACACACATATTGAAACACACACACACTGAAACACTCACACACTGAAACACCCACACACTGAAACACACACACACTGAAACACACATACACACTGAAGCACACACACTCTGAAACACACACACACTGAAACACACACACTGAAACACACACACTGAAACACACACACACTGAAACACACACACACACTGAAACACAAACACACTGAACCACACAGACACACGCTGAAACACACACACTGAAACACACACACACTGAAACACACACACTGAAACACACACACACACTGAAACACAAACACACTGAACCACACAGACACACACTGAAACAAACACATACTGAAGCACAAACACACTGAAACACACACACTGAAACACACACACACTGAAACACAAACACACTGAAACACACAGACACACTGAAACAGACACACACTGAAACACACATACTGAAACACACACACACTGAAACACAAACACACTGAACCACACACACACACACACTGAAACAGACACACACTGAAACAAACACATACTGAAACACACACCCACTGAACCACACACACACACACTGAAACACACACACACTGAAACACACACACTGAAACACACACACTGAAACACACACACACTGAAACGCACATACTGAAACACACACACACACACTGAAACACACACACACACTTGCTGAAACACACATGCTGAAACACACAGACACTGAAACACACACACACTGAAACACACACACACACTGAAACACAAACACACTGAACCAGACAGACACACACTGAAACAGACACATACTGAAACAAACACATACTGAAACACACACACACTGAAACACACACACTGAAACACACACAGACACTGAAGCACAAACACACTGAAACACACACACACACTGAAACAGACACACACTGAAACAAACACATACTGAAACACACACACACTGAAACACACACACTGAAACACATTGAAACACACACATGCTGATACACACACACGCTGAAACACACACGCTGAAACACACACACTGAAACACACACACTGAAACACACACATACACTGAAACACACACACACACTGAAACACAGAAACACACATGCTGAAACACACACATGCTGAAACACACACACTGAAACACACTCACACTGAAACACACACGCTGAAACACACACACTGAAACACACACACTTAAACACACACACTGAAACACACACACACACTGAAACACACACACACACACTGAAACACACACACACACTGAAACACAGAAACACACATGCTGAAACACACACATGCTGAAACACACACACTGAAACACACTCACACTGAAACACACACACTGAAACACACACAGAAAATGAAACACACAGAAACACACACGCTGAAACACACACACGCTGAAACACATACACTGAAACACACACACACTGAAACACACACACACTGAAACACACACACTGAAAAACACAAACACACTAAAACACACTCACACTCAAACACACACACACTGAAACACTCATACACTGAAACACCCATGCACTGAAACATACGCACACTGAAACACACACACACACTGAAACACACACACACTGAAACACACACACTCTGAAACACACACACTCTGAAACACACACACTGAAACACACACACTGAAACACACACACACTGAAAAACACACACTGAAAAACACACACTGAAACAAAAAGACACTGAAACACACACACTGAAACACACACACTGAAACACACAAACTGAAACACACACAAACTGAAACAGACACACACTGTAACAAATACACACCGAAACACACACACATTGAAACACACATACACACTGAAACACACACACTCTGAAACAAACACACACTGAAACACACACACTGAAAAACACACACTGAAACACACACACACTGAAACACACACACACACTGAAACACACACACTGAAACACACACACACTGAAACACACACACTGAAACACACACACACACTAAAACACAAACACACTGAACCACACAGACACACACTGAAACAGACACACACTGAAACACACATACTGAAACACACACACACTGAAACACAAACACACTGAACCACACACACACACACACTGAAACAGACACACACTGAAACAAACACATACTGAAACACACACACACTGAACCACACACACACACACTGAAACACACACACACTGAAACACACACACTGAAACACACACACTGAAACACACACACACTGAAACGCACATACTGAAACACACACACACACACTGAAACACACACACACACTTGCTGAAACACACAGACACTGAAACACACACACACTGAAACACACACACACACTGAAACACAAACACACTGAACCACACAGACACACACTGAAACAGACACATGCTGAAACAAACACATACTGAAACACAGACACACTGAAACACACACACACACTGAAGCACAAACACACTGAACCACACAGACACACACTGAAACACACACACTGAAACACACACACACTGAAACACACACACTGAAACACACACACACACTAAAACACAAACACACTGAACCACACAGACACACACTGAAACAGACACATACTGAAACAAACACATACTGAAGCACAAACACACTGAAACACACACACTGAAACACACACACACTGAAACACAAACACACTGAACCACACACACACACACACTGAAACAGACACACACTGAAACAAACACATACTGAAACACACACACACTGAACCACACACACACTGAAACACACACACTGAAACACACACACTGAAACACACACACACTGAAACGCACATACTGAAACACACACACACACACTGAAACACACACACACACTTGCTGAAACACACAGACACTGAAACACACACACACTGAAACACACACACTCACTGAAACACAAACACACTGAACCACACAGACACACACTGAAACAGACACACACTGAAACACACATACTGAAACACACACACACTGAAACACAAACACACTGAACCACACACACACACACACTGAAACAGACACACACTGAAACAAACACATACTGAAACACACACACACTGAACCACACACACACACACTGAAACACACACACACTGAAACACACACACACTGAAACACACACACTGAAACACACACACTGAAACACACACACTGAAACACACACACACACACTGAAACACACACACACACTTGCTGAAACACACAGACACTGAAACACACACACACTGAAACACACACACACACTGAAACACAAACACACTGAAACATACGCACACTGAAACACACGCAGACTGAAACACACACACACACTGAAACACACACACACTGAAACACACATACTCTGAAACACACACACTCTGAAACACACACACTGAAACACACACACTGAAACACACACACACTGAAAAACACACACTGAAAAACACACACTGAAACAAAAAGACAATGAAACACACACACTGAAATACACACACTGAAACACACAAACTGAAACACACACAAACTGAAACAGACACACACTGTAACAAATACACACCGAAACACACACACATTGAAACACACATACATTGAAACACACAAATTGAAACACACACACTAAAACACACACACTGAAACACACACACGCTGAAACAAACACACGCTGAAACACACACACTGAAAGACACACTGAAACACACACACACTGAAACACACACAAACTGAAACACACACACACTGAAACACACACACACACTGAAATGCACAGACACACTGAAACACACACATTGAAACACACACACTCAAACACACACACAGTCAAACACACACACACTGAAACACACAGACTGAAACACCCACACATTGAATCACACACACACTGAATCACACGCACACTGAAACACACACACACACTGAAACACACACACACTGAAACACAAACACACTGAAACACACAGACACACTGAAACAGACACACACTGAAACACACATACTGAAACACACACACACTGAAACACAAACACACTGCACCACACACACACACACACTGAAGCAGACACACACTGAAACAAACACATACTGAAACACACACACACTGAACCACACACACACACACTGAAACACACACACACTGAAACACACACGCTGAAACACACACACTGAAATACACACACACTGAAACGCACACACTGAAACACACACACACACACTGAAACACACACACACACTTGCTGAAACACACATGCTGAAACACACACACACTGAAACACACACACACTGAAAAACACACACAAACACACACACATTGAAACACACACACATTGAAGCACACACACACTGAAACACTCACACACTGAAACACCCACACACTGAAACACACACACACTGAAACACACACACACTGAAACACACACACACACTGAAACACACACACACTGAAACACACACACTCTGAAACACACACACACTGAAACACATACACTGAAACACACACACACTGAAACACAAACACACTGAACCACACAGACACACACTGAAACAGACACATGCTGAAACAAACACATTGAAACACACACACACTGAAACACACACACTGAAACACACACAGATACTGAAACACAAACACACTGAACCACACAGACACACACTGAAACAGACACATGCTGAAACAAACACATTGAAACACACACACTGAAACACACACACTGAAACACACACAGACACTGAAACACAAACACACTGACACCCACACACACACGCTGAAACAGACACACACTGAAACAAACACATACTGAAACACACAAACACTGAAACACACACGCTGAAACACATTGAAACACACACATGCTGATACACACACACGCTGAAACACACACGCTGAAACACACACACTGAAACACACACACTGAAACACACACACTGAAACACACACACACACTGAAACACACACACACACTGAAACACACACAAACACTGAAACACACACGCTGAAACACATTGAAACACACACATGCTGATACACACACATGCTGAAACACACACACTGAAACACACTCACACTGAAACACACACACTGAAACACACACAGAAAATGAAACACACAGAAACACACACGCTGAAACACACACACGCTGAAACACACACACTGAAACACACACACACTGAAACAAACACACACTGAAAAACACAAACACACTAAAACACTCAGACACACTGAAACACACACACGCTGAAACACACACACTGAAACACAAACACACTCAAACACACACACACTCAAACACACACACACTGAAATACTCATACACTGAAACACCCGCACACTGAAACATACGCACACTGAAACACACGCACACTGAAACACACACACACACTGAAACACACACACATTGAAACACACACACTCTGAAACACACACACTCTGAAACATACACACTGAAACACACACACTGAAAAACACACACTGAAAAACACACACTGAAACAAAAAGACACTGAAACACACACACTGAAACACACACACTGAAACACACACACACTTAAACACACACACACACTGAAACGCACAGACACACTGAAACACACACACTGAAACACACACACTCAAACACACACACAGTCAAACACACACACACTGAAACACACAGACTGAAACACCCACACATTGAATCACACACACACTGAAACACATGCACACTGAAACACACACACACACTGAAACACACACACACTGAAACACACATACTCTGAAACACACACACACTGAAACACACAAACTGAAACACACGCACTGAAACACACACACACTGAAAAACACACACTGAAAAACACACAATGAAACAAAAAGACACTGAAACACACAAACTGAAACACACACACTGAAACACACAAACTGAAACACACACAAACTGAAACAGACACACACTGTAACAAATATACACCGAAACACACACACATTGAAACACACACACATTGAAACACACACATTGAAACACACACATTGAAACACACACACTAAAACACACACACTGAAACACACACACGCTGAAACGAACACACGCTGAAACACACACACTGAAAGCCACACTGAAACACACACACACTGAAACACACACACACTGAAACACACACACACTGAAACACACACACACTGAAACACACACACACTGAAACACATACACTGAAACACACACACACTGAAACACACACACACACTGAAACACAAACACACGGAACCACACAGACACACACTGAAACAGACACATGCTGAAACAAACACATTGACACATACACACACTGAAACACACACACTGAAACACACACAGACACTGAAACACAAACACACTGACACCCACACACACACGCTGAAACAGACACACACTGAAACAAACACATACTGAAACACACAAACACTGAAACACACATGCTGAAACACATTGAAACACACACATGCTAATACACACACACGCTGAAACACACACGCTGAAACACACACACTGAAACACACACACTGAAACACACACACTGAAACACACACACACACTGAAACACACACACACACTGAAACACACACACACACTGAAACACACATGCTGAAACACACACACTGAAACACACTCACACTGAAACACACACACTGAAACACACACAGAAAATGAAACACACAGAAACACACACGCTGAAACACACACACACTGAAACACACACACTGAAACACACACACACTGAAACACACACACACTGAAACACACACACACTGAAAAACACAAACACACTAAAACACTCAGACACACTGAAACACACACACGCTGAAACACACACACTGAAACACAAACACACTCAAACACACACACACTCAAACACACACACACTGAAATACTCATACACTGAAACACCCGCACACTGAAACATACGCACACTGAAACACATGCACACTGAAACACACACACACACTGAAACACACACACACTGAAACACACACACTCTGAAACACACACACTCTGAAACATACACACTGAAACACACACACACTGAAAAACACACACTGAAAAACACACACTGAAACAAAAAGACACTGAAACACACACACTGAAACACACACACTGAAACACACAAACTGAAACACACACAAACTGAAACAGACACACACTGTAACAAATACACACCGAAACACACACACATTGAAACACACATACATTGAAACACACAAATTGAAACACACACACTAAAACACACACACTGAAACACACACATGCTGAAACAAACACACGCTGAAACACACACACTGAAAGACACACTGAAACACACACACACTGAAACACACACACACTGAAACACACACACACTTAAACACACACACACACTGAAACGCACAGACACACTGAAACACACACACTGAAACACACACACTCAAACACACACACAGTCAAACACACACACACTGAAACACACAGACTGAAACACCCACACATTGAATCACACACACACTGAAACACATGCACACTGAAACACACACACACACTGAAACACACACACACTGAAACACACATACTCTGAAACACACACACACTGAAACACACACACTGAAACACACGCACTGAAACACACACACACTGAAAAACACACACTGAAAAACACACAATGAAACAAAAAGACACTGAAACACACAAACTGAAACACACACACTGAAACACACAAACTGAAGCACACACAATCTGAAACAGACACACACTGTAACAAATATACACCGAAACACACACACATTGAAACACACACACATTGAAACACACACATTGAAACACACACATTGAAACACACACACTAAAACACACACACTGAAACACACACACGCTGAAATGAACACACGCTGAAACACACACACTGAAAGCCACACTGAAACACACACACACTGAAACACACACACACTGAAACACACACACACTGAAACACACACACACACTGAAACACACACACTGAAACACACACACATTCAAACACACACACACTCAAACACACACACACTGAAACACACAGACTGAAACACCCACACACTGAAACACACACACACTGAAACACACGCACACTGAAACACACACACACACTGAAACACACACAAACTGAAATACACACACTGAAACACACACACACTGAAAAACACACACTGAAAAACACACACTGAAACAAATAGACACTGAAACACACACACTGAAACACACACACTGAAACACACAAACTGAAACACACACAAACTGAAACACACACACACACTGAAACACACAGACACACTGAAACACATTTTGCAGCACTCCCTCTTGCAAAATGGATCTTTGGAGAGAGACCAAGGTAGATAGCTTCCTGCTTTGGCCCAACACTTGGCCAGGTACTTCTGGCTTCAGGCCACAGATTTCCAGTAGTCTTTGCCTTCATTGACATCTCATTGTTTGCCAGCATATTATGGAGGCTGCAATGGGTGTCAACGCAAGCTTTCTCAATTACATCCAAAGGGCTCACAGACGCCGTGAGAGAGTGGCAGCCCTGGCTAGGCGGAGAGGGGGCAACAGGCATCGGCAAAGGAGGCCTTACCCATCCAGGGTATACCGCCAGCAGTTCTCCTATCTCAACATGTCTGAGGAGCAGTGTGTTCGGAGGCTGCGATTCAGAAGGGACGTGGTCACAGAGATCTGCCACCTGCTTGGCGGTGATCTGCAGCCACAGCTGAGGAGCAGGACGTCTCTGTCGGTGGCAGTCAAGGTGACGGTGGCTCTCAACTTCTATGCCACTGGCTCCTTCCAAGCCACTACTGGGGACATTGCCAGCATCATCCAGTTCGCCTTGCATTGCTGCATCTGCCAGGTGACCAATGCCCTTTTCCAAAGGAGACGTCAGTTCATCTCCTTCTCCATGGCCCTTGCCAAGCAGCAACAGCGTGCAATGGGCTTTGCAGCATTCGCAGGCTTCCCCATGGTGTAGGGCGCCATTGACTGCACGCATGTGGCTTTGCGGGCACCTCTGGAGAATGCCGAGGATTACCGCAACCGGAAGAGCTACCATTCGCTGAACGTACAGCTGGTGTGTGACCACAGGCAGCTCATCCTAGCTGTCAATGCCCGCTTTCCAGGCAGCAGCCACGATGCCTTCATCCTGCGACAAACTTCTGTGGCAGACATGTTCCAGGCCCAGCCTCACCCACGCGGATGGCTTATCGGGGACAAAGGCTATCCTTTGTGTACCTGGCTGATGACCCCGCTCCGTGCGCCCAGCACCCCTGCTGAAGAGAGGTACAACGAGAGCCATCAAGCGACCAGGAACATCATCGAACAAACAATCGGCGTCTTGAAGCAACGGTTCCGCTGTCTCGATCGTTCTGGTGGAGCCCTGCAGTATTCACCGGAGCGAGTCTCCCATTTTGTGGTCGTTTGCTGCATGCTGCACAACCTGGCTATCCGCAGGACTCAGCCACTGCCACCACAGATTGGAGGACCACCTGAGGAGGAGGAGCAGGAGGAGGAGGAGGAGGACCAGCACAGGAGGGAGGCACAAAGTGCAAGGGCCGCCCGTCGCCAGCTTATTGAACGTCGGTTCTAGGCCCCCTCTCAGGGACTGGCTTATGCCAATGTCAGCAGATGAATGTAGCCACTCCACAAGCCCTCAGCCGAGCAGGGCAACCAGGACTTAACCAAAAAACCATGCACACTGCAATTTAACAACAATAATTTATTGAAAACCTCTGCCCTTCCCACATTACATGCTCATGTGGAGAAGCCCCCTCCAAAAACACAAAACTACCAGTCTCGGCCTTACATAAAGAAAGAAAGACACCAGTCTCGGCCTTACATAAAGAAAGAAAGACACCAGTCTCGGCCTTACATAAAGAAATAAAGACACCAGTCTCGGCCTTACATAAAGAAATAAAGACACCAGTCTCGGCCTTACACAAAAACAACTGCACCAGTGTCGGCCTTACAACAAGCACCAGGCATTTGTGCACACCTCTACTTTTTGGCCTGCGAGGGCGATGCCTTGCGCATCCTTGCCTGGCCCCTGCCCGCCCTGCTGCTCCTCCTCAATGCGAGCCCAGTGGCTGCAGCAAGGCTGGGGGAAGGCTGCTGAGGGGCAGATGGCAAGACGGCAGATGCCCTTGGGGGGCGGCCTGCACCAGCTCTGGCCTTGGAGTGGCCAGCTGCTGACTGCTCCAACTCTGGCTGGGCGGCAGCAGTCTGTCCAGCAGCTCGTGGCAGCTGTAATGGCGGAGTGGCAGTGTCGGCTGCAGGAATGGTGGCAACCTGGCAGATCGCAGGTGCTCGCTGGTCGCCTGAGACACTGGCAGTCACACGGGCCAGCACTGCAGCATGCGCAGCAAACAGCTGAAGGACAGACTGCTGGGCTGCTGCTGCGCGGCGAGTGCCCTTGCGATGCCTGGCTGATCCAGTGAGGGTGGCAGCAGTTAGTGCCCATGTGGCCCTGGTCTGTGTCCGCATGACACCAGCCAGTGAATGGACGGCACGACTGAGCACTTGGCTAGAAGCCGACTGTGCTGCCGCGAAGTCCTGCAGACTCCTGGCCTGTGCTGCCGCAATGTCCTGCAGACTCCTGGCCTGTGCTGCATTGAATTGTTCCAGACTCCTGGCCTGTGCTGCACTGAATTGTTGCAGACTCCTGGCCTGTGCTGCCCCGAATTCCTGCACACTCCTTGCCAGTGACTCTATGGAGTCAGGCATCCTTGCCACTGCAGCCATGAGCTCAGTGTGCCTGCGCTCAGCCTGGACGGCCATTTCCTCTAGGAGGTGCACCTCCTCTGCGCTGACCGTCGCAGGACTGGAGGCCGCACTCACCCTCTGGGGAGAAGTCCGCCGAGCTTCCCCACCCCTCCCGCATTGCTGCAGGCCGCTGGGCCCCGGAGCTTCACTCTCCTCCGACCCTTCCCCCCGGCTCCCCTCCAGGGAAGACGTGTCCCCTACATCGCCATGGGCTGGCGCGGCTGAGGGTGGCACTGATGGGCCGGCTTCCTCTTCCTCCTCCTCATCTTCCAAAGGGCTGACAGTGGCAGCTTGAGGGCCCGCCTCCTCACCTGGCGATTCACCATCTGAAAGCAGGAAGGCACAAGAGTAGCTTTAGAGTGAGGACAGGGCGGCAGCGAGGGAGGCATGAGTGGTGCCTTTCACCGCATTGGTCGGACAGTGGCAAAGGATGCTGATCTGATGCGCAAGTGGAACGAGAGAGGTCCAAAAGGTGATGCCCTTACCATTGGTGCCCAGAACAGGGTCGGCATCTCTACTGGTGACGGGGCCAATCAGCCAGACTCCCATAATGTGCTCCACACGCTGGTCGAGGTCAGAGAGCTCTTTGAGGTCAGGACGGCCTCCGCCGGTGTCAGTGCGGTTGCGCCGGTTGTGCGCAACCTTGCCCTGCAAGAGAAAGGATGGCCTCTAAGTACAGTGTGTAGCCCTGATCTTGTCTGCACTGTCTCCCATGGTCGAATAGCTTGGACAGTGTGTAGCCCTGATCTTGTCTGCACTGCCTCCCATGGTCGAATAGCTTGGACAGTGTGTAGCCCTGATCTTGTCTGCACTGCCTTCCATGGTCGAATAGCTTGGACAGTGTGTAGCCCTGATCTTGTCTGCACTGCCTCCCATGGTCGAATAGCTTGGACAGTGTGTAAAGTGCTGAATGTGCAATTGATTTTCATGCCAGTCCCATAGCTGCTGGATGAGGGCTGGCCATTAGGGCTTTCAGCTCCCTTTGCCCATAATGTGAGGTGCACATGCAGGGATGAGGAGGACACTGGAAAGGGTACTCACTCTGACAACCCGAGTGAGGTCATTGAACTTCTTCCGGCATTGCACAGGAGTCCTGGCAACCACGCTGTTGGAAGAGACCCTGTTGGACACCTCCCTCCAGGCTTTGCGGTAGGCGCTGGGCAGCGGCCTCTTGCCACCTTCTGGGAACAAAACATGGCGCCTGCGCTCCACTCCGCCAACCAGCACCCTCAGGTCTCCGTCGCTGAAGCGCTGCGCTCTCTCCCTGGCCTTCTCCACAGTCCTGGGCGTTGTACAGGTGAAGCTGAAGTGGTCAGGCCTAGGTTGAGGGCTGCAGTGTGCAGGGCGTGGCAGGCAAACAAATCGACCCTCCCACTTTAAGAGATGACCAGCGCCAGAGTGTCTGTCGTCAATCAAGAACTCGCCGCACCTGCGCTGCGCCCGGCCTCAGGGGTATCGCTCAGCACCGCTGGCTTAGCACCTAAAGATAGTTGTGCATCACCTGTTTTAGCGCAGCAGCAACCTCTTGGGGCGTTGCAACTGAATATCGGCGAAGGGGGCGCGACTATGCGCCGGGTGCAAAATTTAGCGGCCGCCCGACTTTACCGCCCCAAAAGTGGCTACACTGAATTTCTAGGCCACACACTGAAACACACACACCCTGAAAAACACACATGTTGAAATACACACACTGAAATACACACACACTGAAACACACACTGAAACACACACACTGAAACACACACACACTGAAACACACAGACAATGAAACACACACACTGAAACACACTGAAACACACACACTGAAACACACACTGAAACACACACACTGAAACACACACACTGAAACACACACACACTGAAACACCCAGACACTGAAACACACACGCTGAAACACACACACAAACACACAAAAAGACACACACACAAACACACACACTGAAACACACACACATTGAAACACACACACACTCAAACACACACACACTGAAAGACACACACACTGAAATACAAACACACTGAAACCCACACACACGCTGAAACACACAAGCTGAAACACACACACTCTGAAACACACACACTGAAGAAAAACACACACACACTGAAACAAACACACTGAAACAAACACACACTCTGAAACACAAACACACTGAAACACACACAGACACTGAAACACAAACACACTGAAACACACACACACACTGAAACACACACACACTGAAACACACACACACTGAAACACACACACTGAAACACACACACTGACACACACACACACACAGAAACACACACGCTGAAACACACACGCTGAAACACACACACTGAAACACACACACACACTGAAACACACACACACGCTGAAACACAAACACACTGAAACACACACAGTGAAGCACACACACACTGAAACATACACACATTGAAACACACACACTGAAACGCACATACATTGAAACACACACACTGGAACTAACACACTGAAACACATACACTGAAACACACACACACTGAAACACACAGACACTGAAACACACACACACTGAAACACACACACACACTGAAACAAACACACACACTGAAACACACACAGACTGAAACACACACACACTGAAACACACAGAAACACACAAGCTGAAACACACACATGCTGAAACACACACACTGAAACACACACTGAAACACATACACACTGAAACACACACACACTGAAATGCACACACACACTCACTGAAAAACACACACACACTGAAACACACACACTGAAACACACACACACTCTGAAACACAAACACACTGGAACACACACAAACACACTGAAACACACACACACTGAAACACCCACCCACACTGAAACAGACACACACTGAAAAAGACACACACTGAAACACACACACACTGAAACACACACACACACTGAAACAAACACACACACTGAAACACACACACTGAAACACACACACACTGAAACAGACAGAAACACACAAGCTGAAACACACACATGCTGAAACACACACACTGAAACACACACTGAAACACATACACACTGAAACACACACACACTGAAATGCACACACACTGAAACACACACACTCACTGAAAAACACACACACACTGAAACACACACACACTCTGAAACACAAACACACTGGAACACACACAAACACACTGAAACACACACACACTGAAACACCCACCCACACTGAAACAGACACACACTGAAAAAGACACACACTGAAACACACACACACTGAAACACACAAACACTGAAACACACACCCTGAAACACATTGAAACACACATACGCTGAAACACACACATGCTGAAACACACACGCTGAAACACACACTCGCTGAAACACACACACTGAAACACACACACACACACTGAAACACACAGAAACACAAACGCTGAAACACACACACACTGAAACACACACACTGAAACACACACACTGAAACACACACACACTGAAACACACACACTGAAACACACACACACTGAAACACACACACATTGAAACACACACACACTGAAACACTAACACACACACAAACACACACACATTTAAACACACACACACTGAAACACTCATACACTGAAACACCCACACACTGAAACACACACACACTGAAACACACACACACACTGAAACACACACACTGAAACACACACACACTGAAACACACACACTGAAACACACACACTGAAATACACACACATTGAAAAACACATACTGAAAAACACACACTGAAGCAAAAAGACACTGAAACACACACACTGAAACAAACACACTGAAACACACAAACGGAAACACACACAAACTGAAACAGACACACACTGTAACAAATACACACCGAAACACACACACATTAAAACACACACACATTGAAACACACACATTGAAACACACACACTGAAACACACACTCTGAAACACACACACTGAAACACACATACACACTGAAACACAAACACACACTGAAACAGACACACACTGAAACACACACACTGAAACACACAGAAACACACATGCTGAAACACACACACGCTGAAACACACACACACTGAAACACAAACACGCTGAAACACACACACTAAAACACACACTGAAACACACATACACTGAAACACACACACATTGAAACGCACACACACCGAAACACACACACACACTGAAACAGACAGACACACTGAAACACACACACTGAAACAAACACACACTGAAACACACAGACACTGAAACACACACGCACTGAAACACACACACACTGAAACGCACACACTGAAACACACACACTGAAACACACACACTGAAACACACACACACTCACTGAAACACAAATGCACTGAAACACACACACACTGAAACACACATGCACACTGAAACACACACACTGAAACACACATACTGAAACACACACACTGAAACTAACACTGAAACACAAAAACACAAACACACTGAAACACACACACACTGAAACACAAACACACTGAAACGCACACACTGAAACACACACTGAAGCACACACACTGAAACACACACACTGAAACACACACACTGAAACACAAACATACAAACAAATAACACACTAAAACACACACACTGAAACACAAACACACTGAAACACACACACACTGAAACACAAACACACTGAAACACAAACACACTGAAATGCACCCACCGAAACACACACACTGAAACACAAACACTGAAACACACACACTGAAACACACGCACTGAAGCACAAACATACAAACAAATAACACACTGAAACACACACACTGAAACACAAACACTCTGAAACACCCATACTGAAACACAAACATACAAACAAATAACACACTAAAACACAAACACTGAAACACAAACACTGAAACACGCACACACTGAAACACGCACACACTATAAGGCACACACTGATATGCACACACTGAAACACACACACTGAAACACACATGCACTGAAACACACACACACTGAAACGCACACACTGAAACACACACACTGAAACACACACACTGAAACACACACACAAGGAAACACACACACACGGAAACACAAACACACACACAAACACACACACATTGAAACACACACACACTGAAACACTCACACACTGAAACACCCACACACTGAAATACACACACACTGAAACACACACACACTGAAACACACACACACTGAAACACACACACGCTGAAACACACACACGCTGAAACACACACACGCTGAAACACACACACACTGAAACACACACACACTGAAACACACACACTGAAACACAAACACTGAAATACACACAGATTGAAAAACACACACTGAAAAACACACTGAAACAAAAAGACACTGAAACACACACACTGAAACACACACACTGAAACACACAAACGGAAACACACACAAACGGAAACAGACACACACTGTAACAAATACACACCGAAACAGACATTCATTCAAACACACACACATTGAAACACACACATTGAAACACACACACTAAAACACACACACTGAAACACACACACTGAAACACACACACACACTGAAACATAAACACACTGAAACACACACACACATGGAAACAGACACACACTGAAACACACACACACACTGAAACACACACACACTGAAACACACACACACGCTGAAACAGACACACACTGAAACATACACACACTGAAACACACACACACACTGAAACACACAAACACCGAAACACACACGCTGTAACACATTGAAACACACACACGCTGAAACACACACATGCTGAAACACACACGCTGAAACACACACACGCTGAAACACACACACTAAAACACACACTGAAACACACACACACTGAAACACACACACACTGAAACACACACACACTGAAACACACACACACTGAAACAGACAGACACACTGAAACACACATTGAAACACACACACACTGAAACACACACACTGAAACACACACACTGAAACACACACACACACTGAAACACAAACACACTGAAACACACACACACACTGAAACAGACACACACTGAAACACACACACTGAAACATACACACACTGAAACACACACACACTGAAACACAAACACACTGAAACACACACACACACTGAAACAGACACACACTGAAACAAACACATACTGAAACACACACACACTGAAACACACACGCTGAAACACATTAAAACACACACATGCTGATACACACACATGCTGAAACACACATGCTGAAACACACACACACTGAAACACACACACTGAAACACACACATACTGAAACACACACACACACACTGAAACACACACACACACTGAAACACACAGAAACACACATGCTGAAACACACACACGCTGAAACAAACACACGCTGAAACACACACACTGAAACACACACTGAAACACACACACACTGAAACACACACACACTGAAACACACAAACACACTGAATGACACAGACACACTGAAACACACACACTGAAACACACACACACTGAAACATACACACATTGAAACACACACACTGAAACGCACATACATTGAAACACACACACTGGAACTAACACACTGAAACACATACACTGAGACACACACACACTGAAACACACAGACACTGAAACACACAGACACTGAAACACACAGACACTGAAACACACACACACACTGAAACAAACACACACACTGAAACACACACACACTGAAACACACACACACTGAAACACACAAGCTGAAACACACACATGCTGAAACACACACACTGAATCACACACTGAAACACATACACACTGAAACACACACACACTGAAATGCACACACACTGAAACACACACACTCACTGAAAAACACACACACACTGAAACACACACACTGAAACACACACACACTCTGAAACACAAACACACTGGAACACACACAAACACACTGAAACACACACACACTGAAACACCCACCCACACTGAAACAGACACACACTGAAAAAGACACACACTGAAACACACACACACTGAAACACACACACACACTGAAACAAACACACACACTGAAACACACACACACTGAAACACACACACACTGAAACACACAGAAACACACAAGCTGAAACACACACATGCTGAAACACACACACTGAAACACACACTGAAACACATACACACTGAAACACACACACACTGAAATGCACACACACTGAAACACACACACTCACTGAAAAACACACACACACTGAAACACACACACACTCTGAAACACCCACCCACACTGAAACAGACACACACTGAAAAAGACACACACTGAAACACACACACACTGAAACACACAAACACTGAAACACACACCTGAAACACATTGAAACACACATACGCTGAAACACACACATGCTGAAACACACACGCTGAAACACACACTCGCTGAAACACACACACTGAAACACACACACACACACTGAAACACACAGAAACACAAACGCTGAAACACACACACACTGAAACACACACACTGAAACACACACACTGAAACACACACACACTGAAACACACACACTGAAACACACACACACTGAAACACACACACATTGAAACACACACACACTGAAACACTAACACACACACAAACACACACACATTTAAACACACACACACTGAAACACTCATACACTGAAACACACACACACACTGAAACACACACACTGAAACACACACACACTGAAACACACACACTGAAACACACACACTGAAATACACACACATTGAAAAACACATACTGAAAAACACAAACTGAAGCAAAAAGACACTGAAACACACACACTGAAACACACACACTGAAACACACAAACGGAAACACACACAAACTGAAACAGACACACACTGTAACAAATACACACCGAAACACACACACATTAAAACACACACACATTGAAACACACACATTGAAACACACACACTGAAACACACACTCTGAAACACACACACTGAAACACACATACACACTGAAACACAAACACACACTGAAACAGACACACACTGAAACACACACACTGAAACACACAGAAACACACATGCTGAAACACACACACGCTGAAACACACACACACTGAAACACAAACACGCTGAAACACACACACTAAAACACACACTGAAACACACATACACTGAAACACACACACATTGAAACGCACACACACCGAAACACACACACACACTGAAACAGACAGACACACTGAAACACACACACTGAAACAAACACACACTGAAACACACAGACACTGAAACACACACGCACTGAAACACACACACACTGAAACGCACACACTGAAACACACACACTGAAACACACACACTGAAACACACACACCCTGAAACACACACACACACTGAAACAGACACACACTGAAACACACACACTGAAACATACACACACTGAAACACACACACACTGAAACACAAACACACTGAAACACACACACACACTGAAACAGACACACACTGAAACAAACACATACTGAAACACACACACACTGAAACACACACGCTGAAACACATTAAAACACACACATGCTGATACACACACATGCTGAAACACACATGCTGAAACACACACACACTGAAACACACACACTGAAACACACACATACTGAAACACACACACACACACTGAAACACACACACACACTGAAACACACAGAAACACACATGCTGAAACACACACACGCTGAAACAAACACACGCTGAAACACACACACTGAAACACACACTGAAACACACACACACTGAAACACACACACACTGAAACACACAAACACACTGAATCACACAGACACACTGAAACACACACACTGAAACACACACACACTGAAACATACACACATTGAAACACACACACTGAAACGCACATACATTGAAACACACACACTGGAACTAACACACTGAAACACATACACTGAGACACACACACACTGAAACACACAGACACTGAAACACACAGACACTGAAACACACACACACTGAAACACACACACACACTGAAACAAACACACACACTGAAACACACACACACTGAAACACACACACACTGAAACACACAGAAACACACAAGCTGAAACACACACATGCTGAAACACACACACTGAATCACACACTGAAACACATACACACTGAAACACACACACACTGAAATGCACACAGACTGAAACACACACACTCACTGAAAAACACACACACACTGAAACACACACACTGAAACACACACACACTCTGAAACACAAACACACTGGAACACACACAAACACACTGAAACACACACACACTGAAACACCCACCCACACTGAAACAGACACACACTGAAAAAGACACACACTGAAACACACACACACTGAAACACACACACACACTGAAACAAACACACACACTGAAACACACACACACTGAAACACACACACACTGAAACACACAGAAACACACAAGCTGAAACACACACATGCTGAAACACACACACTGAAACACACACTGAAACACATACACACTGAAACACACACACACTGAAATGCACACACACTGAAACACACACACTCACTGAAAAACACACACACACTGAAACACACACACACTCTGAAACACAAACACACTGGAACACACACAAACACACTGAAACACACACACACTGAAACACCCACCCACACTGAAACAGACACACACTGAAAAAGACACACACTGAAACACACACACACTGAAACACACAAACACTGAAACACACACCCTGAAACACATTGAAACACACATACGCTGAAACACACACATGCTGAAACACACACGCTGAAACACACACTCGCTGAAACACACACACTGAAACACACACACACACACTGAAACACACAGAAACACAAACGCTGAAACACACACACACTGAAACACACACACTGAAACACACACACTGAAACACACACACACTGAAACACACACACTGAAACACACACACACTGAAACACACACACATTGAAACACACACACACTGAAACACTAACACACACACAAACACACACACATTTAAACACACACACACTGAAACACTCATACACTGAAACACACACACACACTGAAACACACACACTGAAACACACACACACTGAAACACACACACTGAAACACACACACTGAAATACACACACATTGAAAAACACATACTGAAAAACACACACTGAAGCAAAAAGACACTGAAACACACACACTGAAACACACACACTGAAACACACAAACGGAAACACACACAAACTGAAACAGACACACACTGTAACAAATACACACCGAAACACACACACATTAAAACACACACACATTGAAACACACACATTGAAACACACACACTGAAACACACACTCTGAAACACACACACTGAAACACACATACACACTGAAACACAAACACACACTGAAACAGACACACACTGAAACACACACACTGAAACACACAGAAACACACATGCTGAAACACACACACGCTGAAACACACACACACTGAAACACAAACACGCTGAAACACACACACTAAAACACACACTGAAACACACATACACTGAAACACACACACATTGAAACGCACACACACCGAAACACACACACACACTGAAACAGACAGACACACTGAAACACACACACTGAAACAAACACACACTGAAACACACAGACACTGAAACACACACGCACTGAAACACACACACACTGAAACGCACACACTGAAACACACACACTGAAACACACACACCCTGAAACACACACACACTCACTGAAACACAAATGCACTGAAACACACACACACTGAAACACACATGCACACTGAAACACACACACTGAAACACACATACTGAAACACACACACTGAAACTAACACAGAAACACAAAAACACAAACACACTGAAACACACACACACTGAAACACAAACACACTGAAACGCACACACTGAAACACACACTGAAGCACACACACTGAAACACACACACTGAAACACACACACTGAAACACAAACATACAAACAAATAACACACTAAAACACACACACTGAAACACAAACACACTGAAACACACACACACTGAAACACAAACACACTGAAACACAAACACACTGAAATGCACCCACCGAAACACACACACTGAAACACAAACACTGAAACACACACACTGAAACACACGCACTGAAGCACAAACATACAAACAAATAACACACTGAAACACACACACTGAAACACAAACACTCTGAAACACACATACTGAAACACAAACATACAAACAAATAACACACTAAAACACAAACACTGAAACACAAACACTGAAACACGCACACACTGAAACACGCACACACTATAAGGCACACACTGATATGCACACACTGAAACACACACACTGAAACACACACGCACTGAAACACACACACACTGAAACGCACACACTGAAACACACACACTGAAACACACACACACTGAAACACACACACACTGAAACACAAACACACACACAAACACACACACATTGAAACACACACACACTGAAACACTCACACACTGAAACACCCACACACTGAAATACACACACACTGAAACACACACACACTGAAACACACACACACTGAAACACACACACGCTGAAACACACACACGCTGAAACACACACACGCTGAAACACACACACACTGAAACACACACACACTGAAACACACACACTGAAACACAAACACTGAAATACACACAGATTGAAAAACACACACTGAAAAACACACTGAAACAAAAAGACACTGAAACACACACACTGAAACACACACACTGAAACACACAAACGGAAACACACACAAACGGAAACAGACACACACTGTAACAAATACACACCGAAACAGACATACATTCAAACACACACACATTGAAACACACACATTGAAACACACACACTAAAACACACACACTGAAACACACACACTGAAACACACACACACACTGAAACACAAACACACTGAAACACACACACACACTGAAACAGACACACACTGAAACACACATGCTGAAACACAGACACACTGAAACACACACACTGGAACACACACACACACTGAAACACACACAGTGAAACAGACACACACTGAAACATACACACACTGAAACACACACACACACTGAAACACACAAACACCAAAACACACACGCTGTAACACATTGAAACACACACACGCTGAAACACACACATGCTGAAACACACACGCTGAAACACACACACGCTGAAACACACACACTAAAACACACACTGAAACACACACACACTGAAACACACACACACTGAAACACACACACACTGAAACACACACACACTGAAACAGACAGACACACTGAAACACACATTGAAACACACACACACTGAAACACACACACTGAAACACACACACACACTGAAACACAAACACACTGAAACACACAGACACACTGAAACAGACACACACTGAAACACACACACTGAAACATACACACACTGAAACACACACACACTGAAACACAAACACACTGAAACACACACACACACTGAAACAGACACACACTGAAACAAACATACTGAAACACACACACACTGAAACACACACCCTGAAACACATTAAAACACACACATGCTGATACACACACATGCTGAAACACACATGCTGAAACACACACACACTGAAACACACACACTGAAACACACACATACTGAAACACACACACACACACTGAAACACACACACACACTGAAACACACAGAAACACACATGCTGAAACACACACACGCTGAAACAAACACACGCTGAAACACACACACTGAAACACACACTGAAACACACACACACTGAAACACACACACACTGAAACACACAAACACACTGAATCACACAGACACACTGAAACACACACACTGAAACACACACACACTGAAACACACACACACTGAAACACACACACACTGAAACATACACACTGAAATACACACACTGAAACACACACACACTGAAACACACACACTGAAACACACTGAAACACACACACACTGAAACACACACACACAAACAAAGACACACTGAATCACAGACACACTGAAACACACACACTGGATCACACACACACACTGAAACACACACAGTGAAACACACACGCATTGAAACATACACACACTGAAACACACACACACACTGAAACACACACACACACTGAAACACAGACACACTGAAACACAGACACACTGGAACACTCACACACACTGAAACACACACAGTGAAACAGACACACACTGAAACATACACACACTGAAACACACACACACACTGAAACACACAAACACCGAAACACACACGCTGTAACACATTGAAACACACACACGCTGAAAGACACACATGCTGCAACACACACGCTGAAACACACACACACACGCTGAAACACACACACACACACTGAAACACACACACTGAAACACACAGAAACACACATGCTGAAACACACACGCTGAAACACACACATGCTGAAACACACACACTAAAACACACACTGAAACACACACACACTGAAACACACACACATTGAAACACACACACACCGAAACACACACACACACTGAAACAGACAGACACACTGAAACACACACTGAAACACACACACACTGAAACACACAGACACTCAAACACACACACAGACACACACACAAACACACACACTGAAACACACACACATTGAAACAGACACACAGTGAAACATACACACACTGAAACACACACACACACTGAAACACACAAACACCGAAACACACACGCTGTAACACATTGAAGCACACACACGCTGAAAGACACACATGCTGAAACACACACGCTGAAACACACACACACTGAAACACACACACACTGAAACACACACACACTGAAACATACACACTGAAATACACATACTGAAACACACACACACTGAAACACACACACTGAAACACACTGAAACACACACACACTGAAACACACACACACAAACAAAGACACACTGAATCACAGACACACTGAAACACACACACTGGATCACACACACACACTGAAACACACACAGTGAAACACACACGCATTGAAACATACACACACTGAAACACACACACACACACTGAAACACACACACACACTGAAACACAGACACACTGAAACACACACACTGGAACACTCACACACACTGAAACACACACAGTGAAACAGACACACACTGAAACATACACACACTGAAACACACACACACACTGAAACACACAAACACCGAAACACACACGCTGTAACACATTGAAACACACACACGCTGAAAGACACACATGCTGAAACACACACGCTGAAACACACACACACACGCTGAAACACACACACACACACTGAAACACACACACTGAAACACACATGCTGAAACACACATGCTGAAACACACACATGCTGAAACACACACACTAAAACACACACTGAAACACACACACACTGAAACACACACACATTGAAACACACACACACCGAAACACACACACACACTGAAACAGACAGACACACTGAAACACACACACACTGAAACACACAGACACTCAAACACACACACAGACACACACACAAACACACACACTGAAACACACACACATTGAAACAGACACACACTGAAACATACACACACTGAAACACACACACACACTGAAACACACAAACACCGAAACACACACGCTGTAACACATTGAAACACACACACGCTGAAAGACACACATGCTGAAACACACACGCTGAAACACACACACACACGCTGAAACACACACACACACACTGAAACACACACACTGAAACACACAGAAACACACATGCTGAAACACACACGCTGAAACACACACATGCTGAAACACACACACTAAAACACACACTGAAACACACACACACTGAAACACACACACATTGAAACACACACACACCGAAACACACACACACACTGAAACAGACAGACACATTGAAACACACACTGAAACACACACAGACTGAAACACACAGACACTCAAACACACACACAGACACACACACAAACACACACACTGAAACACACACACATTGAAACAAACACACACTCAAACACACACACACTCAAACACACACACACTGAAATACACACACTGAAATACACACACACTGAAACACACACACACTGAAACACACACACATGCTGAAACACACACACACTGAAACACACACACTGAAACACACACACTGAAACACACACACACTGAAAAACACACACTGAAACACACACACTGAAACAAAAAGACACTGAAACACACACACTGAAACACACACACTGAAACACACACAAACTGAAACAGACACACACTGTAACAAATACACACCGAAACACACACACATTGAAACACACACACTGAAACACACACTGAAACACACACACACTAAAACACACACACACTGAAACACACAGACACAATGAAACACACACACTGAAACACACACACAGTGAAACATACACACACTCAAACACACACAGACTCAAACACACACACACTGAAACACACACACTGAAACACACACACACTGAAACACACACACACTGAAACACACACACACTGAAACACACACACTGAAACACCTACACTGAAACACACACACTGAAACACACAGGCCTAGAAATTCAGTTGGTTGCGCCAGCTGTTAGCGCCTTAGGAGGAGTAGATGTCGGGCGCTAGGCTGGTAGCGCCCGGGCGTAGCGAGAACTGCGCCTCGCCCCAACTTCACTCGAGATTTAGCGCCGGCGCAAAGTCTTTGCATGCGCTCAGCTGCGCGCGCAGATCATGACGTCATTTCCTCGTGCAACGCCCTTTGTGCGCCCCAAACCAGAACTTCAGTGGCAACGCCCCATTGTGCGCCTGACGCCCCTAGTGACTGTTAAGTGGAACGGTGCTCAGCCGATGCGGGGCGCGGGGGGCGCAAATTAAAGGGCACTCCTCCTGCAATATAAAAGGCTGCCATTTTGCAGCACTCCCTCTTGCGAAATGGATCTTTGGAGAGAGACCAAGGTAGATAGCTTCCTGCTTTGGCCCAACACTTGGCCAGGTACTTCTGGCTTCAGGCCACAGATTTCCAGTAGTCTTTGCCTTCATTGACATCTCATTGTTTGCCAGCATACTATGGGGGCTGCAATGGGTGTCAACGCAAGCTTTCTCAATTACATCCAAAGGGCTCACAGACGCCGTGAGAGAGTGGCAGCCCTGGCTAGGCGGAGAGGGGGCAACAGGTGTCGGCAAAGGAGGCCTTACCCACCCAGGGTATACCGCCAGCAGTTCTCCTATCTCAACATGTCTGAGGAGCAGTGTGTTCGGAGGCTGCAATTCAGAAGGGACGTGGTCACAGAGATCTGCCACCTGCTTGGCGGTGATCTGCAGCCACAGCTGAGGAGCAGGACGTCTCTGTCGGTGGCAGTGAAGGTGACGGTGGCTCTCAACTTCTATGCCACTGGCTCCTTCCAAGCCACTACTGGGGACATTGCCAACATCTCCCAGTTCGCCGTGCATTGCTGCATCTGCCAGGTGACCAATGCCCTTTTCCAAAGGAGACGTCAGTTCATCTCCTTCTCCATGGCCCTTGCCAAGCAGCAACAGCGTGCAATGGGCTTTGCAGCATTCACGGGCTTCCCCATGGTGCAGGGCGCCATTGACTGCACACATGTGGCTTTGCGGGTACCTCTGGAGAATGCCGAGGATTACCGCAACCGGAAGAGCTACCATTCGCTGAACGTACAGCTGGTGTGTGACCACAGGCAGCTCATCCTAGCTGTCAATGCCCGCTTTCCAGGCAGCAGCCACGATGCCTTCATCCTGCGACAGACTTCTGTGGCAGACATGTTCCAGGCCCAGCCTCACTCATGCGGATGGCTTATCGGGGACAAAGGCTATCCTTTGTGTACCTG
Organism: Somniosus microcephalus; assembly: GCF_052327205.1. NCBI lineage: Eukaryota > Metazoa > Chordata > Chondrichthyes > Squaliformes > Somniosidae > Somniosus > Somniosus microcephalus. Next base: position 8,265,971 of record NC_141014.1, on the reverse strand, counting down.
GCTGATGACCCCGCTCCGTGCGCCCAGCACCCCTGCTGAAGAGAGATACAACGAGAGCCATCAAGCGACCAGGAACATCATTGAACAAACAATCAGCGTCCTGAAGCAACGGTTCCGCTGTCTCGATCGTTCTGGTGGAGCCCTGCAGTATTCGCCGGAGCGAGTCTCCCATTTTGTGGTCGTTTGCTGCATGCTGCACAACCTGGCTATCCGCAGGACTCAGCCACTGCCACCACAGATTGGAGGACCACCTGAGGAGGAGGAGCAGGAGGAGGAGGAAGAGGACCAGCACAGGAGGGAGGCACAAAGTGGAAGGGCCGCCCGTCGCCGGCTTATTGAACGTCGATTCTAGGCCCCCTCTCAGGGACTGGCTTGTGCCAATGTCAGCAGATGAATGTAGCCGCTCCACAAGCCCTCAGCCGAGCAGGGCAACCAGGACTTAACCAAAAAACCATGCACACTGCAATTTAACAACAATAATTTATTGAAAACCTCTGCCCTTCCCACATTACATGCTCATGTGGAGAAGCCCCCTCCAAAAACACAAAACTACCAGTCTCGGCCTTACATAAAGAAAGAAAGACACCAGTCTCGGCCTTACATAAAGAAAGAAAGACACCAGTCTCGGCCTTACATAAAGAAATAAAGACACCAGTCTCGGCCTTACATAAAGAAATAAAGACACCAGTCTCGGCCTTACACAAAAACAACTGCACCAGTGTCGGCCTTACAACAAGCACCAGGCATTTGTGCATACCTCTACTTTTTGGCCTGCGAGGGCGATGCCTTGCGCATCCTTGCCTGGCCCCTGCCCGCCCTGCTGCTCCTCCTCAATGCGAGCCCAGTGGCTGCAGCAAGGCTGGGGGAAGGCTGCTGAGGGGCAGATGGCAAGACGGCAGATGCCCTTGGGGGGCGGCCTGCACCAGCTCTGGCCTTGGAGTGGCCGGCTGCTGACTGCTCCAACTCTGGCTGGGCGGCAGCAGTCTGTCCAGCAGCTCGTGGCAGCTGTAATGGCAGAGTGGCAGTGTCGGCTGCAGGAATGGTGGCAACCTGGCAGATCGCAGGTGCTCGCTGGTCGCCTGACACATTGGCACTCGCACGGGCCAGCACTGCAGCATGCGCAGCAAACAGCTGAAGGACAGACTGCTGGGCTGCTGCTGCGCGGCGAGTGCCCTTGCGATGCCTGGCTGATCCAGCGAGGGTGGCAGCAGTTAGTGCCCGTGTGGCCCTGGTCTGTGTCCGCATGACACCAGCCAGTGAATGGACGGCACGACTGAGCACTTGGCTAGAAGCCGACTGTGCTGCCGCAATGTCCTGCAGACTCCTGGCCTGTGCTGCATTGAATTGTTCCAGACTCCTGGCCTGTGCTGCACTGAATTGTTGCAGACTCCTGGCCTGTGCTGCCCCGAATTCCTGCACACTCCTTGCCAGTGACTCTATGGAGTCAGGCATCCTTGCCACTGCAGCCATGAGCTCAGTGTGCCTGCGCTCAGCCTGGACGGCCATTTCCTCTAGGAGGCGCACCTCCTCTGCGCTGACCGTCGCAGGACTGGAAGCCGCACTCACCCTCTGGGGAGAAGTCCGCCGAGCTTCCCCACCCCTCCCGCATTGCTGCAGGCCGCTGGGCCCCGGAGCTTCACTCTCCTCCGACCCTTCCCCCCGGCTCCCCTCCAGGGAAGACGTGTCCCCTACATCGCCATGGGCTGGCGCGGCTGAGGGTGGCACTGATGGGCCGGCTTCCTCTTCCTCCTCCTCGTCTTCCGAAGGGCTGACAGTGGCAGCTTGAGGGCCTGCCTCCTCACCTGGCGATTCACCATCTGAAAGCAGGAAGGCACAAGAGTAGCTTTAGAGTGAGGACAGGGCGGCAGCGAGGGAGGCATGAGTGGTGCCTTTCACCGCATTGGTCGGACAGTGGCAAAGGATGCTGATCTGATGCGCAAGTGGAACGAGAGAGGTCCAAAAGGTGATGCCCTTACCATTGGTGCCCAGAACAGGGTCGGCATCTCCACTGGCGACGGGGCCAATCAGCCAGACTCCCATGATGCACTCCACACGCTGGTCGAGGTCGGAGAGCTCTTTGAGGTCAGGACGGCCTCCGCCGGTGTCAGTGCGGTTGCGCCGGTTGTGCGCAACCTTGCCCTGCAAGAGAATGGACGGCCTCTAAGTACAGTGTGTAGCCCTGATCTTGTCTGCACTGTCTCCCATGGTCGAATAGCTTGTACAGTTTGTAGCCCTGATCTTGTCTGCACTGCCTCCCATGGTCGAATAGCTTGGACAGTGTGTAGCCCTGATCTTGTCTGCACTGCCTCCCATGGTCGAATAGCTTGGACAGTGTGTAGCCCTGATCTTGTCTGCACTGCCTCCCATGGTCGAATAGCTTGGACAGTGTGTAAAGTGCTGAATGTGCAATTGATTTTCATGCCAGTCCCATAGCAGCTGGATGAGGGCTGGCAATTAGGGCTTTAAGGTCCCTTTGCCCACAATGTGAGGTGCACATGCAAGGATGAGGAGGACACTGGAAAGGGTACTCACCCTGACAACCCGAGTGAGGTCATTGAACTTCTTCCGGCATTGCACAGGAGTCCTGGCAACCACGCTGTTGGAAGAGACCCTGTTGGACACCTCCCTCCAGGCTTTGCGGTAGGCGCTGGGCAGCGGCCTCTTGCCACCTTCTGGGAACAAAACATGGCACCTGCGCTCCACTCCGCCAACCAGCACCCTCAGGTCTCCGTCGCTGAAGCGCTGCGCTCTCTCCCTGGCCTTCTCCATAGTCCTGGGCATTGTACAGGTGAAGCTGAAGTGGTCAGGCCTAGGTTGAGGGCTGCAGTGTGCAGGGCGTGGCAGGCAAACAAATCGACCCTCCCCCTTTAAGAGATGACCGGCGCCAGAGTGTCTGCCGTCAATCAAGAACTCGCCGCACCTGCGCTGCGCCCGGCCTCAGGGGTATCGCTCAGCACCGCTGGCTTAGCACCTAAAGATAGTCGTGCATCACCTGTTTTAGCGCAGCAGCAACCTCTTGGGGCGTTGCGACTGAATATCGGCGAAGGGGGCGCGACTTTGTGCCGGGTGCAGAATTTAGCGGCCGCCTGACTTTACCGCCCCAAAAGTGGCTACACTGAATTTCTAGGCCACACACTGAAACACACACGCCCTGAAAAACACACACGTTGAAATACACACACTGAAATACACACACACTGAAACACACACTCTGAAACACACACACACTGAAACACACACTGAAACACACACACTGAAACACACACACTGAAACACACACACACTGAAACACACAGACACTGAAACACACAGACACTGAAACACACACACACTGAAACACACACACTGAAACACATACACACTGAAACACTCACACACTGAAACACCCACACAGTGAAACACACACACACTCAAACACCCACACAGTGAAACACACACACACTGAAATACACACACACTGAAACCCACACACACGCTGAAACACACAAGCTGAAACACACACACACTGAAACACACACACAAACTGAAAAACACACACACACTGAAACAAACACACTGAAACAAACACACACTCTGAAACACAAACACACTGAAACACACACAGACACTGAAACACAAACACACTGAAACACACACACACACACACTGAAACACACACACACACTGAAAAACACACACTGAAACACTCACACACACTGAAACACGTACATGCTGAAACACACATGCTGAAACACACACACTGAAACACACACACACACACAGAAACACACAGAAACATACACGGTGAAACACACACACGCTGAAACACACACACTGAAACACACACACACTGAAACACACACACACTGAAACACACACACTGAAATGCACACACATTGAAACACACACACTGAAACTAACACACTGAAACACACACACACTGAAACACACAGACACTGAAACACACACACACTGAAACACACACACTGAAACACACACACTGAAACACAAACACTGAAACACACACACTGAAACACACACACACACTGAAACACAAACACACTGAAACACACACACACACTGAAACACACACACACACTGAAACACACACACACTGAAACACACACACACTGAATCACACAGAAACACACACACGCTGAAACACACACACTGAAACACACACACACTGAAACACACACACACTGAAACACACACACAGTGAAACACACACACTGAAACACACACTGAAAAACACACACACTGAAACACACACACAAACTGAAAAACACACACACACTGAAACACACACACTGAAACGCACACACACTCTGAAACACAAACACACTGGAACACACACAAACACACACACACTGAAACACCCACCCACACTGAAACAGACACACACTGAAAAAGACACACACTGAAACACACACACACTGAAACACACAAACACTGAAACACACACGCTGAAACACATTGAAACACACATACGCTGAAACACACACATGCTGAAACACACATGCTGAAACACACACTCACTGAAACACATACACTGAAATACACACACACACACTGAAACACACAGAAACACAAACGCTGAAACACACACACGCTGAAACACACACACTGAAACACACACACACTGAAACACACACACTGAAACACACACACACTGAAACACACACACACTGAAACACACACTCACTGACACACACACACACTGAAACACTAACACACACACACTGAAACACACACACACTGAAACACTCACACACTGAAACACCCACACACTGAAACACACACACACTGAAACACACACACACACTGAAACACACACAAACTGAAACACACACACACTGAAACACACACACTGAAACACACACACTGAAATACACACACATTGAAAAACACACACTGAAAAACACACACTGAAGCAAAAAGACACTGAAACACACACACTGAAACACACACACTGAAACACACAAAGGGAAACACACACAAACTGAAACAGGCACACACTGTAACAAATACACACCGAAACTCACACACATTAAAGCACACACACATTGAAACACACACATTGAAACACACACACTAAAAAACACACACTGAAACACACACACTGAAACACACACACTGAAACACACATACACACTGAAACACAAACATACACTGAAACAGACACACGCTGAAACACACACACTAAAACACACACTGAAACACACGCACACTGTAACACACACACATTGAAACACACACACACCGAAACACACACACACACTGAAACAGACAGACACACTGAAACACACACACTGAAACAAACACACACTGAAACACACAGACACTGAAACACACATGCACTGAAACACACACACACTGAAACGCACACACTGAAACACACACACTGAAACACACATACTGAAACACACACACTGAAGCACACACACCCTGAAACACACACACACTCATTGAAACACACATGCACTGAAACACACACACACTGAAACACACATGCACACTGAAACACACACACTGAAACACACATACTGAAACACACACACTGAAACTAACACTGAAACACAAAAACACAAACACACTGAAACACACACACACTGAAACACAAACACACTGAAACGCACACACTGAAACACACACTGAAGCACACACACTGAAACACACACACTGAAACACACACACTGAAACACAAATATACAAACAAATAACACACTAAAACACACACACTGAAACACAAACACACTGAAACACACACACACTGAAACACAAACACACTGAAACACAAACACACTGAAATGCACACACCGAAACACACACACTGAAACACAAACACTGAAACACACACACTGAAACACACGCACTGAAACTCAAACATACAAACAAATAACACACTGAAACACACACACTGAAACACACACACTGAAACACACACACTGAAACACACACACACACTGAAAAACACACACACACTGAAACACACACACACACTGAAAAACACACACACACTGAAACACACACACTGAAACACACACACACTCTGAAACACAAACACACTGAAACACACACACACTCACTGAAACACACACACACACTGAAACACACACACACTGAAACACACACACACTAAAACACACACACACTGAAACACACACACTGAAACACACACACACACGCACACACAGAAACACACAGAAACATACACGCTGAAATACACACACGCTGAAACACACACACTGAAACACACACACACTGAAACACACACACACGCTGAAACACAAACACACTGAAACACACACAGTGAAACACACACACACTGAAACACACACACACTGAAACATACACACACTGAAACACACACACTGAAATGCACACACCTTGAAACACACACACGCTGAAACTAACACACTGAAACACATACACTGAAACACACACACACTGAAACACACAGACACTGAAACACACACACACTGAAACACACACACTGAAACACACACACTGAAACACACTCACTGAAACACACACACACACTGAAACACAAACACACTGAAACACACACACACACTGAAACACACACACACACTGAAACACACACACACTGAAACATATACACACTGAAACACACAGAAACACACAAGCTGAAACACACACACGCTGAAACACACACACTGAAACACACACTGAAACACACACACACTGAAACACACACACACTGAAACACACACACACACTGAAACACAAACACACTGGAACACACACAAACACACTGAAACACACACACACTGAAACACCCACCCACACTGAAACAGACACACACTGAAAAAGACACACACTGAAACACACACACACTGAAACACACAAACACTGAAACACACATGCTGAAACACATTGAAACACACATATGCTGAAACACATACATGCTGAAACATACACGCTGAAACACACACTCACTGAAACACACACACTGAATCACACACACACACTGAAACACACAGAAACACAAACGCTGAAACACACACACACTGAAACACACACACACTGAAACACACACACACTGAAACACACACACTGAAACACACACACACTGAAACACACACACACTGAAACACACACACACTGAAACACAAACACACACACAAACACACACACATTGAAACACACACACACTGAAACACTCACACACTGAAACACACACACACTGAAACACACACACACTGAAACACACACACGCTGAAACACACACACTAAAACACACACACTGAAATACACACACATTGAAAAACACACACTGAAATACACACACTGAAGCAAAAAGACACTGAAACACACAAACTGAAACACACACACTGAAACACACACATTGAAAAACACACACTAAAATACACACACTGAAACACACACACTGAAACACAAATATACAAACAAATAACACACTAAAACACACACACTGAAACACAAACACACTGAAACACACACACACTGAAAACAAACACACTGAAACACAAAGACACTGAAATGCACACACCGAAACACACACACTGAAACACAAACACTGAAACACACACACTGAAACACACGCACTGAAACTCAAACATACAAACAAATAACACACTGAAACACACACACTGAAACACACACACTGAAACACACACACTGAAACACACACACACACTGAAAAACACACACACACTGAAACACACACACACACTGAAAAACACACACACACTGAAACACACACACTGAAACACACACACACTCTGAAACACAAACACACTGAAACACACACACACTCACTGAAACACACACACACACTGAAACACACACACACTGAAACACACACACACTAAAACACACACACACTGAAACACACACACTGAAACACACACACACACGCACACACAGAAACACACAGAAACATACACGCTGAAATACACACACGCTGAAACACACACACTGAAACACACACACACTGAAACACACACACACGCTGAAACACAAACACACTGAAACACACACAGTGAAACACACACACACTGAAACACACACACACTGAAACATACACACACTGAAACACACACACTGAAATGCACACACCTTGAAACACACACACGCTGAAACTAACACACTGAAACACATACACTGAAACACACACACACTGAAACACACAGACACTGAAACACACACACACTGAAACACACACACTGAAACACACACACTGAAACACACTCACTGAAACACACACACACACTGAAACACAAACACACTGAAACACACACACACACTGAAACACACACACACACTGAAACACACACACACTGAAACATATACACACTGAAACACACAGAAACACACAAGCTGAAACACACACACGCTGAAACACACACACTGAAACACACACTGAAACACACACACACTGAAACACACACACACTGAAACACACACACACACTGAAACACAAACACACTGGAACACACACAAACACACTGAAACACACACACACTGAAACACCCACCCACACTGAAACAGACACACACTGAAAAAGACACACACTGAAACACACACACACTGAAACACACAAACACTGAAACACACATGCTGAAACACATTGAAACACACATATGCTGAAACACATACATGCTGAAACATACACGCTGAAACACACACTCACTGAAACACACACACTGAATCACACACACACACTGAAACACACAGAAACACAAACGCTGAAACACACACACACTGAAACACACACACACTGAAACACACACACACTGAAACACACACACTGAAACACACACACACTGAAACACACACACACTGAAACACACACACACTGAAACACAAACACACACACAAACACACACACATTGAAACACACACACACTGAAACACTCACACACTGAAACACACACACACTGAAACACACACACACTGAAACACACACACGCTGAAACACACACACTAAAACACACACACTGAAATACACACACATTGAAAAACACACACTGAAATACACACACTGAAGCAAAAAGACACTGAAACACACAAACTGAAACACACACACTGAAACACACACATTGAAAAACACACACTAAAATACACACACTGAAACACACACACTGAAACACAAATATACAAACAAATAACACACTAAAACACACACACTGAAACACAAACACACTGAAACACACACACACTGAAACACAAACACACTGAAACACAAACACACTGAAATGCACACACCGAAACACACACACTGAAACACAAACACTGAAACACACACACTGAAACACACGCACTGAAACTCAAACATACAAACAAATAACACACTGAAACACACACACTGAAACACACACACTGAAACACACACACTGAAACACACACACACACTGAAAAACACACACACACTGAAACACACACACACACTGAAAAACACACACACACTGAAACACACACACTGAAACACACACACACTCTGAAACACAAACACACTGAAACACACACACACTCACTGAAACACACACACACACTGAAACACACACACACTGAAACACACACACACTAAAACACACACACACTGAAACACACACACTGAAACACACACACACACGCACACACAGAAACACACAGAAACATACACGCTGAAATACACACACGCTGAAACACACACACTGAAACACACACACACTGAAAGACACACACACGCTGAAACACAAACACACTGAAACACACACAGTGAAACACACACACACTGAAACACACACACACTGAAACATACACACACTGAAACACACACACTGAAATGCACACACCTTGAAACACACACACGCTGAAACTAACACACTGAAACACATACACTGAAACACACACACACTGAAACACACAGACACTGAAACACACACACACTGAAACACACACACTGAAACACACACACTGAAACACACTCACTGAAACACACACACACACTGAAACACAAACACACTGAAACACACACACACACTGAAACACACACACACACTGAAACACACACACACTGAAACATATACACACTGAAACACACAGAAACACACAAGCTGAAACACACACACGCTGAAACACACACACTGAAACACACACTGAAACACACACACACTGAAACACACACACACTGAAACACACACACACACTGAAACACAAACACACTGGAACACACACAAACACACTGAAACACACACACACTGAAACACCCACCCACACTGAAACAGACACACACTGAAAAAGACACACACTGAAACACACACACACTGAAACACACAAACACTGAAACACACATGCTGAAACACATTGAAACACACATATGCTGAAACACATACATGCTGAAACATACACGCTGAAACACACACTCACTGAAACACACACACTGAATCACACACACACACTGAAACACACAGAAACACAAACGCTGAAACACACACACACTGAAACACACACACACTGAAACACACACACACTGAAACACACACACTGAAACACACACACACTGAAACACACACACACTGAAACACACACACACTGAAACACAAACACACACACAAACACACACACATTGAAACACACACACACTGAAACACTCACACACTGAAACACACACACACTGAAACACACACACACTGAAACACACACACGCTGAAACACACACACTAAAACACACACACTGAAATACACACACATTGAAAAACACACACTGAAATACACACACTGAAGCAAAAAGACACTGAAACACACAAACTGAAACACACACACTGAAACACACACATTGAAAAACACACACTAAAATACACACACTGAAACACACACACTGAAAAACACACACACACTGAAACACAAACACACACTGAAACAGACACACACTGAAACACACACACTGAAACACACACACTGAAACACACACACTGAAACACACACACACACTGAAACACAAACACACTGAAACAGACACACACTGAAATAAACACACACTGAAACACACAAACACTGAAACACAGACGCTGAAAAACATTGAAACACACACACGCTGATACACACACATGCTGAAACACACACGCTGAAACACACACACACTGAAACACACACACACTGAAAGGCACACACTGAAACGCACACACTGAAACGCACACACTGAAACACACACGCACTGAAACACATACACACTGAAACGCACACACTGAAACACACACACTGAAACACGCACACTGAAACACACACACTGAAACACACACACTCTGAAACACACACACACGCACTGAAACACACATGCACTGAAACACACACACACTGAAACACACATGCACACTGAAACACACACACTGAAACACACACACTGAAACTAACACTGAAATACAAACACACAAACACAAACCCACTGAAACACACACACACTGAAACACAAACACACTGAAATGCACAAACTGAAACACACACTGAAGCACACACACTGAAACACACACACACTGGAACACACACACTGAAACACAAACATACAAACAAATAACACACTAAAACACACACACTGAAACACAAACACACTGAAACACACACACTGAAACACAAACTCACTGAAACACAAACACACTGACATACACACACCGAAACACACACACTGAAACACACACACTGAAACACACGCACTGAAACACAAACATACAAACAAATAACAAACTGAAACACACACACTGAAACACAAACACTCTGAAACACACATACTGAAACACAAACACACAAACAAATAACACACTAAAACACAAACACTGACACACAAACACTGAAACACGCACACACTGAAACACGCACACACTAAAAGGCACACACTGAAATGCACACACTGAAACACACACACTGAAACACACACACACTGAAACACACACACACTGAAATGCACACACTGAAACACACACACTGAAACACACACACTGAAACACACACACACTGAAACACAAACACACACACATTGAAACACACACACACTGAACCACTCACACACTGAAACACCCACACACTGAAACACACAAACGGAAACACACACAAACTGAAACAGACACGGACTGTAACAAATACACACCGAAACACAAATACATTGAAACACACACACATTGAAACACACACATTGAAACACACACACTAAAACAGACACACTGAAACACACACACTGAAACACACACACTGAAACACACACACACACGGAAACACAAACACACTGAAACACACACACTGAAACAGACACACACTGAAACACACACACTGAAACACACTGAAACACACACACACACTGAAACACACGCACACTGAAACACACACACAGAAACATAGACACACTGAAACAAAGACACACTGAAACAAACACACTGAAACACACACACACACTGTAACACACATGCTGAAACACACACAGAAACATGCACAGTGAAACACACACGCATTGAAACATACACACACTGAAACACACACACTGAAACACATACACACTGAAACACGCACACTGAAACACACACACACTGAAACACACACACACACTGAAACACACACGCACACTGAAACACACACATTTAAACACACACACTGAAACACACACACACTCTCTAACACAAACACACTGAAACACACACACACACACACACTGAAACAGACACACACTGAAACACACACGCACTGAAACACACAAACGCCAAAACACACATGCTGTAACACATTGAATCACACACACGCTGAAACACACACATGCTGAAACACACACGCTGAAACACACACACACACATTGAAACACACAGAAACACACACGCTGAAACACACACATGCTGAAACACACACATTGAAACTCACACTGAAACACACACACACTGAAACATACACAAACTGAAACACACACACACTGAAACACACACACACACTGAAACACACAGACACACTGAAACACACAGACACACTGAAACACACACACTGAAACACACACATAGAAACACACACACACACTGAAACACACACACAAACACACACACATTGAAACACACACACACTGATACACCCACACACTGAAACACACACACACTGAAACACACACACACTGAAACACGCACACTGAAACACACACACTGAAAAACACACACTGAAACACACACACACACACTGAAACACACACACACACACTGAAACACACACACACACACTGAAACACACACACACTGAAACACTCACACACTGAAACACCCACACACTGAAACACACACACTGAAACACACACACACTGAAACACCCACACACTGAAACACACACACACTGAATCACACACACACTGAAACACACACACACTGAAACACACACACACTGAAACACACACACTGAAACACATACACTGAAATACACACACATTGAAAAACATACACTGAAAAGCACAGTGAAACAATAAGACACTGAAACACACACACTGAAACACACACACTGAAACACACAAATGGAAACACACACAAACTGAAACAGACACACACTGTAACAAATACACACCAAAACCCACACACATTCAAACACACACACATTGAAACACACACATTGAAACACACACACACTGAAACACCCACACACTGAAACACCCACACACTGAAACAACCACACACTGAAACACACACACTGAAACACACACACTGAAACACACAGACTGAAACACACACACTGAAACACACACACACTGAAACACACACACACACTGAAACACACACACACTGAAACACACACACACTGAAACACACACACTGAAACACACACACACAGAAAGACAAACACACACACAAACACACACACATTGAAACACACACACACTGAAACACTCACACACTGAAACACACACACACTGAAACGCCCACACACTGAAACACACACACACTGAAACACACACACACTGAAACACACACACTGAAATACACACACATTGAAAAACACACACTGAAAAACACAGTGAAACAATAAGACACTGAAACACACACACTGAAACACACACACTGAAACACACAAATGGAAACACACACAAGCTGAAACAGACACACACTGTAACAAATACACACCGAAACCCACACACATTCAAACACACACACATTGAAACACACACATTGAAACACACACACACTGAAACACACACACACTGAAACACACACACAAACACACACACATTGAAACACACACACACTGAAACACCCACACACTGGAACACACACACTGAAACACAAACATACAAACAAATAACACACTAAAACACAAACACTGAAACACACACACACACTGAAACACACACACACACACTGAAACACACACACACACACTGAAACACACAGAAACACACATGCTGAAACACACACACGCTGAAACAAACACACGCTGAAACACACACTCTGAAACACACACTGAAACACACAGACACACTGAAACACACACACTGAAACACACACACACTGAAACACACACACACTCAAACACACGCACACTGAACAATACACACACTGAAACACACACACAATGGAACACACATGCATTGAAACACACACACTGAAACACACACACTGAAACATACACACTGAAACACACACACCCTGAAAAACACACACGTTGAAATACACACACTGAAACACACACACACTGAAACACACACACTGAAACACACTGAAACACACACACACACTGAAACACACACACACTGAAACACACACACAGAAACATAGACACACTGAAACACAGAGACACTGAAACACAAACATTGAAACACACACACACACTGAAACACACACACACACTGAAACACACACGCTGAAACACACACAGAAACACGCACAGTGAAACACACACGCATTGAAACATACACACACTGAAACACACACACACTGAAATACCCACACACTGAAACACACACACACTGAAACACACACACACTGAAACACACACACTGAAACACACACACTGAAATACACACACATTGAAAATCACACACTGAAAAACACACTGAAACAAAAAGACACTGAAACACACACACTGAAGCACACACACTGAAACACACAAACGGAAACACACTCAAACTGAAACAGACACACACTGTAACAAATACACACCGAAACACACACACATTCAAATACACACATTGAAACACACACATTGAAACACACACACTAAAACGCACACACTGAAACACACACACTGAAACACACACACACACTGAAAGACAAACACACTGAAACACACACACACACTGAAACAGACACACACTGAAACACACACACTGAAACACACAAACGGAAACACACTCAAACTGAAACAGACACACACTGTAACAAATACACACCGAAACCCACACACATTCAAACACACAGACATTGAAACACACACATTGAAACACACACACACTGAAACACACACACACTGAAACACACACACATTGAAACACACACACACTGAAACACCCACACACTGAAACACCCACACACTGAAACAACCACACACTGAAACACACACACTGAAACACACAGACTGAAACACACACACTGAAACACACACACACTGAAACACACACACACACTGAAACACACACACACTGAAACACACACACTGAAACACACACACACAGAAAGACAAACACACACACAAACACACACACATTGAAACACACACACACTGAAACACTCACACACTGAAACACCCACACACTGAAACACACACACACTGAAACACACACACACTGAAACGCCCACACACTGAAACACACACACACTGAAACACACACACACTGAAACACACACACTGAAACACACACACTGAAATACACACACATTGAAAAACACACACTGAAAAACACACTGAAACAAAAAGACACTGAAACACACACACTGAAACACACAAATGGAAACACACACAAACTGAAACAGACACACACTGTAACAAATACACACCTAAACACACACACATTGAAACACACACACATTGAAACACACACATTGAAACACACACACTAAGACACACACACTGAAACACACACACTGAAAAACACACACTGAAACACACACACACACTGAAACACAAACACACTGAAACACACACACACACTGAAACAGACAGACACTGAAACACACACACTGAAACACACACACTGAAACACACACACACACTGAAACACAAACACACTGAAACACACACACACACTGAAACAGACACACACTGAAACAAACACATACTGAAAAACACACACTGAAACACACACGCTGAAACACATTGAAACACACACACGCTGATACACACACATGCTGAAACACACACGATGAAACACACACACTGAAACACACACACACACTGAAACACACACACACACACTGAAACACACACACACACTGAAACACACAGAAACACACATGCTGAAACACACACACGCTGAAACAAACACACGCTGAAACACACACACTGAACACACACTGAAACACACACACACTGAAACACACACACACTGAAACACACACACACTGAAACACACACACACACTGAAACACACAGACACACAGAAACACACACACACTGAAACACACACACACTCAAACACACACGCACTGAACAATACACACACTGAAACACACACACAATGAAACACACATGCACTGAAACACACACACTGAAACACACACACCCTGAAAAACACACACATTGAAATACACACACTGAAACACACACACATTGAAACACACACACTGAAACACACACACACACTGAAACAAACGCACACTGAAACACACACACAGAAACATAGACACACTGAAACACAGACACACTGAAACACAAACACTGAAACACACCCACACACTGAAACACACACACACACTGAAGCACACACGCACTGAAACACACACACACTCAAACACACACACACTCAAACACACACACACTGAAACACAAAAACACTGAAACACACACACTGAAAAACACACTGAAACAAAAAGACACTGAAACACACACTCTGAAACACACACACTGAAACACACACACTGAAACACACACACTGAAATACACACACATTGAAAAACACACACTGAAAAACACACTGAAACAAAAAGACACTGAAACACACACACTAAAACACACACACTAAAACACACACACACACTGAAACAGACACACACTGAAACACACACACTGAAACACACAAACGGAAACACACTCAAACTGAAACAGACACACACTGTAAGAAATACACACCAAAACACACACACATTCAAACACACACACATTGAAACACACACATTGAAACACACACACTAAAACACACACACTGAAACACACACACTGAAACACACACACACACTGAAACACAAACACACTGAAACACACACACACACTGAAACACACACACACTGAAACACACACACTGAAACACACACACTGAAACACACACACACACTGAAACACAAACACACTGAAACACACACACACACTGAAACAGACACACTGAAACAAACACATACTGAAACACCCACACACTGAAACACTCACGCTGAAACACATTGAAACACACACACGCTGATACACACACATGCTGAAACACACACGATGAAACACACACACACTGAAACACACACACACTGAAACACACACACACACTGAAACACACACACACACTGAAACACACACACACTGAAACACACACACACACACTGAAACACATACAGGCACTGAAACACACAGAAACACACATGCTGAAACACACACATGCTGAAACAAACACACGCTGAAACACACACATTGAAGCACACACTGAAACACACAGACACTGAAACACACACACACACACTGAAACACACATACTGAAACACACACACACTGAAGCACACACACACTGAAACACACACACACTCAAACACACACACACTGAACAATACACACACAGAAACACACACACAATGAAACACACACACACTGAAACACACACACTGAAACAAACACACTGAAACATAAACACTGAAACACACACACCCTGAAAAACACACACATTGAAATACATACACTGAAATACACACACACTGAAACACACACACTGAAACACGCACACACTGAAACACACACATACACTGAAACACACGCACACTGAAACACACACACAGAAACATAGACACACTGAAACACAGACACACTGAAACACACACACTGAAACACACACACACACTGAAACACACACACACTGAAACACACACGCTGAAACACACACAGAAACACGCACAGTGAAACACACACGCATTGAAACATACACACACTGAAACACACTCACTGAAACACACACACACTGAAACACACACACTCACTGAAACACACACACACAGAAACACACACACACACACACACTGAAACAGACACACACTGAAACACACCCACTGAAGCACACGCACACTGAAACACACAAACACCGAAACACACACGCTGAAAAACATTGAAACACACACACGCTGAAACACACACATGCTGAACACACACACGCTGAAACACACACATTGAAACACACACTGAAACACACACACACTGAAACATACACACACTGAAACACACACACACTGAAACACACACACACACTGAAGCACACAGACACACTGAAACACACAGACACACTGAAACACACACACTGAAACACACAGACACTGAAACACACACACACTGAAACACACACACAAACACACACACAAACACACACACATTGAAGCACACACACACTGAAAAACCCACACACTGAAACACCCACACACTGAAACACACACACACTGAAACACACACACACACTGAAACACACACACACGGAAACACACCCACTGAAACACACAAACTGAAACACTCACAAACTGAAACACACACACACTGAAACAAATAAACACCAAAACACACACACATTGAAACACACACACAGTGAAACACACACATTGAAACACACACACTAAAACACACACACTGAAACACACACACTGAAACACACACACACTGAAACACAAACACACTGAAACACACACACACACTGAAACAGACACACACTGAAACACACACACTGAAACACACACACTGAAACACAAACACACTGAAACACACACACACACTGAAACAGACACACTGAAACACACACATACTGAAACACACACACACTGAATCACACACGCTGAAACACATTGAAACACACACACGCTGATACACACACATGCTGAAACACACACATGCTGAAACACACACACTGAAACACACACACACACACTGAAACACACACACACACACTGAAACACACACACACCCTGAAAAACACAGAAACACACATGCTGAAACACACACTTGCTGAAACACACACACGCTGAAACACACACACTAAAACACACACTGAAACACACACACACTGAAATACACACATACTGAAACACACAAACACTGAAACACACACACACACACTGAAACACACAGACACACAGAAACTCACACACTGAAACACACACACTGAAACACACACACACTCAAACACACACACAGTGAAACACACACACTGAAACACACACACAAACGCACACACAAACACACACACAAACACAGACACTGAAACAGACACACATTGAAACACACACACACTCAAACACACACACACATGCTGAAACACACACACACTGAAACACAAAGAGTGAAGCATACACACACTGAAACACAAAAAGTGAAACACACACACACTGAAACACACACACAGTGAAACATACACACACTGAAACACACAAACTGAAACGCACACACATTGAAACGCACACACACTGAAACACACACACTGAAACACACACAGTGATACACACACACTGATACACACACACACTGAAACACACAGACACTGAAACACATACACACTGAAACACACACACTGAAACACACTCACTGAAACACAAACACTGAAACACACACACACACTGAAACACAAACACACTGAAACACACACACACTGAAACACACACACACTGAAACACACAGAAACACACAAGCTGAAACACACACACTGAAACACGCACTGAAACACACGCACACTGAAACACACACACGCACTGAAAACACGCACACTGAAACACACACACACTCTGAAACGCAAACACACTGGAACACACACACACACTGAAACACACAGAAACACACACACTGAAACACACACACATGCTGAAACACACACAGACACACTGAAACAGACACACACTGAAACAGACACACACTGAAACACATACACTGAAACACACACACACTGAAACACACACACACTGCAACACACACACACGCTGAAGCACACACACACTGAAACACACATGCTGAAACACACACACACTTAAACGTACACACTGAAACACACACTCTGAAACACACACTCTGAAACACACACTCTGAAACACACACTCACGCTGAAACACACACACACTGAAACACACACACACAGAAACTCACACACACACACTGAAACTCACACACTAAAACACACACACTGAAACACAAACACTGAAACACACACGCATTGAAACACACATGCACTGAAACACAAATGCACTGAAAAAAACACGCATTGAAACACAAAAGCACTGAAACACACACTGAAACACAGACACTCACACACACACACATTGAAACATTCACACATTGAAACACTCACACATTGGAACACGCACACTGAAACACACACACTGAAACATACATACTGAAACACACACACTGGAACACACACACATTGAAACACACACACACTGAAACATACACACACTGAAACACACACACACTGAAACACACACACTGAAACACACACACGCACTGAAACAAACACACTCTGAAACACACACACACTGAAACACACACACACTGAAACACACACACTGAAACACACACACACACTGAAGCACACACACTGAAACACACACACACTGAAACACGCACACTGAAACACACACACACTGAAACACACACACACTGAAACACACACACACTGAAACACACACACACTGAAACACGCACACTGAAACACACACACACTGAAACACACACACACTGAAACACACACACACTGAAACACGCACACTGAAACACACACACACTGAAACACACACACACTGAAACACACACACTGAAACACACACACACTGAAACACACACACTGAAACACACACACTGAAAAACACACACTGAAACACACACACACACACTGAAACACACACACACACACTGAAACACACACACACTGAAACACTCACACACTGAAACACCCACACACTGAAACACACACACACTGAAACACACACACACACTGAAACACACACGCACACTGAAACACACACATTTAAACACACACACTGAAACACACACACACTCTCTAACACAAACACACTGAAACACACACACACACACACACTGAAACAGACACACACTGAAACACACACGCACTGAAACACACAAACGCCAAAACACACATGCTGTAACACATTGAATCACACACACGCTGAAACACACACATGCTGAAACACACACGCTGAAACACACACACACACATTGAAACACACAGAAACACACACGCTGAAACACACACATGCTGAAACACACACATTGAAACTCACACTGAAACACACACACACTGAAACATACACAAACTGAAACACACACACACTGAAACACACACACACACTGAAACACACAGACACACTGAAACACACAGACACACTGAAACACACACACTGAAACACACACATAGAAACACACACACACACTGAAACACACACACAAACACACACACATTGAAACACACACACACTGATACACCCACACACTGAAACACACACACACTGAAACACGCACACTGAAACACACACACTGAAAAACACACACTGAAACACACACACACACACTGAAACACACACACACACACTGAAACACACACACACACACTGAAACACACACACACTGAAACACTCACACACTGAAACACCCACACACTGAAACACACACACTGAAACACACACACACTGAAACACCCACACACTGAAACACACACACACTGAATCACACACACACTGAAACACACACACACTGAAACACACACACACTGAAACACACACACTGAAACACATACACTGAAATACACACACATTGAAAAACATACACTGAAAAGCACAGTGAAACAATAAGACACTGAAACACACACACTGAAACACACACACTGAAACACACAAATGGAAACACACACAAACTGAAACAGACACACACTGTAACAAATACACACCAAAACCCACACACATTCAAACACACACACATTGAAACACACACATTGAAACACACACACACTGAAACACCCACACACTGAAACACCCACACACTGAAACAACCACACACTGAAACACACACACTGAAACACACACACTGAAACACACAGACTGAAACACACACACTGAAACACACACACACTGAAACACACACACACACTGAAACACACACACACTGAAACACACACACACTGAAACACACACACTGAAACACACACACACAGAAAGACAAACACACACACAAACACACACACATTGAAACACACACACACTGAAACACTCACACACTGAAACACACACACACTGAAACGCCCACACACTGAAACACACACACACTGAAACACACACACACTGAAACACACACACTGAAATACACACACATTGAAAAACACACACTGAAAAACACAGTGAAACAATAAGACACTGAAACACACACACTGAAACACACACACTGAAACACACAAATGGAAACACACACAAGCTGAAACAGACACACACTGTAACAAATACACACCGAAACCCACACACATTCAAACACACACACATTGAAACACACACATTGAAACACACACACACTGAAACACACACACACTGAAACACACACACAAACACACACACATTGAAACACACACACACTGAAACACCCACACACTGGAACACACACACTGAAACACAAACATACAAACAAATAACACACTAAAACACAAACACTGAAACACACACACACACTGAAACACACACACACACACTGAAACACACACACACACACTGAAACACACAGAAACACACATGCTGAAACACACACACGCTGAAACAAACACACGCTGAAACACACACTCTGAAACACACACTGAAACACACAGACACACTGAAACACACACACTGAAACACACACACACTGAAACACACACACACTCAAACACACGCACACTGAACAATACACACACTGAAACACACACACAATGGAACACACATGCATTGAAACACACACACTGAAACACACACACTGAAACATACACACTGAAACACACACACCCTGAAAAACACACACGTTGAAATACACACACTGAAACACACACACACTGAAACACACACACTGAAACACACTGAAACACACACACACACTGAAACACACACACACTGAAACACACACACAGAAACATAGACACACTGAAACACAGAGACACTGAAACACAAACATTGAAACACACACACACACTGAAACACACACACACACTGAAACACACACGCTGAAACACACACAGAAACACGCACAGTGAAACACACACGCATTGAAACATACACACACTGAAACACACACACACTGAAATACCCACACACTGAAACACACACACACTGAAACACACACACACTGAAACACACACACTGAAACACACACACTGAAATACACACACATTGAAAATCACACACTGAAAAACACACTGAAACAAAAAGACACTGAAACACACACACTGAAGCACACACACTGAAACACACAAACGGAAACACACTCAAACTGAAACAGACACACACTGTAACAAATACACACCGAAACACACACACATTCAAATACACACATTGAAACACACACATTGAAACACACACACTAAAACGCACACACTGAAACACACACACTGAAACACACACACACACTGAAAGACAAACACACTGAAACACACACACACACTGAAACAGACACACACTGAAACACACACACTGAAACACACAAACGGAAACACACTCAAACTGAAACAGACACACACTGTAACAAATACACACCGAAACCCACACACATTCAAACACACACACATTGAAACACACACATTGAAACACACACACACTGAAACACACACACACTGAAACACACACACATTGAAACACACACACACTGAAACACCCACACACTGAAACACCCACACACTGAAACAACCACACACTGAAACACACACACTGAAACACACAGACTGAAACACACACACTGAAACACACACACACTGAAACACACACACACACTGAAACACACACACACTGAAACACACACACTGAAACACACACACACAGAAAGACAAACACACACACAAACACACACACATTGAAACACACACACACTGAAACACTCACACACTGAAACACCCACACACTGAAACACACACACACTGAAACACACACACACTGAAACGCCCACACACTGAAACACACACACACTGAAACACACACACACTGAAACACACACACTGAAACACACACACTGAAATACACACACATTGAAAAACACACACTGAAAAACACACTGAAACAAAAAGACACTGAAACACACACACTGAAACACACAAATGGAAACACACACAAACTGAAACAGACACACACTGTAACAAATACACACCTAAACACACACACATTGAAACACACACACATTGAAACACACACATTGAAACACACACACTAAGACACACACACTGAAACACACACACTGAAAAACACACACTGAAACACACACACACACTGAAACACAAACACACTGAAACACACACACACACTGAAACAGACAGACACTGAAACACACACACTGAAACACACACACTGAAACACACACACACACTGAAACACAAACACACTGAAACACACACACACACTGAAACAGACACACACTGAAACAAACACATACTGAAAAACACACACTGAAACACACACGCTGAAACACATTGAAACACACACACGCTGATACACACACATGCTGAAACACACACGATGAAACACACACACTGAAACACACACACACACTGAAACACACACACACACACTGAAACACACACACACACTGAAACACACAGAAACACACATGCTGAAACACACACACGCTGAAACAAACACACGCTGAAACACACACACTGAAACACACACACACTGAAACACACACACACTGAAACACACACACACTGAAACACACACACACACTGAAACACACAGACACACAGAAACACACACACACTGAAACACACACACACTCAAACACACACGCACTGAACAATACACACACTGAAACACACACACAATGAAACACACATGCACTGAAACACACACACTGAAACACACACACCCTGAAAAACACACACATTGAAATACACACACTGAAACACACACACATTGAAACACACACACTGAAACACACACACACACTGAAACAAACGCACACTGAAACACACACACAGAAACATAGACACACTGAAACACAGACACACTGAAACACAAACACTGAAACACACCCACACACTGAAACACACACACACACTGAAGCACACACGCACTGAAACACACACACACTCAAACACACACACACTCAAACACACACACACTGAAACACAAAAACACTGAAACACACACACTGAAAAACACACTGAAACAAAAAGACACTGAAACACACACTCTGAAACACACACACTGAAACACACACACTGAAACACACACACTGAAATACACACACATTGAAAAACACACACTGAAAAACACACTGAAACAAAAAGACACTGAAACACACACACTAAAACACACACACTAAAACACACACACACACTGAAACAGACACACACTGAAACACACACACTGAAACACACAAACGGAAACACACTCAAACTGAAACAGACACACACTGTAAGAAATACACACCAAAACACACACACATTCAAACACACACACATTGAAACACACACATTGAAACACACACACTAAAACACACACACTGAAACACACACACTGAAACACACACACACACTGAAACACAAACACACTGAAACACACACACACACTGAAACACACACACACTGAAACACACACACTGAAACACACACACTGAAACACACACACACACTGAAACACAAACACACTGAAACACACACACACACTGAAACAGACACACTGAAACAAACACATACTGAAACACCCACACACTGAAACACTCACGCTGAAACACATTGAAACACACACACGCTGATACACACACATGCTGAAACACACACGATGAAACACACACACACTGAAACACACACACACTGAAACACACACACACACTGAAACACACACACACACTGAAACACACACACACTGAAACACACACACACACACTGAAACACATACAGGCACTGAAACACACAGAAACACACATGCTGAAACACACACATGCTGAAACAAACACACGCTGAAACACACACATTGAAGCACACACTGAAACACACAGACACTGAAACACACACACACACTGAAACACACACACACACTGAAACACACATACTGAAACACACACACACTGAAGCACACACACACTGAAACACACACACACTCAAACACACACACACTGAACAATACACACACAGAAACACACACACAATGAAACACACACACACTGAAACACACACACTGAAACAAACACACTGAAACATAAACACTGAAACACACACACCCTGAAAAACACACACATTGAAATACATACACTGAAATACACACACACTGAAACACACACACTGAAACACGCACACACTGAAACACACACATACACTGAAACACACGCACACTGAAACACACACACAGAAACATAGACACACTGAAACACAGACACACTGAAACACACACACTGAAACACACACACACACTGAAACACACACACACTGAAACACACACGCTGAAACACACACAGAAACACGCACAGTGAAACACACACGCATTGAAACATACACACACTGAAACACACTCACTGAAACACACACACACTGAAACACACACACTCACTGAAACACACACACACAGAAACACACACACACACACACTGAAACAGACACACACTGAAACACACCCACTGAAGCACACGCACACTGAAACACACAAACACCGAAACACACACGCTGAAAAACATTGAAACACACACACGCTGAAACACACACATGCTGAACACACACACGCTGAAACACACACATTGAAACACACACTGAAACACACACACACTGAAACATACACACACTGAAACACACACACACTGAAACACACACACACACTGAAGCACACAGACACACTGAAACACACAGACACACTGAAACACACACACTGAAACACACAGACACTGAAACACACACACACTGAAACACACACACAAACACACACACAAACACACACACATTGAAGCACACACACACTGAAAAACCCACACACTGAAACACCCACACACTGAAACACACACACACTGAAACACACACACACACTGAAACACACACACACGGAAACACACCCACTGAAACACACAAACTGAAACACTCACAAACTGAAACACACACACACTGAAACAAATAAACACCAAAACACACACACATTGAAACACACACACAGTGAAACACACACATTGAAACACACACACTAAAACACACACACTGAAACACACACACTGAAACACACACACACTGAAACACAAACACACTGAAACACACACACACACTGAAACAGACACACACTGAAACACACACACTGAAACACACACACTGAAACACAAACACACTGAAACACACACACACACTGAAACAGACACACTGAAACACACACATACTGAAACACACACACACTGAATCACACACGCTGAAACACATTGAAACACACACACGCTGATACACACACATGCTGAAACACACACATGCTGAAACACACACACTGAAACACACACACACACACTGAAACACACACACACACACTGAAACACACACACACCCTGAAAAACACAGAAACACACATGCTGAAACACACACTTGCTGAAACACACACACGCTGAAACACACACACTAAAACACACACTGAAACACACACACACTGAAATACACACATACTGAAACACACAAACACTGAAACACACACACACACACTGAAACACACAGACACACAGAAACTCACACACTGAAACACACACACTGAAACACACACACACTCAAACACACACACAGTGAAACACACACACTGAAACACACACACAAACGCACACACAAACACACACACAAACACAGACACTGAAACAGACACACATTGAAACACACACACACTCAAACACACACATACTGAAACACACACACAATGAAACACACACACACATGCTGAAACACACACACACTGAAACACAAAGAGTGAAGCATACACACACTGAAACACAAAAAGTGAAACACACACACACTGAAACACACACACAGTGAAACATACACACACTGAAACACACAAACTGAAACGCACACACATTGAAACGCACACACACTGAAACACACACACTGAAACACACACAGTGATACACACACACTGATACACACACACACTGAAACACACAGACACTGAAACACATACACACTGAAACACACACACTGAAACACACTCACTGAAACACAAACACTGAAACACACACACACACTGAAACACAAACACACTGAAACACACACACACTGAAACACACACACACTGAAACACACAGAAACACACAAGCTGAAACACACACACTGAAACACGCACTGAAACACACGCACACTGAAACACACACACGCACTGAAAACACGCACACTGAAACACACACACACTCTGAAACGCAAACACACTGGAACACACACACACACTGAAACACACACACTGAAACACACACACATGCTGAAACACACACAGACACACTGAAACAGACACACACTGAAACAGACACACACTGAAACACATACACTGAAACACACACACACTGAAACACACACACACTGCAACACACACACACGCTGAAGCACACACACACTGAAACACACATGCTGAAACACACACACACTTAAACGTACACACTGAAACACACACTCTGAAACACACACTCTGAAACACACACTCTGAAACACACACTCACGCTGAAACACACACACACTGAAACACACACACACAGAAACTCACACACACACACTGAAACTCACACACTAAAACACACACACTGAAACACAAACACTGAAACACACACGCATTGAAACACACATGCACTGAAACACAAATGCACTGAAAAAAACACGCATTGAAACACAAAAGCACTGAAACACACACTGAAACACAGACACTCACACACACACACATTGAAACATTCACACATTGAAACACTCACACATTGGAACACGCACACTGAAACACACACACTGAAACATACATACTGAAACACACACACTGGAACACACACACATTGAAACACACACACACTGAAACATACACACACTGAAACACACACACACTGAAACACACACACTGAAACACACACACGCACTGAAACAAACACACTCTGAAACACACACACACTGAAACACACACACACTGAAACACACACACTGAAACACACACACACACTGAAGCACACACACTGAAACACACACACACTGAAACACGCACACTGAAACACACACACACTGAAACACACACACACTGAAACACACACACACTGAAACACACACACACTGAAACACGCACACTGAAACACACACACACTGAAACACACACACACTGAAACACACACACACTGAAACACGCACACTGAAACACACACACACTGAAACACACACACACTGAAACACACACACTGAAACACACACACACTGAAACACACACACTGAAACACACACACTGAAAAACACACACTGAAACACACACACACACACTGAAACACACACACACACACTGAAACACACACACACTGAAACACTCACACACTGAAACACCCACACACTGAAACACACACACACTGAAACACACACACAATGAAACACACACACACATGCTGAAACACACACACACTGAAACACAAAGAGTGAAGCACACACACACTGAAACACAAAAAGTGAAACACACACACACTGAAACACACACACAGTGAAACATACACACACTGAAACACACAAACTGAAATGCACACACATTGAAACGCACACACACTGAAACACACACACTGAAACACACACAGTGATACACACACACTGATACACACACACACTGAAACACACAGACACTGAAACACATACACACTGAAACACACACACTGAAACACACTCACTGAAACACAAACACTGAAACACACACACACACTGAAACACAAACACACTGAAACACACACACACTGAAACACACACACACTGAAACACACAGAAACACACAAGCTGAAACACACACACTGAAACACGCACTGAAACACACGCACACTGAAACACACACACGCACTGAAAAACACGCACACTGAAACACACCCACACTCTGAAACGCAAACACACTGGAACACACACACACACTGAGACACACTGAAACAGACACACACTGAAACAGACACACACTGAAACACATACACTGAAACACACACACACTGAAACACACACACACTGCAACACACACACACGCTGAAGCACACACACACTGAAACACACATGCTGAAACACACACACACTTAAACGTACACACTGAAACACACACTCTGAAACACACACTCTGAAACACACACTCACGCTGAAACACACACACACTGAAACACACACACACAGAAACTCACACACACACACTGAAACTCACACACTAAAACACACACACTGAAACACAAACACTGAAACACACACGCATTGAAACACACATGCATTGAAACACAAATGCACTGAAAAAAACACGCATTGAAACACAAAAGCACTGAAACACACACTGAAACACAGACACTCACACACACACACATTGAAACATTCACACATTGAAACACTCACACATTGGAACACGCACACTGAAACACACACACTGAAACATACATACTGAAACACACACACTGGAACACACACACATTGAAACACACACACACTGAAACATACACACACTGAAACACACACACACTGAAACACACACACGCACTGAAACAAACACACTCTGAAACACACACACACTGAAACACACACACTGAAACACACACACACTGAAACACACACACTGAAACACACACACACACTGAAGCACACACACTGAAACACACACACACTGAAACACGCACACTGAAACACACACACACTGAAACACACAGACACTGAAACACACACACACTGAAACACACACACACTGAAACACGCACACTGAAACACACACACACTGAAACACACACACACTGAAACACACACACACTGAAACACACACACACTGAAACACGCACACTGAAACACACACACACTGAAACACACACACACTGAAACATACACACTGAAACACACACACACTGAAACACACACACTGAAACACACACACTGAAAAACACACACTGAAACACACACACACACACTGAAACACACACACACACTCTGAAACACACACACACTGAAACACTCACACACTGAAACACCCACACACTGAAACACACACACACTGAAACACACACACACTGAAACACACACACACTGAAACACACACACACTGAAACACACCCACACTGAAACACACACACTGAAACACACACACTGAAATACACACACATTGAAAAACACACACTGAAAAACACAGTGAAACAATAAGACACTGAAACACACACACTGAAACACACAAATGGAAACACACACAAACTGAAACAGACACACACTGTAACAAATACACACCGAAACACACACACATTCAAACACACACAAATTGAAACACACATATTGAAACAGACACACTAAAACACACACACTGAAACACACACACTGAAACACACACAGTGAAACACAAACACACACTGAAACACAAACACACTGAAACACACACACACACTGAAACAGACACACACTGAAACAAACACATACTGAAACACACACACACTGAAACACACACGCTGAAACACATTGAAACACACACGCTGATAAACACACATGCTGAAACACACACGATGAAACACCCACACACTGAAACACAAACACTGAAACACACACACACACAGAAACACACAGAAAAACACATGCTGAAACACACACACGCTGAAACAAACACACGCTGAAACACACACACTAAAACAGACACTGAAACAGACAGACACACTGAAACACACACACTGAAACACACACACACTGAAACACACACACACTGAAACACACACACACTCAAACACATGCACACTGAACAATACACACACTGAAACACACACACAATGGAACACACATGCACTGAAACACACACACTGAAACACACACACTGAAACATACACACTGAAACACACACACCCTGAAAAACACACACGTTGAAATACACACACTGAAACACACACACACTGAAACACACACACTGAAACACACTGAAACACACACACACACTGAAACACACACACACTGAAACACACACACAGAAACATAGGCACACTGAAACACAGAGACACTGAAAAACAAACACTGAAACACACACACACACTGAAACACACACACACACTGAAACACCCACACACTGAAACACACACACACTGAAACACACACACACTGAAACACCCACACACTGAAACACACACACACACTGAAACACACACACACTGAAACACACACACTGAAACACACACACACAGAAAGACAAACACACACAGAAACACACACACATTGAAACACACACACACTGAAACACTCACACACTGAAACACCCACACACTGAAACACACACACACTGAAACACACACACACTGAAACACACACACACTGAAACACACACACACTGAAACACACACACACTGAAACACACACACTGAAACACACACACTGAAATACACACACATTGAAAATCACACACTGAAAAACACACTGAAACAAAAAGACACTGAAACACACACACTGAATCACACACACTGAAACACACAAACGGAAACACACTCAAACTGAAACAGACACACACTGTAACAAATACACACCGAAACACACACACATTCAAACACACACACATTGAAACACACACATTGAAACAAACACACTAAAACGCACACACTGAAACACACACACACACTGAAACACAAACACACTGAAACACACACACACACTGAAACAGACACACACTGAAACACACACACTGAAACACACAAACAGA
This sequence comes from Somniosus microcephalus, assembly GCF_052327205.1. Taxonomy (NCBI): domain Eukaryota; kingdom Metazoa; phylum Chordata; class Chondrichthyes; order Squaliformes; family Somniosidae; genus Somniosus; species Somniosus microcephalus. Next base: position 8,232,573 of record NC_141014.1, on the reverse strand, counting down.
AACACACTCAAACTGAAACAGACACACACTGTAACAAATACACACCGAAACCCACACACATTCAAACACACACACATTGAAACACACACATTGAAACACACACACACTGAAACACACACAAACTGAAACACACACACAAACACACACACATTGAAACACACACACACTGAAACACCCACACACTGAAACACCCACACACTGAAACAACCACACACTGAAACACACACACTGAAACACACACACTGAAACACACACACACTGAAACACACACACACACTGAAACACACACACACTGAAACACACACACTGAAACACACACACGCAGAAAGACAAACACACACACAAACACACACACATTGAAACACACACACACTGAAACACTCACACACTGAAACACCCACACACTGAAACACACACACACTGAAACACACACACACTGAAGCACACACACACTGAAACACACACACTGAAACACACACACTGAAATACACACACATTGAAAAACACACACTGAAAAACACACTGAAACAAAAAGACACTGAAACACACATACTGAAACACACAAATGGAAACACACACAAACTGAAACAGACACACACTGTAACAAATACACACCTAAACACACACACATTCAAACACACACACATTGAAACACACACATTGAAACACACACACTAAAACACACACACTGAAACACACACACTGAAAAACACACACTGAAACACACACACACACTGAAACACAAACACACTGAAACACACACACACACTGAAACAGACAGACACTGAAACACACACACTGAAACACACACACACACTGAAACACAAACACACTGCAACACACACACACACTGAAACAGACACACACTGAAACAAACACATACTGAAAAACACACACTGAAACACACACGCTGAAACACATTGAAACACACACATGCTGATACACACACATGCTGAAACACCCACGATGAAACACACACACTGAAACACACACACACACTGAAACACACACTGAAACACACACACACACTGAAACACACAGAAACACACATGCTGAAACACACACACGCTGAAACAAACACACGCTGAAACACACACACTGAAACACACACTGAAACACACACACACTGAAACACACACACACTGAAACACACACACACTGAAACACACACACACACTGAAACACACAGACACACTGAAACACACACACACTGAAACACACACACACTCAAACACACACGCACTGAACAATACACACACTGAAACACAGACACAATGAAACACACATGCACTGAAACACACACACTGAAACACACACACCCTGAAAAACAAACACATTGAAATACACTCACTGAAACACACACACACACTGAAACACACGCACACTGAAACACACACACAGAAAATAGACACACTGAAACACAGACACACTGAAACACAAACACTGAAACACACCCACACACTGAAGCACACACACACACTGAAGCACACACGCACTGAAACACACACACACTGAAACACACACACACTGAAACACACACACACTGAAACACACAAACACTGAAACACACACACTGAAAAACACACTCAAACAAAAAGACACTGAAACACACACTCTGAAACACACACACTGAAACACACACACTGAAACACACACACTGAAATACACACACATTGAAAAACACACACTGAAAAACACACTGAAACAAAAAGACACTGAAGCACACACACACTGAAACACACACACACACTGAAACAGACACACACTGAAACACACACACTGAAACACACAAACGGAAACACACTCAAACTGAAACAGACACACACTGTAACAAATACACACCGAAACACACACACATTCAAACACACACACATTGAAACACACACATTGAAACACACACACTAAAACACACACACTGAAACACACACACTGAAACACACACACACACTGAAACACAAACACACTGAAACACACACACACACTGAAACACACACACACTGAAACACACACACTGAAACACACACACTGAAACACACACACTGAAACACACACACACACTGAAACACAAACACACTGAAACACACACACACACTGAAACAGACACACTGAAACAAACACATACTGAAACACCCACACACTGAAACACACACGCTGAAACACATTGAAACACACACACGCTGATACACACACATGCTGAAACACACACGATGAAACACACACACACTGAAACACACACACACTGAAACACACACACACACTGAAACATACACACACACTGAAACACACACACACTGAAACACACACACACACACTGAAACACATACACGCACTGAAACACACAGAAACACACATGCTGAAACACACACATGCTGAAACAAACACACGCTGAAACACACACATTGAAACTCACACTGAAACACACACACACTGAAACACACAAACACACTGAAACACACACACACACTGAAACACACATACTGAAACACACACACACTGAAGCACACACACACTGAAACACACATACACTCAAACACACACACACTGAACAATACACACACTGAAACACACACACAATGAAACACACACACACTGAAACACACACACTGAAACAAACACACTGAAACAAACACACTGAAACACACACACCCTGAAAAACACACACATTGAAATACATACACTGAAATACACACACACTGAAACACACACACTGAAACACACTGAAACACACACACACTGAAACACACACATACACTGAAACACACGCACACTGAAACACACACACAGAAACATAGACACACTGAAACACAGACACACTGAAACACACACACTGAAACACACACACACACTGAAACACACACACACTGAAACACACACGCTGAAACACACACAGAAACATGCACAGTGAAACACACATGCATTGAAACACACACACACTGAAACACACTCACTGAAACACACACACACTGAAACACACACACTCACTGAAACACACACACACAGAAACACACACACACACACACACTGAAACAGACACACACTGAAACACACACACTGAAGCACACGCACACTGAAACACACAAACACCGAAACACACACGCTGAAAAACATTGAAACACACACACGCTGAAACACACACATGCTGAACACACACACGCTGAAACACACACATTAAAACACACACTGAAACACACACACACTGAAACATACACACACTGAAACACACACACACTGAAACACACACACACACTGAAGCACACAGACACACTGAAACACACAGACACACTGAAACACACACACTGAAACACACAGACACTGAAACACACACACACTGAAACACACACACAAACTCACACACAAACACACACACATTGAAGCACACACACACTGAAACACCCACACACTGAAACACCCACACACTGAAACACACACACACTGAAACACACACACACACTGAAACACACTCACACAGAAACACACCCACTGAAACACACAAACTGAAACACTCACAAACTGAAACACACACACACTGAAAGAAATAAACACCGAAACACACACACATTGAAACACACACACAGTGAAACACACACATTGAAACACACACACTAAAACACACACACTGAAACACACACACTGAAACACACACACACTGAAACACAAACACACTGAAACACACACACACACTGAAACAGACACACACTGAAACACACACACTGAAACACACACACTGAAACACAAACACACTGAAACACACACACACACTGAAACAGACACACTGAAACACACACATACTGAAACACACACACACTGAATCACACAGGCTGAAACACATTGAAACACACACACGCTGATACACACACACGCTGAAACACACACGCTGAAACACACACATGCTGAAACACACACACTGAAACATACACACACACACTGAAACACACACACGCACACTGAAAAACACACACACCCTGAAAAACACAGAAACACACATGCTGAAAAACACACTTGCTGAAACACACACACGCTGAAACACACACACTAAAACACACACTGAAACACACACACACTGAAATACACACATACTGAAACACACACACACTGAAACACACACACACACACACTGAAACACACAGACACACAGAAACTCACACACTGAAACACACACACACTGAAACACACACACACTCAAACACACATACAGTGAAACACACACACACTGAAACACACACACAAACGCACACACAAACACACACACAAACACAGACACTGAAACAGACACACATTGAAACACACACACACTCAAACACACACACACTGAAACACACACACAATGAAACACACACACACACGCTGAAACACACACACTGAAACACAAAGAGTGAAGCACACACACACTGAAACACAAAAAGTGAAACACACACACACTGAAACACACACACAGTGAAACATACACACACTGAAACACACAAACTGAAACGCACACACATTGAAACGCACACACACTGAAACACACACAATGAAACACACACACTGAAACGCACAGACACTGAAACACATACACACTGAAACACATACACACTGAAACACACACACTGAAACACACTCACTGAAACACAAACACTGAAACACACACACACACTGAAACACAAACACACTGAAACACACACACACTGAAACACACACACACTGAAACACACAGAAACACACAAGCTGAAACACACACACTGAAACACGCACTGAAACACACGCACACTGAAACACACACACGCACTGAAAAACACGCACACTGAAACACACACACACTCTGAAACACCAACACACTGGAACACACACACACACTGAAACACATGGAAACACACACACTGAAACACACACACACGCTGAGACACACACAGACACACTGAAACAGACACACACTGAAACAGACACACACTGAAACACATACACTGAAACACACACACACTGAAACACACACACACTGCAACACACACACATGCTGAAACACACACACACTGAAACACACATGCTGAAACACACACACACTTAAACGTACACACTGAAATGCACACTCTGAAACACACACTCTGAAACACACTCTGAAACACACACTCAGGCTGAAACACACACACACTGAAACACACACACACACACTGAAACTCACACACTGAAACACACACACTGAAACACAAACACTGAAACACACACGCATTGAAACACACATGCACTGAAACACAAATGCACTGAAAAAAACACGCATTGAAACACAAAAGCACTGAAACACATACTGAAACACACACACTCACACACACACACATTGAAACATTCACACATTGAAACACTCACACATTGGAACACGCACACTGAAAAACACACACTGAAACACACATACTGAAACACACACACTGGAACACACACACATTGAAACACACACACACTGAAACATACACACACTGAAACACACACACACTGAAACACACACACTGAAACACACACACGCACTGAGACAAACACACTCTGAAACACACATGCACACTGAAACACACACACACTGAAACACACGCACACTGAAACACACACACTGAAACACACACACACACTGAAGCACACACACTGAAACACACACACACTGAAACACACACACTGAAACACACACACGCACTGAAACAAACACACTCTGAAACACACGTGCACACTGAAACACACACACACTGAAACACACACACACTGAAACACACACACTGAAACACACACACTGAAACACACACATACACTGAAGCACACACACTGAAACACACACACACTGAAACACGCACACTGAAACACACACACACTGAAACACACACACACTGAAACACACACACTGAAACACACACACTGAAACACACACAGAAACACTGAAACACACGCACACTGAAACACACACACTGAAACACACACACACAAACTGAAACACACACACACACACTGAAACACACACATGCTGATACACACACATTCTGAAACACACACACGCTGAAACACACACACGCTGAAACTCACACACACTGAAACACAAACACACTGAAACACGCACACACTGAAACACACACACTGAAACACACACTGAAACACACACACTGAAACACACACACACACACTGAAACACACACATGCTGAAACACACACGCTGACACACACACACGCTGACACACACACACTGAAACACACACACACTGACACACACACCTGCTGACACACACACACTGAAACACACACACACTGACACACACACACACACTAAAAAAACACTGAAACACAAACACACTGAAACACACGCACACTGAAACACACACACAGAAACACACACACACTGAAACACACGCACACTGAGACACACACACTGAAACACAAACATACAAACAAATAACACACTGAAACACACACACACTGAAACACACACACACTGAAACGCACACACTGAAACGCACACACTGAAACGCACACACTGAAATGCACACACTGAAACGCGCACACACTGAAACACACACTGAAACACACACACTTAAACACACACACACTGAAACACACACACACGGAAATGCACACACTGAAACACACACACTGAAACACACACACACACTGAAGCACACACACTGAAACACACACTCACTGAAACACGCACACTGAAAAACACACACACTGAAACACACACACACTGAAACACACACACACTGAAACACACACACACTGAAACACACACACTGAAACACACACACACTGAAACACACACACACTGAAACACACACACACTGAAACACACACACTGAAACACACACACTGAAACACAAATATACAAGCAAATAGCACACTAAAACACACACACTGCAACACAAATGCACTGAAACACACACACTGAAACACAAAAACACTGAAACACAAACACACTGAAATGCACACACTGAAACACACACACTGAAACACACACTGAAACACACACACTGAAACACACGCACACTGAAACACACACACACTGAAAGACACACACTGAAACACAAACATACAAACAAATATACTGAAACACACACACTGAAAAACAAACACACTGAAACACACACACTGAAACACAAACATACAAACAAATAACACACTGCAACACACACACTGAAACACAAACACACTGAAACACACACACACTGAAACACACACACACTGAAACACAAACACACTGAAACACACGCACTGAAACACACACACTGAAACACACACAGACACACTGAAACACACGCACACACACACTGAAACACACACACTGAAACACACACACACAAACTGAAACACACACACACACAAAAACACACACATGCTGATACACACACATGCTGAAACACACACACGCTGAAACACACACACGCTGAAACTCACACACACTGAAACACAAACACACTGAAACACGCACACACTGAAACACACACACTGAAACACACACTGAAACACACACACTGAAACACATACACACACACTGAAACACACACACACACTGACACACACACATGCTGAAACACACACGCTGACACACACACACGCTGACACACACACACTGAAACACACACACACTGACACACACACATGCTGACACACACACACTGAAACACACACACACACTAAAAAACACTGAAACACAAACACACTGAAACACACGCACACTGAAACACACACACAGAAACACACACACACTGAAACACACGCACACTGAAACACACACACTGAAACACAAACATACAAACAAATAACACACTGAATCACACACACACTGAAACACACACACACTGAAACGCACATACTGAAACGCAGACACTGAAATGCACACACTGAAATGCACACACTGAAATGCGCACAGACTGAAACACACGCACTGAAACACACACACACGGAAATGCACACACTGAAACACACACACTGAAACACACACACACACTGAAGCACACACACTGAAACACACACACACTGAAACACACACACTGAAACACACACACGCACTGAAACAAACACACTCTGAAACACACATGCACACTGAAACACACACACACTGAAACACACACACACTGAAACACACACACTGAAACACACACACACACTGAAGCACACACACTGAAACACACACACACTGAAACACGCACACTGAAACACACACACACTGAAACTCACACACACTGAAACACACACACACTGAAACACGCACACTGAAACACACACACACTGAAACACACACACACTGAAACACACACACACTGAAACACACACACTGAAACACAAATATACAAGCAAATAGCACACTAAAACACACACACTGCAACACAAATGCACTGAAACACACACACTGAAACACAAACACACTGAAACACAAACACACTGAAATACACACTGAAACACACACACTGAAACACACGCACACTGAAACACACGCACACTGAAAGACACACACTGAAACGCAAACATACAAACAAATAACACACTGAAACACACACACTGAAAAACAAACACACTGAAACACACACACTGAAACACAAACATACAAACAAATAACACACTGCAACACACACACTGAAACACAAACACACTGAAACACACACACACTGAAACACACACACACTGAAACACAAACACACTGAAACACACACACTGAAACACACACACTGAAACACACACAGACACACTGAAACACATGCACACACACACTGAAACACACACACTGAAACACACACACACAAACTGAAACACACACAAACACACTGAAACACACACATGCTGAAACACACACATGCTGAAACACACACACGCTGAAACACACACACGCTGAAACTCACACACACTGAAACACAAACACACTGAAACACGCACACACTGAAACACACACACTGAACCACACACTGAAACACACACACTGAAACACACACACACACACACTGAAACACACACACACACACACTGAAACACACACATGCTGAAACACACACGCTGACACACACACACGCTGACACACACACACTGAAACACACACACACTGACACACACACATGCTGACACACACACACTGAAACACACACACACTGACACACACTAAAAAAACACTGAAACACAAACACACTGAAACACACGCACACTGAAACACACACACAGAAACACACACACACTGAAACACACGCACACTGAAACACACACACAGAAACACACACACACTGAAACACACACACACTGAAACACACACACACTGAAACACACACACTGAAACACAAATATACAAGCAAATAGCACACTAAAACACACACACTGCAACACAAATGCACTGAAACACACACACTGAAACACAAACACACTGAAACACAAACACACTGAAATACACACTGAAACACACACACTGAAACACACGCACACTGAAAGACACACACTGAAACACAAACATACAAACAAATAACACACTGAAACACACACACTGAAAAGCAAACACACTGAAACACACACACTGAAACACAAACATACAAACAAATAACACACTGAAACACACACACTGAAACACACACACACTGAAACACACACACACTGAAACACAAACACACTGAAACACACACACTGAAGCACACACACTGAAACACACACAGACACACTGAAACACACGCACACACACACTGAAACACACACACTGAAACACACACACAAACTGAAACACACACAAACACACTGAAACACACACATGCTGAAACACACACATGCTGAAACACACACACGTTGAAACACACACATGCTGAAACTCACACACACTGAAACACAAACACACTGAAACACGCACACACTGAAACACACACACTGAACCACACACTGAAACACACACACTGAAACACACACACACACACTGAAACACACACACACACACTGAAACACACACATGCTGAAACACACACGCTGACACACACACACACTGACACACACACACTGAAACACACACACACTGACACACACACATGCTGACACACACACACTGAAACACACACACACTGACACACACTAAAAAAACACTGAAACACAAACACACTGAAACACACGCACACTGAAACACACACACAGAAACACACACACACTGAAACACACGCACACTGAAACACACACACTGAAACACAAACATACAAACAAATAACACACTGAAACACACACACTGAAAAACACACACTGAAACGCACACACTGAAATGCACACACTGAAACGCACACACTGAAATGCACACACTGAAACGCGCACACACTGAAACACACACACTGAAACACACACACTTAAACACACACACACTGAAACACACACACACGGAAATGCACACACTGAAACACACACACTGAAACACACACACTGACACACACACACTGAAACACACACACACACATTGAAACACATACACGCTGAAACACACACACGCTGAAACACATATACACTGAAACACACACACACTGAAACACACACACTGAAACAAACACTGAAGCACAAATGCACTGAAACACACACACACTGAAACACAAGCACACTGAAACACACACACACTGAAACAGACACACACTGAAACAGACACACACTGAAACACATACACTGAAACACACAAGCACTGAAACACACACACTGAAAAGCACACACACACTGAAGCACACACACACTGAAACACACACACACTGAAACAGACACACACTGAAACACATACACTGAAACACACACACACTGAAACACACACACACTGAAACACACACTGAAACACACACACACTGATACACACACACACTGAAACAGACACACACACACTGCAACACACACACATGCTGAAAGACATACACACTGAAACACACATGCTGAAACACACACACACTTAAACACACACACTGAAACGCACACTCTGACACACACACTCTGAAACACACACTCTGAAACACACACTCTGAAACACACACTCTGAAACACACACTCACGCTGAAACACACACTCACACTGAAACACACACACACTGAAACACACACACACACTGAAAAACACACACACACTGAAACTCACACACTGAAACACACATACACAGAATCTCACACACACACACAGAAACTCACACACTGAAACACACACACTGAAACACAAACACTGAAACACACACGCATTGAAACACACATGCACACTGAAACACACACACACTGAAACATACACACACGGAGCACACACACTGAAACACACACACACACTGAAGCACACACACTGAAACACACACACTGACACACACACACTGAAACACACACACACACATTGAAACACATACACGCTGAAACACACACACGCTGAAACACATATACACTGAAACACACACACACTGAAACACACACACTGAAACAAACACTGAAGCACAAATGCACTGAAACACACGCACACTGAAACACAAGCACACTGAAACACACACACACTGAAACAGACACACACTGAAACAGACACACACTGAAACACATACACTGAAACACACAAGCACTGAAACACACTCACTGAAAAGCACACACACACTGAAGCACACACACACACTGAAACACACACACACTGAAACAGACACACACTGAAACACATACACTGAAACACACACACACTGAAACACACACACACTGAAACACACACACTGAAACACACACACACTGATACACACACACACTGAAACAGACACACACACACTGCAACACACACACACGCTGAAAGACATACACACTGAAACACACATGCTGAAACACACACACACTTAAACGCACACACTGAAATGCACACTCTGAAACACACACTCTGAAACACACACTCTGAAACACACACTCTGAAACACACACTCTGAAACACACACTCACGCTGAAACACACACACACACTGAAACACACAAACACTGAAACACACACACACACTGAAAAACACACACACACTGAAACTCACACACTGAAACACACATACACAGAAACTCACACACACACACTGAAACTCACACACTGAAACACACACACTGAAACACAAACACTGAAACACACACACATTGAAACAGACACGCACTGAAACACACATGCACACTGAAACACACACACACTGAAACACACACTCACGGAGCACACACACTGAAACACACACACACACTGAAGCACACACACTGAAACACACACAAACTGAAACACGCACACTGAAACACACACACACTGAAACACACACACACTGAAACACGCACACTGAAACACACACACACTGAAACACACACACACTGAAACACACACACACTGAAACACACACACTGAAACACATACACTGAAACACAAATATACAAACAAATAGCACACTAAAACACACACACTGCAACACAAACGCACTGAAACACACACACGAATCACAAACACACTGAAACACAAACACACTGAAATGCACACACTGAAACACACACACTGAAACACACGCACACTGAAACACACGCACACTGAAAGACACACACTGAAACACAAACATACAAACAAATAACACACTGAAATACACACACTGAAAAACAAACACACTGAAACACACACACTGAAACACAAACATACAAACAAATAACACACTGAAACACACACACTGAAACACAAACACACTGAAACACACACACACTGAAACACACACACACATGAAACACAAACACACTGAAACACACACACTGAAACACACACACTTGACACACACACACTGAACCACACACACACTGAAACACGCACACACTGAAAGACATACTGAAACACACACACTGAAACACACACAGACACACTGAAACACACGCGCACACACACTGAAACACACACACTGAAACACACACACACAAACTGAAACACACACACACACACAGAAACACACACATGCCAAAACACACACATGCTGAAACACACACACGCTGAAACACACACACGCTGAAACTCACACACGCTGAAACACAAACACACTGAAACACATACACTGAAACACTCACACAGACACACACACACTGAAACACACACACTGAAACACACACACTGAAACACACTCACTGAAACACACACGCACACACTGAAACACACACACACACACTGAAACACACACATGCTGAAATACACACAAGCTGACACACACACACGCTGACACACACACACACTGAAACACACACACACTGACACACACACACGCTGACACACACACACTGAAACACACGCACACTGAAACACACACACTGAAACACAAACATACAAACAAATAACACACTGAAACACACAATGAAACACACACACACTGAAACACACACACACTGAAGCACACACACACTGAAACGCACACACTGAAACGCACACACTGAAACGCACACACTGAAATGCACACACTGAAACGAGCACACACTGAAACACACACAGTGAAACACACACTGAAACATACACACACTGAAACACACACACACTGAAATGCACACACGGAAACACACACACTGAAACACACACACTGACACACACACACTGAAACACACACACACACACTGAAACACATACACGCTGAAACACACACACGCTGAAACACATATACACTGAAACACACACACACAGAAGCACACACACTGGAACAAACACTGAAGCACAAATGCACTGAAACACACGCACACTGAAGCACAAACACACTGAAACACACGCACACTGAAACACACGCACACTGAAACACACGCGCACTGAAACACACGCACACTGAAACAGAAACTGAAACACAAACACACAAACACTAACACACTGAAACACACACACACTGAAACACACACACACTGAAACACACACACACTGAAACAAATACACAGAAACACACACACTGAAACACACACTCTCTGAAACACACACACACTGAAACACACACACACTGAAACGCACACACTGAATCACACACACTGAAACACACACACTGAAACGCACACACTGAAACACACACACTGAAACACACACACTGGAGCACACACACTGAAGCACACACGCACTGAAACACACACACACTGAAACACACACACTGAAACACACACTGAAACACACACACTGAAACACACACACTGAAACACACACAGACACACTGAAACACACACGCACACACTGAAACACACACACACACACACTGAAAAACACACACGCTGAAACACACACACGGTGAAACACACACACGCTGAAACACACACACACTGAAACAAACCCTGAAACACTCACACTGAAACTCACACACACTGAAACACACACACACTGAAACACACACACACAGAAACACACACATACTGAAACACAAACATACAAACAAATAACACACTGAAACACACAATGAAAGGCAAACACACGGAAACACACACACACTGAAACACACACACACTGAAACACACACACTGAAACACACACACTGAAACGCGCATACACTGAAACACACACACTGAAACGCACACACTGAAACACGCATGCATTGAAAGGCACACACTGAAACGCACACACTCAAACACACACACTGAAACACACACACACTGAAACACACACACACTGAAACGCACACACTGAAACACACACACTGAAACACACACACTGAAACACACACACTGAATCACACACACACTGAAACACACACACACACACTGAAACACACACTGAAGCACACACACTGAAACAAACACACACTGAAAGGCACACACTGAAACACACACACTGAAACGCACACACTGAAACACACACACTGAAACACACACACACTGAAACACACACACTGAAACGCACACACTGAAACACACACACAAACACACACACTGAAACACACATGCCCTGAAACACACACACACGCACTGAAACGCACACACTGAAACACACACGCACTGAAGCACACACACACTGAAACACACGCACACTGAAACACACGCACTGAAACACACACACTGAAACATGCACACACTGAAACACACACACAATGAAACACACACACATGGAAACACACACACACTGATACACACACACTGTAACACACACACTGAAACACACACACTGAAACACGCACACACTGAAACACACCCACTGAAACGCACGCACTGAAACACGCACACACTGAAAGGCACACACTGAAACGCACACACAGAAACACACACACTGAAACACACATGCTGAAACACACACACTGAAACACACACACACTGAAACGCACACACTGAAACACATGCACACACAGACTGAAACACACACACACACACTGAAACACACACACACTGAAAGGCACACACTGAAACACACACACTGAAATGCACACACTGAAACACACACACTGAAACACACACGCACTGAAACACACACACACTGAAACGCACACACTGAAACAAACACACTGAAACACACACACTGAAACACACACACATGCACTGAAACACACACACACACACTGAAACACACACACACTGAAAGGCACACACTGAAACACACACTAAAGCACACACACTGAAACACACACTGAAAGGCACACACTGAAACACACACACACTGAAACACACACACACTGAAACACAAACACACTGAAACGCACACACTGAAACACACACTGAAGCAGACACACTGAAACACACACACTGAAACACACACACTGAAACACACACGTCCTGAAACACACACACGCGCACTGAAACACACATGCACTGAAACACACACGCACTGAAACACACATGCACACTGAAACACACACAATGAAGCACACATACTGAAACACACACACACTGAAACACAAACACACTGAAACACAAACACACTGATACGCACACACTGAAACACACACTGAAGCACACACACTGAAACACACACACTGTAACAGAAAAACACAAACACAAACACACTGAAACACACACACACTGAAACACAAACACACTGAAACGCACACACTGAAACACACACTGAAGCACACAAACTGAAACACACACACACTGAAACACACGCACACTGTAACACACACACTGAAACACACACACTGAAATGTGCACACACTGAAACACACACACAATGAAACACACACACATGGAAACACACACACATGGAAACACACACACACTGAAACACACACACTGAAACACACACACTGAAACACACACACTGAAACACGCACACACTGAAACACACCCACTGAAATGCTCGCACTGAAACACGCACACACTGAAAGGCACACACTGAAATGCACACACAGAAACACACACACTGAAACACACACACTGAAACACACACACTGAAACACACACACACTGAAACACACACACACTGAAACGCACACACTGAAACGCACACACTGAAACACACACACTGAAATACACACACTGAAACACACACACTGAAACACATGCACACACACACTGAAACACACACACACACACTGAAACACAAACACACTGAAACGCACACACTGAAACACACACTGAAACACACACACTGAAACACACATGCACTGAAACACACACACACTGAAACGCACACACTGAAACACACACACTGAAACACACACACTGAAACACACACACGCACTGAAACACACACACACACACTGAAACACACACACACTGAAAGGCACACACTGAAACACACACTGAAGCACACACACTGAAACACACACTGAAAGGCACACACTGAAACGCACACACTGAAACACACACACTGAAACACACACACACTGAAACACACATGCACACTGAAACACACACACTGAAACACACACACTGAAACACACACAAACTGAAACACAAACACACTGAAATGCACACACTGAAACACACACTGAAGCACACACACTGAAACACACACACACTGAAACACAAGCACACTGAAACACACACACTGAAACACACACACTGAAACGCACACACTGAAACACACGCACTGAAACACACACACTGAAACACACACACTGAAGCACACACGCACTGAAACACACACACACTGAAACGCACACACTGAAACACACACTGAAACACACACACTGAAACACACGCGCACACACTGAAACACACACACACACACACTGAAAAACACACACGCTGAAACACACACACGCTGAAACACACACACACTGAAACACACACGCACTGAAACACACACACACTGAAACGCACACACTGAAACACACACACTGAAACACACACACTGAAACACACACACATGCACTGAAACACACACACACACACTGAAACACACACACACTGAAAGGCACACACTGAAACACACACTAAAGCACACACACTGAAACACACACTGAAAGGCACACACTGAAACGCACATACTGAAACACACACACACTGAAACACACACACACTGAAACACAAACACACTGAAACGCACACACTGAAACACACACTGAAGCAGACACACTGAAACACACACACTGAAACACACACACTGAAACACACACGTCCTGAAACAAACACACGCGCACTGAAACACACATGCACTGAAACACACACGCACTGAAACACACATGCACACTGAAACACACACAATGAAGCACACATACTGAAACACACACACACTGAAACACAAACACACTGAAACACAAACACACTGATACGCACACACTGAAACACACACTGAAGCACACACACTGAAACACACACACTGTAACAGAAAAACACAAACACAAACACACTGAAACACACACACACTGAAACACAAACACACTGAAACGCACACACTGAAACACACACTGAAGCACACAAACTGAAACACACACACACTGAAACACACGCACACTGTAACACACACACTGAAACACACACACTGAAATGCGCACACACTGAAACACACACACAATGAAACACACACACATGGAAACACACACACATGGAAACACACACACACTGAAACACACACACTGAAACACACACACTGAAACACACACACTGAAACACGCACACACTGAAACACACCCACTGAAATGCTCGCACTGAAACACGCACACACTGAAAGGCACACACTGAAATGCACACACAGAAACACACACACTGAAACACACACACTGAAACACACACACTGAAACACACACACACTGAAACACACACACACTGAAACGCACACACTGAAACACACACACTGAAATACACACACTGAAACACACACACTGAAACACATGCACACACACACTGAAACACACACACACACACTGAAACACAAACACACTGAAACGCACACACTGAAACACACACTGAAACACACACACTGAAACACACATGCACTGAAACACACACACACTGAAACGCACACACTGAAACACACACACTGAAACACACACACTGAAACACACACACGCACTGAAACACACACACACACATTGAAACACACACACACTGAAAGGCACACACTGAAACACACACTGAAGCACACACACTGAAACACACACTGAAAGGCACACACTGAAACGCACACACTGAAACACACACACTGAAACACACACACACTGAAACACACATGCACACTGAAACACACACACTGAAACACACACACTGAAACACACACAAACTGAAACACAAACACACTGAAATGCACACACTGAAACACACACTGAAGCACACACACTGAAACACACACACACTGAAACACAAGCACACTGAAACACACACACTGAAACACACACACTGAAACGCACACACTGAAACACACGCACTGAAACACACACACTGAAACACACACACTGATGCACACACGCACTGAAACACACACACACTGAAACGCACACACTGAAACACACACTGAAACACACACACTGAAACACACACACACTGAAACACACGCACACTGAAACACACACACTGAAACACAAACACACTGAAATGCACACACTGAAACACACACTGAAGCACACACACTGAAACACACACACACTGAAACACACGCACACTGAAACACACACACTGAAACACACACACTGAAACACACACACTGAAATACACACACATTGAAAATCACACACTGAAAAACACACTGAAACAAAAAGACACTGAAGCACACACGCACTGAAACACACACACACTGAAACGCACACTGAAACACACACACTGAAACACACGCGCACACACTGAAACACACACACACACACACTGAAAAACACACACGCTGAAACACACACACACTGAAACACACACACACTGAAACACACACACACTGAAACACACACACACAGAAACACACACATACTGAAACACAAACATACAAACAAATAACACACTGAAACACACAATGAAAGACACACACATGGAAACACACACACACTGAAACACAGACACACTGAAACACACACACTGAAACACACACACTGATATGCGCATACACTGAAACACACACACTGAAACGCACACACTGAAACACGCACGCACTGAAAGGCACACACTGAAATGCACACACTGAAACACACACACAAACACACACGCACTGGAACACACACACACTGAAACGCACACACTGAAACACACACACTGAAACACACACACTGAAACACACACACTGAAACACACACACACTGAAACACACACACACACACTGAAACACACACTGAAGCACACACACTGAAACACACACACACTGAAACACACACGCACTGAAACACACACACACTGAAACGCACACACTGAAACACACACACTGAAACACACACAGTGAAACACACACACCCTGAAACACACACACACGCACTGAAACACACATGCACTGAAACACACACGCACTGAAACACACATGCACACTGAAACACACACACTGAAGCACACATACTGAAACACACACACACTGAAACACACACACACTGAAACACAAACACACTGATACGCACACACTGAAACACACACTGAAGCAAACACACTGAAACACACACACTGAAACACAAAAACACAAACACAAACACACTGAAACACACACACTGAAACACAAACACACTGAAACGCACACACTGAAACACACACTGAAGCAAACACACTGAAACACACGCACACTGAAACACACGCACACTGAAACACACACACTGAAACACACACACTGAAATGCGCACACACTGAACACACACACAATGAAACACACACACATGGAAACACACACACACTGAAACACACACACTGAAACACACACACTGAAACACACACACTGAAACACGCACACACTGAAACACACCCACTGAAACGCACGCACTGAAACACGCACACACTGAAAGGCACACACTGAAACGCACACGCAGAAACACACACACTGAAACACACATGCACTGAAACACACACACACTGAAAGGCACACACTGAAACACACACTGAAGCACACACACTGAAACACACACTGAAAGGCACACACTGAAACGCACATACTCAAACACACACACTGAAACACACACGCACTGAAACACACACACACTGAAACGCACACACTGAAACACACACACTGAAACACACACACTGAAACACACACACTGAAACACACACACACGCACTGAAACACACACACACACACTGAAACACACACACACTGAAAGGCACACACTGAAACACACACTGAAGCACACACACTGAAACACACACTGAAAGGCACACACTGAAACGCACACACTGAAACGCACACACTGAAACACACACACTGAAACACACACACACTTAAACACACATGCACACTGAAACACACACACTGAAACACACATACTGAAACACACACACACTGAAACACACACACACTGAAACACAAACACACTGAAACGCACACACTGAAACACACACTGAAGAACACACACTGAAACACACACTGAAACACAAAAACACAAACACAAACACACTGAAACACACACAAACTGAAACACAAACACACTGAAATGCACACACTGAAACACACACTGAAGCACACACACTGAAACACACACACACTGAAACACACGCACACTGAAACACACACACTGAAACACACACACTGAAACGCGCACACATTGAAACACACACACACTGAAACACAAACATACAAACAAATAACACACTGAAACACACAATGAAACACACACACATGGAAACACACACACACTGAAACACACACACACTGAAACGCACACACACTGAAACACACACACTGAAACACACACACTGAACACACACACAGAAACACACACACACTGAAACGCACGCACTGAAACACGCACACACTGAAAGGCACACACTGAAATGCACACACTGAAACACACACACTGAAACACACACACACTGAAACACACACACTGAAACGCACACACACACACTGAAACACACACACACACACTGAAACACACACACACTGAAAGGCACACACTGAAACACACACTGAAGCACACACACTGAAACACACACTGAAAGGCACACACTGAAACGCACACACTGAAACACACACACTGAAACACACACACACTGAAACACACATGCACACTGAAACACACACACTGAAACACACACACTGAAACACACACAAACTGAAACACAAACACACTGAAATGCACACACTGAAACACACACTGAAGCACACACACTGAAACACACACACACTGAAACACACGCACACTGAAACACACACACTGAAACACACACACTGAAACACACACACTGAAATACACACACATTGAAAATCACACACTGAAAAACACACTGAAACAAAAAGACACTGAAGCACACACGCACTGAAACACACACACACTGAAACGCACACTGAAACACACACACTGAAACACACGCGCACACACTGAAACACACACACACACACACTGAAAAACACACACGCTGAAACACACACACACTGAAACACACACACACTGAAACACACACACACTGAAACACACACACACAGAAACACACACATACTGAAACACAAACATACAAACAAATAACACACTGAAACACACAATGAAAGACACACACATGGAAACACACACACACTGAAACACAGACACACTGAAACACACACACTGAAACACACACACTGATATGCGCATACACTGAAACACACACACTGAAACGCACACACTGAAACACGCACGCACTGAAAGGCACACACTGAAACGCACACACTGAAACACACACACAAACACACACGCACTGGAACACACACACACTGAAACGCACACACTGAAACACACACACTGAAACACACACACTGAAACACACACACTGAAACACACACACACTGAAACACACACACACACACTGAAACACACACTGAAGCACACACACTGAAACACACACACACTGAAACACACACGCACTGAAACACACACACACTGAAACGCACACACTGAAACACACACACTGAAACACACACAGTGAAACACACACACCCTGAAACACACACACACGCACTGAAACACACATGCACTGAAACACACACGCACTGAAACACACATGCACACTGAAACACACACACTGAAGCACACATACTGAAACACACACACACTGAAACACACACACACTGAAACACAAACACACTGATACGCACACACTGAAACACACACAGAAGCAAACACACTGAAACACACACACTGAAACACAAAAACACAAACACAAACACACTGAAACACACACACTGAAACACAAACACACTGAAACGCACACACTGAAACACACACTGAAGCAAACACACTGAAACACACGCACACTGAAACACACGCACACTGAAACACACACACTGAAACACACACACTGAAATGCGCACACACTGAACACACACACAATGAAACACACACACATGGAAACACACACACACTGAAACACACACACTGAAACACACACACTGAAACACACACACTGAAACACGCACACACTGAAACACACCCACTGAAACGCACGCACTGAAACACGCACACACTGAAAGGCACACACTGAAACGCACACGCAGAAACACACACACTGAAACACACATGCACTGAAACACACACACACTGAAAGGCACACACTGAAACACACACTGAAGCACACACACTGAAACACACACTGAAAGGCACACACTGAAACGCACATACTCAAACACACACACTGAAACACACACGCACTGAAACACACACACACTGAAACGCACACACTGAAACACACACACTGAAACACACACACTGAAACACACACACTGAAACACACACACACGCACTGAAACACACACACACACACTGAAACACACACACACTGAAAGGCACACACTGAAACACACACTGAAGCACACACACTGAAACACACACTGAAAGGCACACACTGAAACGCACACACTGAAACGCACACACTGAAACACACACACTGAAACACACACACACTTAAACACACATGCACACTGAAACACACACACTGAAACACACATACTGAAACACACACACACTGAAACACACACACACTGAAACACAAACACACTGAAACGCACACACTGAAACACACACTGAAGAACACACACTGAAACACACACTGAAACACAAAAACACAAACTCAAACACACTGAAACACACACAAACTGAAACACAAACACACTGAAATGCACACACTGAAACACACACTGAAGCACACACACTGAAACACACACACACTGAAACACACGCACACTGAAACACACACACTGAAACACACACACTGAAACGCGCACACATTGAAACACACACACACTGAAACACAAACATACAAACAAATAACACACTGAAACACACAATGAAACACACACACATGGAAACACACACACACTGAAACACACACACACTGAAACGCACACACACTGAAACACACACACTGAAACACACACACTGAACACACACACAGAAACACGCACACACTGAAACGCACGCACTGAAACACGCACACACTGAAAGGCACACACTGAAACGCACACACTGAAACACACACACTGAAACACACACACACTGAAACACACACACTGAAACGCACACACACACACTGAAACACACACACACACACTGAAACACACACACACTGAAAGGCACACACTGAAACACACACTGAAGCACACACACTGAAACACACACTGAAAGGCACACACTGAAACGCACACACTGAAACACACACACTGAAACACACACACACTGAAACACACATGCACACTGAAACACACACACTGAAACACACACACTGAAACACACACAAACTGAAACACAAACACACTGACATGCACACACTGAAACACACACTGAAGCACACACACTGAAACACACACACACTGAAACACACGCACACTGAAACACACACACTGAAACACACACACTGAAACACACACACTGAAATACACACACATTGAAAATCACACACTGAAAAACACACTGAAACAAAAAGACACTGAAGCACACACGCACTGAAACACACACACACTGAAACGCACACTGAAACACACACACTGAAACACACGCGCACACACTGAAACACACACACACACACACTGAAAAACACACACGCTGAAACACACACACACTGAAACACACACACACTGAAACACACACACACTGAAACACACACACACAGAAACACACACATACTGAAACACAAACATACAAACAAATAACACACTGAAACACACAATGAAAGACACACACATGGAAACACACACACACTGAAACACAGACACACTGAAACACACACACTGAAACACACACACTGATATGCGCATACACTGAAACACACACACTGAAACGCACACACTGAAACACGCACGCACTGAAAGGCACACACTGAAACGCACACACTGAAACACACACACAAACACACACGCACTGGAACACACACACACTGAAACGCACACACTGAAACACACACACTGAAACACACACACTGAAACACACACACACTGAAACACACACACACACACTGAAACACACACTGAAGCACACACACTGAAACACACACACACTGAAACACACACGCACTGAAACACACACACACTGAAACGCACACACTGAAACACACACACTGAAACACACACAGTGAAACACACACAGTGAAACACACACACCCTGAAACACACACACACGCACTGAAACACACATGCACTGAAACACACATGCACTGAAACACACATGCACACTGAAACACACACACTGAAGCACACATACTGAAACACACACACACTGAAACACACACACACTGAAACACAAACACACTGATACGCACACACTGAAACACACACTGAAGCAAACACACTGAAACACACACACTGAAACACAAACACACTGAAACGCACACACTGAAACACACACTGAAGCAAACACACTGAAACACACGCACACTGAAACACACGCACACTGAAACACACACACTGAAACACACACACTGAAATGCGCACACACTGAACACACACACAATGAAACACACACACATGGAAACACACACACACTGAAACACACACACTGAAACACACACACTGAAACACACACACTGAAACACGCACACACTGAAACACACCCACTGAAACGCACGCACTGAAACACGCACACACTGAAAGGCACACACTGAAACGCACACGCAGAAACACACACACTGAAACACACATGCACTGAAACACACACACACTGAAAGGCACACACTGAAACACACACTGAAGCACACACACTGAAACAAACACTGAAAGGCACACACTGAAACGCACATACTCAAACACACACACTGAAACACACACGCACTGAAACACACACACACTGAAACGCACACACTGAAACACACACACTGAAACACACACACACGCACTGAAACACACACACACACACTGAAACACACACACACTGAAAGGCACACACTGAAACACACACTGAAGCACACACACTGAAACACACACTGAAAGGCACACACTGAAACGCACACACTGAAACGCACACACTGAAACACACACACTGAAACACACACACACTTAAACACACATGCACACTGAAACACACACACTGAAACACACATACTGAAACACACACACACTGAAACACACATACACTGAAACACAAACACACTGAAACGCACACACTGAAACACACACTGAAGAACACACACTGAAACACACACTGAAACACAAAAACACAAACACAAACACACTGAAACACACACAAACTGAAACACAAACACACTGAAATGCACACACTGAAACACACACTGAAGCACACACACTGAAACACACACACACTGAAACACACGCACACTGAAACACACACACTGAAACACACACACTGAAACGCGCACACACTGAAACACACACACACTGAAACACAAACATACAAACAAATAACACACTGAAACACACAATGAAACACACACACATGGAAACACACACACACTGAAACACACACACACTGAAACGCACACACACTGAAACACACACACTGAAACACACACACTGAAACACACACACAGAAACACGCACACACTGAAACGCATGCACTGAAACACGCACACACTGAAAGGCACACACTGAAACGCACACACTGAAACACACACACTGAAACACACACACACTGAAACACACACACTGAAACGCACACACACACACTGAAACACACACACACTGAAAGGCACACAACGAAACACACACTGAAGCACACACACTGATACACACACACACTGAAAGGCACACACTGAAACGCACACGCTGAAACACACACGCTGAAACACACACGCACTGAAACACACACACACGCACTGAAACACACATGCACTGAAACACACACACTGAAACACACATACTGAAACACACACACTGAAACTAACACTGAAACACAAAAACACAAGCACAAACACACTGAAACACACACACACTGAAACACAAACACACTGAAATGCACACACTGAAACACACACTGAAGCACACACACTGAAACACACACACACTGAAACACACGCACACTGAAACACATGCACACTGAAACACATGCACACTGAAACACACACACTGAAACACAAACATACAAACAAATAACACACTAAAACACACACACTGAAACACAAACACACTGAAACACACACACTGAAACACAAACACACTGAAACACAAACACACTGAAATGCACACACCGAAACACACACACTGAAACACACACACTGAATCACACACACTGAAACACACACACTGGAACACAAACACAGTGAAACACACATACTGAAACACAAACATACAAACAAATAACACACTGAAACACAAACATACAAACAAATAACACAGTGAAACACGCACACACTGAAACGCACCCACTGAAACACACACACTGAAACACACACGCACTGAAACACACACACACTGAAATGCACACACTGAAACACACACACTGAAACACACACACTGAAACACACACACACTGAAACACACACACACACACACTGAAACACACACACACACTGAAACACACACACACTGAAAGGCGCACACTGAAACACACACACTGAAACACACACACTGAAACACACACACTGAAACACATGCACTGAAACACAAACATACAAACAAATAACACACTGAAACACACACACTGAAACACAAACACACTGAAACACACATACTGAAACACAAACATACAAACAAATAACACACTGAAGCACAAACACTGAAACACAAACAATGAAACACGCACACACTGAAACACGCACACACTGAAACACACACACTGAAACTCACACACTGAAACACACACACTGAAACACACACAGACACACTGAAACACACACACACACACACTGAAACACACACACACTGAAACACGCACACACTGAAACACACACACTGAAACTCACACACTGAAACACACACGCTGAAACACACAACTACACACTGAAACACACACACACACACACACTGAAACACACACACACACTGAAACACACACATACACTGAAACACACACACTGAAACACACACACGCTGAAACACACACACGCTGAAACACACACACACTGAAACACAAACACTCTGAAATGCACACACTGAAACACACACACACTGAAGCACACACACTGAAACACACACACTCTGAAACACATGCACACTGAAACACACACACTGAAACACAAACACACTGAAACACACATACTGAAACACAAACATACAAACAAATTACACACTGAAACACAAACACTGAAACACAAACAATGAAACACGCACACACTGAAACACGCACACACTGAAACA
The DNA here is from genome assembly GCF_052327205.1 of Somniosus microcephalus. Lineage (NCBI taxonomy): Eukaryota > Metazoa > Chordata > Chondrichthyes > Squaliformes > Somniosidae > Somniosus > Somniosus microcephalus. The sequence continues at coordinate 8,204,434 of NC_141014.1, read as the reverse complement.
CACACACTGAAACTCACACACTGAAACACACACACTGAAACACACACAGACACACTGAAACACACACACACACACACTGAAACACACACACACTGAAACACGCACACACTGAAACACACACACTGAAACTCACACACTGAAACACACACGCTGAAACACACAACTACACACTGAAACACACACACACACACACACTGAAACACACACACACACTGAAACACACACATACACTGAAACACACACACTGAAACACACACATACTGAAACACACACACGCTGAAACACACACACACTGAAACACAAACACTCTGAAATGCACACACTGAAACACACACACAGTGAAGCACACACACTGAAACACACACACTCTGAAACACATGCACACTGAAACACACACACTGAAACACAAACACACTGAAACACACACACTGACACACACACTGAAACACACACACACTGAAACACGCACACACTGAAACACACACATTGAAACACACACAGACACACTGAAACACACACACACACACTGAAACACACACACACACTGAAACACACACTGAAACACACACACACACACTGAAACACACACACACTCACTGAAACACACACACACACTGAAACACACACACGCTGAAACACACACACACTGAAACACACACTCTGAAACACACACACACTGAAACACACTGAAACACGCACACACTGAAACACACACACACTGAAACACACACACAGAAACACACACACACTGAAACACACGCACACTGAAACACACACACTGAAACACAAACATACAAACAAATAACACACTGAAACACACAATGAAACACACACACACTGAAACACACACACACTGAAACACGCACGCACTGAAACACACACACACTGAAACACACACACACTGAAACGCACACACTGAAACACACACACTGAAACACACACACTGAAACACACACACTGAAACGCACACACTGAAATGCGCACACACTGAAACACACACACTGAAACGCACACTGAAACACGCACACACTGAAACGCACACACTGAAACGCACACGCTGAAACGCACACACTGAAACACATACACTGAAACACACACACACTGAAACACACACACACTGAAACGCACACACTTGAAACACACACACTGAAACACACACACTGAAACACATACACACTGAAACACACACACACACTGAAACACACACACACACATGCTGAAACACACACGCGCTGGAACACACACACGCTGAAACACACGCGCTGATACACACACGCGCTGAAACACAAACACATTGAAACACAAACACACTGAAACACAAACACACTGAAACACACACTGAGGTGGATAAAACCTTAAAAATGCCAATAGAATTTTGAGTTTGTTAAGCAGGGCCTTCAAGTTCAAGGGTAAAGAGGTATGATAAGTTTGTACAAGGTATTGGTCAAAGCCAGTTTCGGGAGCCCAGTTTTTGGAAGGGCATTAACGCCATACAGAGCGTACAGAGTAGATCCACCAGGATGATGCTGGGATGGGAAAATATAATTGTCAGGAGAGACTTGAGATACTGGGACTGTTTCCATGGGTGCAAAGAAGGCTCACACTCATACACACCCACCCACAAATACACACACACACCCACAGATATACTCACACTCTCACACACACTCACACTCACAGATAAACTCACACTCACACCCACAGATATACTCACACTCACACACACTCACACTCACAGATAAACTCACACTCACACCCACAGATATACTCACACTCTCACACACACTCACACTCAAATACACATGCACACACTCACACTCACATATAAACTCACACTCACACCCACACTCACACCCACACTCACAGATACACTCACACTCACACTCACAGATATAATGACACTCACACACACACTCACAGATATGCTCACACTCACACACACTCACACTCACACTCACACAGACACACTCACAGATACACTCACACTCACTCACACACACACACACCCACACACACACTCATACTCACTCACACACTCACACACACTCACAGATAAACTCACACACACAGATACACTCACACGCACAGATAGACTCACACACACACTCACAGATACACACACTCACTCACACTCACAGATACACTCAAACTAACACATTCACACTCAGATATACACACACACTCACAGATACACTCACAGATACACTCACAGATACACTCACACCCACAGATACATTCACTCACACTCACAGATACACTCACACACACACACGCCCAGATACACTCACACACACACACACCCACAGATACACTCACACGCACTCACACACACAGATACACTCACACACACGCATTCACACACGCACTCACACTCACAGATACACTCACATACACACAGACACACCCACAGTTACACACAGCTCAAAATTCCTGGTTACAGGGTTTTCAGATGAGATAGAGAGGAGGATAAAAAGGGGGGATCGCAATATTGGTTAAAGAAACCATTACAGCTGTGACGAGGGATGATATCCTCAAGGACCATCAAATGAGGCCATATGGGTTGAACTGAAGAACAAAAAAGGGGCAATCACACTGCTGGGAGTGTCCTATAGTCCTCCGAACAGTCAGAGGGAGATAGAAGAGCAAATATGTCGGCACATTTCTGAGAAATGCAAAAACAATAGGGCAGTAATAGTCGGGGATTTCAACTTCCCTAATATTAACTGGGATAAAATTAGTGTGAAAGGTATGAGAGCAGAATTCTTAAAATGCATTCGAGAGAACTTTTTTAGCCAGTACGTAGCAAGCCCAACAAGAGAGGGCGCGGTTCTGGACTTGGTTTTAGGGAATGGAGCTAGGCAGGTGGAAAGGGTATCAGTGGGATAGCATTTTGGTGGCAGTGATCATAATTTAGTTAGATTTAGCATAGTTATGGAAAAGGACAAGGATAGAGCAGGAATAAAGGTTCTCAATTGAGAAAAGGCCAAATTTACTAAGCTGAGATGCGATTTAGCAAAAGTGGACTGGAAACAGCTACTTGAAGGTAAATCCGTGTCAGCACAGTGGGAGGCATTCAAGCAGGAGATAGTGAGGGTTCTGAGCAAAGATAAAGGCTGTGTTAAGTCTGTGAATTATTTAGTTAATTAAAACACAGACTAATGAGTAACAATAAAAACAGGTCTTTACTGGTTGGAGGTAGGGACTATACTGAATACAAGATTACTGCACAGTGCTTATATACCGGTGTGTTCACCCCCGGTGTTACGTCTACAGCAGCCTGAGAAAGTAGTACATCTCTTAAGGTGGAACAGGCTTAAGCTCTCTTAAGGTGGAACAGGTTACATACACAACACTCCTCCCTTCTTAGCTTTATAGTCATCCCCCCATTTAACATAACGTAATAACATATATACATATATAACTTCATGTTTAACGTAACATATCACAGATTCAGTCTCTGCGGAAAACAGTTCACAGATTCAATCTCTGTGGTGTAGTCGGTTCACGTTACTCATTCAATAGTCCTTTCATGGATTTAGCAGCTTGAACTTCCGAACTGATTTGGCTCCGTTTGGAGGGACCACGTGTGTGATCTGGTAGAGGTGATAATGGTTCAGATGGGTCATCTTCTGTTTTTACTTTTCCTTTTCTGCTTCTTGGAGACTCTCTGGGCTCCATTGTCAGCTGCCACAGCTGCCAGCTGCATGCGCAGTTCCTCCTTCTCTTCCTCCTGTTTCCGTCGTAGAGCCAGCTTCTCCCGATGTTCCGTAGACTTTTGGTGCTCCTCCATGATTTCTGCACTTTGGGAGTCGAAGTTACAAGCTGGGCAGGACAGGACATCGTAATATTCGGTGTCGTCCACCAGGTCATAGTAATATTCGGTGTCGTCCTGAGCTAGACCAGTGAGAGGGTCGTCTATTTCCTCCATACCCAGCTGGACGTTAGTCAGCTCTTGTTCCAAATCCAGACATCTTTCCTGAAGAGACTTCTTCATGTGTACCTCTGCATCCAGCTTTTTCCGGGCTTTCAGCAAGTCGTTTACTAGTGACCTCCTTTGTGATTTTAATACTTCAACTTCCTTTGGAGATTGATTGCTCGGACTATGCAATCCCTCTACCGGAGCAGCTGTTTCAGCGGTCTGTTGTTCTACATTGACGTGAGTCAGCGTACTTTTGGCATCCAATGGCTGCTCTGTTGCAGTCGTTTCAGTCTGTGTCGTCACATCAGCCATCTCAATGACTTTTGAGAGCTCCGAACCCTTTTCCTTTGAAGATCGCAGCTCGTGTTCAAGTTTTTCCCATTTCAGAGTCTTGTCCCTCAGCATATGAAGGGGTTGGCTGACCGTTAACTCTTCTGACACCAGATTATGGCACGCACCTTCAGAACCTGAATCAGCTTTGATTCGTTCGGCCTCCTCGCGCAGATGGTTGGTGTGCTCCTGCTCCATTTTCTCCATCAGTTGCTTCTGTTGCCTTTCCAGATTCTCCCACTCTGTAACAAAGAACTTTTTTATTTCATTCATCTCTTGCTCAAAACGGCGAATCATTTGTTCTAATTGCTGTTGTAGTTTGAAATGGAGTTGAGTTCGAGCCCAGTGTCCCTCAAAAATGTGCATATCAGTAGACTTGACAGACTCAGGATTCTCTGTTAAACTATGTTGTTGTTGCTCAGTGGAATTCTGTGCTGAAACTTTGTCTTTTGCACATGGGTTGGTCTTACCATCATCAGTTCTAGAGTCTGGGCTGATTATCTGCACCGAGTTCTCACTCTTTATGGCTTTTAGCGAATGCCAGTCCATATTTATGTTTCTAAACCACTCCCGGCCTAGTAGTGGTGGACCTCCCTCCGGTAGCACATATAAGTCCATTATTTGACTTCCTTCGCCCTTGTTGGCCACTGCAACCTTTGTTGTCCCGATGGGGTACACTCTCTGCCCCGTGTAGGTTGTCAATATAATCTCCATATCCTGTAGGGGAATATGTTGGAATAACCTTCTGTAATCTTTCTTATTCATGACCGACAATGCCGATCCAGTGTCCAATTCCATTTTTACTTGGACTCCTTCTATCTGAAGAGTAACCCAAATTGTCTGGAGGTCTGCACCCTTACCAACGTTGAGTACCCTTAAGCTAGCCAGTTCAATACTGCTTGCGTCTGAATCGGACTCCTGTTCGGCCACCTTGTGTACCTTTGCGTATTTCCCTTGCGGTGACTTCTTGCTGCTGGTCTTCTTCGCTGACCTGCATACTCTAGCTATATGTCCAAGCCTACCACAAGTTCTACATTCTTGGTTTTTAAACCAACACTGGTTCTGATCATGCGTTGTCTTTCCACAACGATAACATTTGCCAGAACTCACACCCAATTTGTGTGCACTGAGCTCCGGTGACCGTAGCTGCATTACTGCCGTGCCTCTCGCTGCGGCTTCGTGTGCTGCTGCCATAGTGACCGCCTTCTCAAGCGTCAGCTCATTCTCCTCGAGCAGTCGCTTTTGTGTATCTTGTTTAAATAAACCACACACAAATTTGTCTCGTCGTGCATCTGTCAGTCCCGTTCCAAACTGGCAATATTTCGCTAATTTACGCAATTCCAGCAAATATTCAGCATTGCTTTCATGCTGTAGCTGCCTTCTGTCGTAAAATTTAAATCGTTCCGCTAGCATCAGCGGCGTGGGGTTTAGATGATCTTTCAGGACAGTAACAATCTCATCGAACGTCTTATCCGCCGGTTCATCTGGTGATAACAGGTGTTTCAATTGCCCGTATGTCTTCGCACCCATTAAATTTAATAATGTTAGAGCTTTATCTTGGTCACGAATTTTATTGGCCTTACAATAATTTTTTACTCTTTCAACATATATGGCCCAATCTTCGAGGTCACTATCAAAGGTGCTAATATTCCCATGTTTAGGCATTGTAGATTTGCAATTTCTCAGATTTTCTTTTCTTTACTTGTTATCAAAGATGGCGGCTTCCCGCTCTTGCCGTCGTCCTCCGCCCACAAAATGGCGGTTTTCCCGCGCTTGTCGGTCTTCACCCGTCCCCCGACGCCATCTCCCTTCAGCCCCCGAGTGCGGCCCTTATCAGCGGATGCGATCGATGGCCCGGCTGCGCCTCGCACTTGAAAGCGGCCCGGCCCTTATCAGTGCTTGCGATCGATGGCCCGGCTGCGCCCCTCACTTCAAAGCGGCCCGGCCCTTATCTGCCGATCGCTATCGCCCTGTACCTCTCTCTTCCCCAGTCCTGTCTTCTACTCCGGTTCACAAGCTGATGGAGGCTTCAGGGTCCTAATGCCTGTCGCTTCCAGTGGGGTGGTGAGTGGTGAGGTTTGAAACCTCTCTTCAACCGCCGTGGAATAACTGCCGCAGGGTAAGAACCTGACTCGTCGCCAGTGTTAAGTCTGTGAATTATTTAGTTAATTAAAACACAGACTAATGAGTAACAATAAAAACAGGTCTTTACTGGTTGGAGGTAGGGACTATACTGAATACAAGATTACTGCACAGTGCTTATATACCGGTGTGTTCACCCCCTGTATTACGTCTACAGCAGCCTGAGAAAGTAGTACATCTCTTAAGGTGGAACAGGCTTAAGCTCTCTTAAGGTGGAACAGGCTTAAGCTCTCTTAAGGTGGAACAGGTTACATACACAACAGGCTGGGACTCCCAAATCTAGACCCCCTGGGTGTCAGATGCCAAGAGCTAAATAGTGCAGAAAGTCTAGAGGAGTATAGAAAGTGCAGGGGTGAAATTAAAAAGGTTTTAGACTTCAATGTAGGGGGCATGATTAAGAAGTTTGCAGGTGATACAAAATTTGGCCGTGTGGTTGATAATGAAGAAAGCTGTAGACTGCAGGAAGATATCAATGGACTGGACAGGTGGGCAGCAACGTGGCAAATGGAATTCAATCCAGAGAAGTGCGAGGTAATGCATTTGGGGAGGGCTAACAACGCAAGGGAATACACAGTAAATGGTAGGACACTGAGAAATGCAGAGGATCAGAGGGACATTGGAGTGCATGTCCACAGATCCCTGAAGGTAGCAGAACAGGTAGATAAGGTGCTTAAGAAGGCATACGGGATACTTGCCTTTATTAGCTGAGGCATAGAATATAAGAGCAGGTTGGTTATGCTTGAACTGTATAAAACACTAGTTAGGCCACAGCTAGAGTACTGCGTGCAGTTCTGGTCACCACATTACAGGAAGGATGTGATTGCGCTAGAGAGGGTACAGAGGAGATTTCTGAGGATGTTGCCTGGACTGGAAAACTTTAGCTGTGAGGAAAGACTGGACAGGCTGGGGTTGTTTTCTGTGGAACAGAGGAGGCTGAGGGGAGACCTAACTGAGGTGTATAAAATGATGAGGGGCCGAGATAGAATGGATAGGAAGGACCTATTTCCCTTAGCAGAGGGGTCAAAAACCAGGGGGCAGAGATTTAAAGTAATTGGTAGAAGGTTTAGAGGGAAGATGAGGAGAACTTCTTTCACCCAGAGGGTAGTGGGGGTCTGGAACTCACTGCCTGAAAGGGTGGTAGAGGCAGAGACCCTCAGCACATTTAAAAATTCCTTGGATATGCCCTTGAAGTGCTGTAACCCACAGGGCTACGGACCAAGAGCTGGGAAGTGGGATTAGGCTGGAGAGCTCTTTGTCAACCAGCACAGACACGATGGGCCGAATGGCCTCCTTCTGTGCCGTAAAATTCTAAGAGTCTATGATTCACACCCACAGATACACTCACACCCACAGATACACTCACACCCACAGATACACTCACACCCACAGATACACTCACACCCAGAGATACACTCACACCCAGAGATACACTCACACCCACAGATACACTCACACCCAGAGATACACTCACACCCAGAGATACACTCACACCCACAGATACACTCACACCCAGAGATACACTCACACCCACAGATACACTCACACCCAGAGATACACTCACACCCACAGACACACTCACACCCAGAGATACACTCACACCCACAGATACACTCACACCCAGAGATACACTCACACCCACAGATACACTCACACTCAGAGATACACTCACACCCACAGATACACTCACACTCAGAGTTCCATCACACCCACAGATACACTCACACCCACAGATACACTCACACCCACAGATACACTCACACCCACAGATACACTCACACCCACAGATACACTCACACCCACAGACACACTCACACCCAGAGATACACTCACACCCACAGATACACTCACACCCACAGATACACTCACACCCACAGATACACTCACACCCAGAGATACACTCACACCCACAGATACACTCACACCCAGAGATACACTCACACCCACAGATACACTCACACCCAGAGATACACTCACACCTGTTCGATCCGTGATTCTGAGAGTATGATGTTTTTCAATAACCACATGGATGCTGTAACTTAACAATCAACAGGTATTTACTGGAGTAGGGTAGTCTCAAGACTGGGGATACAGAGGCATGCTCAAGGCTTATATACAGGTGTGGTCACTGCCGGTACTACAGTATACAGGAGCTGTAAAAGTAGTTCTCTCTTAAAGGTACATACACTACAATTCCTCCCCTTTTAGATTAGCAGTACCCATAATATTCAAATAACAATTAACACTTTAACATGTACATTAAACAACAATAGCCCATTTATAGATTCAGTCTTTGGGGCGGCTTCCTGATCCTTTCGGGATAGCGCCTTTCCTGAGGTTCTTGTTCTTGGTGCGGAGGCGATTCTGGCCCCTTTTCGTCGGTTAGTTCATCGGTTTCCACTGCTACTGGTTCTGAGGTAGATGCTACCGGTATGTCGGGTTCATCCCCAGGTACTCGAGACATGGGGTTGACTCGTTCCTGTGACGCTAAGATCTGATCGACGTGGCGTCTCACAATGCTCTCCCCGACATCCACTGTGTACATTAATGGCCCCTGCCTTGTGCATATCGTTCCGGGTTGCCATTTCTCTGTTCGGTAGTCACGGGCCAAGACTGGTTGTCCTACATTGAAGCTCCTTGTCGGCTTCTCATTGATGTGCTGGAATTGTTTATCCTCAACATTTCTTCGCACATTTGGTCTGAGCAAATCCAGACGAGATCTCAACCTTCGGTTAAAGAACATCATGGCCGGGGTCTGGTTGGTGACTGCATGTGTCGCATTTCTGTAGGCTAATAGGAAATTGTCCACCTTATGCTATAGTGGAATTTCATCGTTGCACATGGCCTGTATCGCCTTTTTAAAGGTTTGTACGAACCTCTCAGCCAATCCATTTGTGGCTGGATGATACGGGGCGGATGTGTAATGCCTGACCCCATTCCTTCTCATAAATTTCTGAAACTCTTCGGACACAAACTGTGGTCCATTATCAGAGCAAATCTGCTCTGGCAAGCCGTTCCTGGCAAATATGGTCCGTAGGACTGCAATCGTTTTCTCTGTAGTGGTTGAGGACATTTTTATCACCTCAGGCCATTTCGAGTGAGCATCCACTGCTATTAAGAACATTGAGTCCATGAATGGACCAGCAAAATCAATGTGCACCTGTTGCCATGGAGAGGAGGGCCACTCCCATGGGTGTAGAGGGGCATGTGGTGGTGCATTTTGGACCTTCTGGCATCCTGAGCAGCTCTTGGTTAGGTCCTCGATTTGTTGATCGATCCCCGGCCACCACACAAGCCCTAGCAAGGCTTTTCATTTTCACCCCTCCCAGATGACCTTCGTGAAGCTCATTGAGCACTCTCTCCCTTAACTTGGGTGGAATCACCACTCGGGATCCGCACATCACTGTCCCCTGGCATACTGACAGCTGTTCTCTTCTGGATGAGAATGCTGGCAACAATGAGTCGCCATGTGTTGGCCATCCCCTCACCGTCAAATCATATACCCGAGACAGCGTCGGATCATTGCAGGTCTCCTTCTCTATATCCGCGTTCGTTACTGGCAATCGTTCAATTATTGACGAATAAAATATCTCAATAGGGTCCACTGCCGGTGCTTCCTCCACAGTAGGCAGTGGCAGGCGCGATAGCCCATCAGCGTTTCCATGCTGTTTCGTGCCTTTATATTCTATTTCATATTGATTCGCCCCTAGAAACAGGGACCATCTTTGTAACCGTTGTGCAGTCATCACTGGAATGCCCTTCTTAGGATTAAAGATGGAGACAAGTGGTTGGTGGTCAGTCAGCAAGGTGAACTTCTGCCCATGCAGATAGTGGTTGAATTTTTTTACTCCCCATACTAGGCTGAGGGCCTCCCTGTCAATCTGGGCGTAGTTGCGCTCGGCTGAGGTTAGTGACCGAGACGCAAAGGCTACTGGCCTCTCCAACCCGTCTGGGAATTTGTGCAATAGCACCGCTCCAATACCTTAGGGTGATGCATCACATGCCAAACGAATTGGTAGTGCTGGGTTGAAATGGGCCAACACCTCTTTTGATGTGATCAATTCTTTACACTTCTGGAAAGCTCGTCTATGTTTGTCATTCCACTTCCATGGTACCCCTGTTTGCAGTAGGGTGTTCAGTGGGTGTAATACCGTGGACAAATTTGGTAAGAACTCATGGTAGTAGTTTACCAGCCCAAGGAACGACTTCAGTTGTGACACATTTTCCGGTGCTGGAGCCTTGACTACTGCCTCAATCTTTTCAGGGGACTTATGTAACCCCCCTTCATCGATGACGTGGCCACAATACGAGATCTGCTTCTGGAAAAACTCGCACTTGTGGCGATTAGCTCGTAGCCCATATTCCTTTAATCTGGTGAGCACCTTCTCCAAGTTGGCGAGGTGATCACTGTCATTTTCGCCCGTGAACAGGATGTCGTCCAAATAACACTGGGTCCCTGGAATCCCTTGCAGGACTTGATCCATCGCCTTTGCCAAATAGCCGGAGCTGATGCTACCCTGAACACCAGCCGGTTGTATTGATAGAGACCTTTATGAGTGTTGATCGTGAGGTATTGTTTCGAGGCTTCTTCTACCTCCATTTGCAAGTACGCCTGGGCTAGATCAATTTTGGTGAAGCGTTTACCTCCAGATAGCGAGGCGAAAATATCCTCAATTCGTGGAAGCGGATATTGTACCATGTGAAGGACTGGGTTCACTGTCACCTTAAAATCCCCACAGATGCGGACCTTCTTTGGTTCCCCAGGCGTATTACTCAATGACCTCTTCATTACAGGAACGATGGGTGTAGCCCACTCGCTCCAGTCTACTTTGGACAGTACTCCTGAACGTTTCAACCCTTCCAGCTCTGCTTCGACGGCTGATCTGATCGCATAAGGCACTGGTCTGGCCTTAAGAAACTTTGAGCTTGCATTTTCCTTTATTTTAATCATTGCTGTTATGCCTTTTAGTGTTCCGAGTCCCTCCTGGAACACTTCTTTTGCATCAGTTAGCATTTTTGACAGTCGTCCAGGTGTGACGTCGTCATCCTTTTTGGCCTCAACCTTCAGTGCCTGTATGGAATGCCAATCTAATTGTATCTTCCGGATCCATTCACGTCCTAGCAGTGGTGGTCCTCCATCTGGCAATACATATAAGTCCATTTTAGGTATTTCCTGGCCTTTGTACATCACTTTCACCCTTATTTTTCCTTTGGGGTAGACTTTTTGGCCCGTGTACGTCTTCAAGACAATCTCTGTAGCTTTCAAGGGTATATGTGAAAATAGCCGCTTGTAGTCCCTTTGGTTTATGACTGTTAGGGCTGATCCTGTGTCCAATTCCATTTTCACTTGGACTCTGTCTATCTTGAGTGTAACCCAGATAGTCTGGTGATCCTCCATTTTGGTTACCTTATGTAGTTTCAGACAACCCATCTCCTTGCTTCTGGAGTCTGTGTCACTTTTCTGTTCGTCTGAACTACTGTCCATCACCTTGTGTACCTTTTTGTACTTCTCCTGTGGAGATTTCTTGCTGTTGGTTTTCTTCCCAGACCTGCAGACTCTTGCTATGTGTCCTGCTTTTCCACACTGTCTGCACACTTGGTCCTTGAACCAACAATCCTTCTGGTCATGTGTTGTTCTGCCGCAGCGATAACACTTCCCTGCTCCATAGGACATTTCATTGGTGCCATATACTTGCGGTCTCCGTTGTATCTCTGCAGCGCCCCTTGCGGCTGCTTCGTGTGATACTGCCATACTGAAAGCCTTGTCCAGCGTAAGATCCTTTTCTGATAGAAGCCATTTCTGGGTTCCTTCACTTTGAAGCCCACACACAAACTTGTCCCTTAACGTATCTGCTAGTCCCACTCCAAACTGGCAGTGTTTCGATAGCTTGCGCAGTTCCGTTAAGTACTCAGCATTACTTTCGTCTTTATGCTGGTTCCTTTTATGGAACTTAAATCGTTCTGCTATCAGCAGCGGTGTGGGGTTTAAGTAGTCCTGTAGGATTTCTACTATGCTTTCAAAATTCTTATTCACAGGCTTCTCTAGGGTTATTAGGTTTCGCAGTAACCCATAAGTTTTTGCACCCATGGAATTTAACAAAACCAGTGCTTTCCTAGCATCTGGCACTTCATTCGCCCTGCAGTACACCTCAATACGTTCCACATATGTTGCCCAATCTTCGACTTCATTGTCGAACGTAGAGATACTGCCACTCTTCGGCATCCCTGGGTGTGATTTAACTGTCAAAAATGGCATCTCCCGCGCTTTCCCTTCTTCTCCGCTGGCACAAAATGGCGTCTCCCACGCTTTCCTTTCTTCCCGCGCTCGCCCTTCTTCTCCGCTGCGGCTTCTAAAAATGGCGTCTCCCACGCTCTTCCTTCTTCTCCGCGGCTCAATGGCATCTCCCGCGCTCTCCCTTCTTCTCCCCGCGGACACTGTTCAGCCCTTGAGCCCTGGCTGCGCTCTGCGCGTTTTTTTTTTCTGTGCGCCTTTCCTGTTTCCGCCGCTCGGTCCTGAACCCGGCTGCTGCTTTACCCTCTCTCTCTCCATTTTGTTTTTCCTTGACGCCGCTCGGTTTTCAACCCCCGGCTGCGCCCTGTGCGCTTCACCCTCTCTCTTACCCCGTCGACGCTGCTCGGCTTTTTCTCTGCCGTCGGTCGGCTCCAGCCGCCGCTGTCCGGGAAGGGTCTGCGCTGTACCTGGTACCTGTCATCAGTCTGTTGCTGATCGTCGTGGCTGGGGAACCAAGCCCGGCTCTCCACAGCCTCCCCTGCGATGTTCACTCTTTGCCGGACGACTGGGCGGTTGCTCGTGGTCGACGCCCGTGTTTCTGGCCTCGACTTTCTTCCACCGCCCTCCCGGAGCGAATCCTCGAAGGGAAATGCAGAGTTGCAGGTAGATTCGAATCGACACTCGTCGCCACTGTTAGATCCGTGATTCTGAGAGTATGATGTTTTTCAATAACCACACGGATGCTGTAACTTAACAATCAGCAGGTATTTACTGGAGTAGGGTAGTCTCAAGACTGGGGATACAGAGGCATGCTCAAGGCTTATATACAGGTGTGGTCACTGCCGGTACTACAGTATACAGGAGCTGTAAAAGTAGTTCTCTCTTAAAGGTACATACACTACAACACCCACAGATACACTCACACCCACAGACACACTCACACCCAGAGATACACTCACACCCACAGATACACTTAAACCCACAGACACACTCACACCCACAGATACACTCACACCCACAGATACACTCACAGATACACTCACACCCACAGGCACACTCACACCCACAGATACACTCACACTCACAGACACACTCACACCCACAGATACACTCACACCCACAGATACACTCACACCCACAGACACACTCACACCCACAGATACACTCACACCCACAGATACAGTCACACTCACAGATACACTCACACTCACAGATACACTCACACCCACAGATACACTCACACCCACAGATACACTCACACTCACAGATACACTCACACTCACAGACACACTCACACCCACAGACACACTCACACTCACAGATACACTCACACACACCCATCCACACACAGACACACACACACACCTCCTGGCTGTGCAGGAGAGCTGCAAAGGACCAGTTTAGGAAGAAGTTCTGCTTCCATTTCAATAAAAGGTTCTTGTTTATAACGTCGCTCCCTCCACATTTAGCTGTGGGGTGGAATCGATCCCTGTCGCTGTGACTCGGCTCCTCACTGCTGGGCTTTGTAAAGCCATCATTATGTGTAGTTAAATCTCAGCTGCTTCGTCGGTAATTACTGTATCAGGGAAGGTGCTTTGAATATAATGAGACTTCTCACGTCAGAGAGCCTGGAGTCTGGCAGCTCATCTCCCCCAGCCCCAGCGGTGACTCCAATATATCATCATGACGTCAGCAGATCCATAGATAAAGAATTTATTTCTAAAAGAGGCTGCAGCCCTTGTGTGTATATTTGTGGGGCGGAACCAACTCAGTCGCCGTTCGACCAGAATTACTATACTCTGGTACCAGGCAGTAAGCAAGAAAGACTTGCATTTATATAGCGCCTTTCATGACCTCAGGACATCCCAAAGCGCTTTAAAGCCAATGATGTACTTTCGAAGTGCAGTCACTGTTGTAATGTGCGCACAGCAAACTCCCACAAACAGCAATGTGATAATGACCAGGTAACATAGAAACATAGAAGATAGGAGCAGGAGTAGGCCATTCGGCCCCTCGAGCCTGCTCCGCCATTCAATGCGATCATGGCTGATCATCCAAATTCAGTGCCCTGTCCCTGCTTTCTCCCCATATCCCTTGATCCCTTTAGCCTTGAGAAATATATCTAACTCCTTCTTGAATATATTTAATGAATTGGCCTCCACTGCCTTCTGTGGTAGAGAATTCCACAGGTTCACCACTCTCTGGGTGAAGAAATTCCTCCTCCTCTCTGTCCTAAATGGCTTACCCCTTATCCTTAGACTGTGACCCCTGGTTCTGGACTCCCCGACCATCGGGAACATCCTTCCTACATCTAGTCTGTCTAGTCCTGTTAGAATTTTATAAGTTTCAATGAGATCCCCTCTCATTCTTCTGAACTCCAGCGAGTACAAGCCCAATCGACCCAATCTCTCCTCATATGTCATTCCTGCCATCCCAGGTATCACCCTGGTGAATCTTCGCTGCACTCCTTCCATGGCAAGAACATCCTTCCTCAGATAAGGCGGCCAAAACTGCACACAATACTCAGGATGTGGCCTCATCTGTTGTGTATGTAATATGTGTGCTACTTTAAACCTATGGACAGGACTGCACTACTTGTAGGGCGTAGTGATACGCAGTACCACTCCTGGCCATAGGGGTATAAATAGTACTGTGGGTACTGATCTCCCCTCAGTTCCCGCCTGTGGGCAGGAAGTAAAGACCTACGTATAGTCCCTACCTCCAACCAGTAAAGACCTGTTTTTATTGTTACTCATTAGTCTGTGTCTTAATTAACTAAATAATTCACAGACCTAACACTGGCGACGAGTCAGGTTCTTACCCTGCGGCAGTTATTCCACGGTGGCTTCGTCCACAGACAGGACGTTGAAGAGAGGTTTCAAACCGCACCACCCCACTGGAAGCGACAGGCATTAGGACCCTGAAGCCTCCATCAGCGACTGAAAACTGGAGGACAGAAGACATCCTGCAGCTTCTTTTTCAACCTCGGTGGTGGGTAAGCCGAGCAGCGTTGGCTGCAAAGACAGGGCTGGGGGAGTCGGAGGTAGAAGGGCGATCGCGATCGGGAGATAAGGGCCATCGATCGCAATCCCTGATAAGGGCCGCACTCGGGCTGAAAGGCGCAGCGTCGGCAGACACTGAAGGCGCGAGAGCCGCGGTGAAAAGCGCGGGCCATCGATCGCGGCGGAGATAAGGGCCGCACTCGGGGCTGAAGGGAGACGGCGTCGGGGGACGGGTGAAGACCGCCAAGTGTGGGAAAACCGCCATTTTGTGGGCGGAGGACGACGGCAAGAGCGGGAAGCCGCCATCTTGGATAGCAGTAAAAAAAAAAAAAAAAATCTGAGAAATTGCAAATCTGATAAAGTACTACAATGCCTAAACACGGGAATATTAGCAACTTTGATAGTGACATCGAAGATTGGGCCATATATGTTGAACGAGTTAAAAATTATTGTAAGGCCAATAAAATTCGTGAGGCTGATAAAGCACTAACATTATTAAATTTAATGGGTGCGAAGACATACGGGCAATTGAAACACCTGTTATCACCAGATGAACCGGCGGATAAGACATTCGATGAGATTGTTACTGTCCTGAAAGATCATCTAAACCCCACGCCGCTGATGCTAGCGGAACGATTTAAATTTTACGACAGAAGGCAGCTACAGCATGAAAGCAATGCTGAATATTTGCTGGAATTGCGTAAATTAGCGAAATATTGCCAGTTTGGAACGGGACTGACAGATGCACTACGAGACAAATTTGTGTGTGGTTTATTTAAACAGGATACACAAAAGCGACTGCTCGAGGAGAATGAGCTGACGCTTGAGAAGGCGGTCACTATGGCAGCAGCACATGAAGCCGCAGCGAGAGGCACGGCAGTAATGCAGCTACGGTCACCGGAGCTCAGTGCACACAAATTGGGTGTGAGTTCTGGCAAATGTTATCGTTGTGGAAAGACAACGCATGATCAGAACCAGTGTTGGTTTAAAAACCAAGAATGTAGAACTTGTGGTAGGCTTGGACACATAGCTAGAGTATCCTGTTTAAATAAACCACACACAAATTTGTCTCGAAGTGCCTCTGTCAGTCCCGTTCCAAACTGGCAATATTTCGCTAATTTACGCAATTCCAGCAAATAATCAGCATTGCTTTCATGCTGTAGCTGCCTTCTGTCGTAAAATTTAAATCGTTCCGCTAGCATCAGCGGCGTGGGGTTTAGATGATCTTTCAGGACAGTAACAATCTCATCGAACGTCTTATCCGCCGGTTCATCTGGTGATAACAGGTGTTTCAATTGCCCGTATGTCTTCGCACCCATTAAATTTAATAATGTTAGAGCTTTATCTTGGTCACGAATTTTATTGGCCTTACAATAATTTTTTACTCTTTCAACATATATGGCCCAATCTTCGAGGTCACTATCAAAGGTGTTAATATTCCCGTGTTTAGGCATTGTAGATTTGCAATTTCTCAGATTTTTTTTTTTTTACTGCTATCCAAGATGGCGGCTTCCCGCTATTGCCGTCGTCCTCCGCCCACAAAATGGCGGTTTTCCTGCGCTTGGCGGTCTTCACCCGTCCCCCAACGCCGTCTCCCTTCAGCCCCCGAGTGCGGCCCTTATCTTCGCCGCGATCGCCCGAGTGCGGCCCTTATCAGCGGATGCGATCGCTGGATCGCGAAGCAGCTCTCGGCTCTTATCAGGAGATGCGATCGCTCCGTTGAAACGCCTCCCGCTCGAAGCGGCTCTCGCGCCCTATTCCTCCAGCTCCCCCAGCCCCGTTCGTGTGGCCAACGCGGTCGACTGCCTGTCGCGTCGCTGCCCGGCTCAGACAACGGCTTACCCACCACCAAGCTGGAGAAGAAGCTGACGGTCGCCGATGGAGGCTCCGAGGTCAGTATGTCTTCCAGTGGGGTGGAGAGGGTGGAAACCTCTCTGCAACGTCCTGGCTGTGGACGAAGCTGCCGTGGAGTGACTGCCGCAGGGTCCGAATCAGACTCGTCGCCAGTGTTAAATCTGTGAGTTGTTCAAGTAATTAATACTCAGACTTAATCAGTAACAATAAAACAGGTCTTTACTGGTTGGAGGTAGGGACTATACGTAGGTCTTTACTTCATGCCCACAGGCGGGAACTGAGGGGAGATCAGTACCCACAGTACTATTTATACCCCTATGGCCAGGAGTGGTACTGCGTATCACTACGCCCAACAAGTAGTGCAGTCCTGTCCATAGGTTCAAAGTAGCACACATATTACATACACAACAGGACGGGGGGAGTGTGGGATGGGGGGAGTGTGGGACGGGGGGAGTGTGGGACGGGGGGAGTGTGGGACGGGGGGAGTGTGGGACAGGGGGACTGTGGCATGGGGGAGTGTGGGACGGGGGAGTGTGGGACGGGGGACGGGGAGTGTGGGACGGAGTGAGTGCGGGGACGGGGGGAGTGTGGGATGGGGGGAATGTGGGATGGGGTGTGTGTGGGACGGGGGACGGGGGAGAGTGTGGGACGGGGGGAATGTGGGATGGGGTGTGTGTGGGACGGGGGACGGGGGAGAGTGTGGGACGGAGTGAGTGCGGGGACGGGGGGAGTGTGGGACATAGAAACATAGAAACATAGAAGATAGGAGCAGGAGTAGGCCATTCGTCCCTCGAGCTGGCTCCGCCATTCAATAAGATCATGGCTGATCATCCAAATTCAGTACCCTGTCCCTGCCTTCTCCCCATATCTCTTGATCCCTTTAGCCTTAAGAAATATATCTAACTCCTTCTTGAATATATTTAATGAATTGGCCTCCACTGCCTTCTGTGGTAGAGAATTCCACAGGTTCACCACTCTCTGGGTGAAGAAATTCCTCCTCATCTCTGTCCTAAATGGCTTACCCCTTATCCTTAGACTGTAACCCTTGGTTCTGGACTCCCCGACCATCGGGAACATCCTTCCTGCATCTAGTCTGTCTAGTCCTGTTAGAATTTTCTAAGTTTCAATGAGATCCCCTCTCATTCTTCTAAACTCCAGCAAGTATAAGCCCAATCGACCCAATCTCTCCTCATAATTCTTTCCTGCCATCCCAGGTATCAGTCTGGTGAATCTTTGCTGCACTCCTTCCATGGCAAGAACATCCTTCCTCAGATAAGGCGACCAAAACTGCACACAATACTCAAGATATGGTCTCACCAAGGCCCTGTACAACTGCAGCAAGACATCCTTGTTCCTGTACTCGAACCCTCTCGCTACGAAGGCCAACATACCATTTGCCTTCTTAACCGCCTGCTGCACCTGCATGCTTACCTTCAGCGACTGGTGCACAAGGACACCCAGGTCTCGTTGCACTTCCCCTTTTCCCAATCTATTGCCATTCAGATAATAATCTGCCTTCCTGTTTTTGCCACCAAAGTGGATAACCTCGCATTTATCCACATTATACTGCATCTGCCATGCTTCTGCCCTATCACCTAACCTGTCCAAAACATACTGGAGTTTCTCGGCATCCTCCTCACAGCACTCACGCCCACCCAGCTTTGTGTCGTCTGCAAACTTGGAGATATTACATCTAGTTCCCTCGTCTAGATCATTAATATATATTGTGAATAGCTGGGGTACTAGCACCGATCCCTGCGGTACCCCACTAGTCACTGCCTGCAACTGTTTATTCCAACTCTTTGCTTCCTGTCTGCCAACCAGTTCTCTATCCAAGTCATTACCTTGCCCCCAATCCCATGTGCCTTAACTTTACACGCTAATCTTTTATGCGGGACCTTATCGAAAGCCTTCTGAAAGTCCAAATACACCACATCCACTGGTTCTCCCTTATCTATTTTACAAGTTACATCCTCAAAAAATTCCAGTAGATTAGTCAAGCACGATTTTCCTTTTGTAAAGCCATGTTGACTTTGTCCAATCCTGTCACTATTTTCCAAGTGCTCTGCAATACATCTTTTATAATGGATGCTAGCATTTTCCCCACTACCGATGTCAGGCTTACTGGTCTGTAATTCCCCGTTTTCTCTCTACCACCTTTTTTGAATAGTGGGGAAACATTAGCTACCCGCCAATACATGGGTACTGTTCCAGAGTCTATCGAATTTTGGAAGATGACCAGCAATGCATCTACTATTTCTAGGGCCACTTCCTTAAGTACCCTAGAATGTAGATTATCAGGCCCTGGGGATTTATCGGCCTTCAATCCCGTCAATTTCCCTAACACCATTTCCCTACAAATACTGATTTCTATCAGTTCCTCCTTTTCATTAGACCCTATGTTCCCCGACATCTCTGGGAGGTTATTTGTGTCCTCCTTTGTGAAGACAGAACCAAAGTATGTATTTAATTGGTCTGCCATTTCTTTGTTCCCCAATATAAATTCCCCTGATTCTGACTGCAAGGGACCTACGCTTGACTTCACCAATCTTTTTCTCTTCACAATTCTATAAAAGCTTTTACAGTCAGTTTTTATTTTCCCTGAAAGCTTACTCTTATACTCTATTTTCCCCTTCTTAATTAATCCCTTTGTCCTCCTTTGCTGAATCTTAAACTGCTCCCAATCCTCAGGTTTACTGCTTTTTCTGGCCAATTTATATGTCCTCTCCTTGGATCTTATGCTATCCCTAATTTCCCTTGTTAGCCACGGTTGAGTCACCTTTTTTGTTTTATTTTTATGCCAAACTGGGATGAACAAATTCTGTAGTTCATCCATGCGATCTTTGAATGTTTGCCATTGCCTATCCACCGTCAACCCTTTGAGTGACATTCCCCAATCACCCTACCCAACTCGCTCCTCATACCATCGTAGTTTCCTTTATTTAAATTCAAGACCCTAGTCTCTGAGTCAACTACTTCACTCTCCATCTTAATGAAGAATTCTATCATATTATGATCGCTCCGACCCAAGGGGCCTCGCACAACAAGATTGCTAATTAATCCTTTCTCGTTACATAATACCCAGTCTAAGATAGCCTGATCTCTAGTTGGTTCCTCGACATATTGGTCCAGGAAACCATCCCGTATGCACTCCAGGAATTCCTCCTCCACAGTATTATTACTAATTTGGTTAGCCCAATCTGTATGAAGATTAAAGTCACCCATGATAACTGCAGTGCCCTTATTGCACGCTTCTCTAATTTCCCTTTTAATACCATCCCCGACCGCCGCATTACTGTTTGGAGGTATTTTTCAGTTCTACTCATACAGATTCCACATCATCAGAGCTAATATCCTTCCTTCCTTACTATTGTGTTAATCCCCTCTTTAACCAGCAATGCTACCCCACCTCCTTTTCCTTTTTGCCTATCTTTCATGAATATTGAATACCCCTGGATTTTGTGTTCCCAGCCTTGGCCACCCTGGAGCCATGTTTCCGTAATCCCAATCATATCATATTCGTTTACCTCTATTTGCGCAGCTAATTCATCCACCTTATTACGAATGCTCCTCGCATTAAGACACAAAGCCTTCAGGCTTGTTTTTTTAACGCTCAGTTCTCGGTAATCAGTTCTTTTTATGCCCCTGCACTTGCTTAAAAACCTGTTCCATCTCCAGCTTTTTCCAGTTCTGATGACGGGTCATCGAGCTGAAAGGTTAACTCTGTTTCTTTCTCCACAGATGCTGCCTGACCTGCTGAGTGTTTCCAGCATTTTCTGTTTTTATTTCAGATTTCCAGCATCCGCAGTATTTTGTTTTTGTCTTTTTAAGCGATGTTGATTGAGGGATAATTATTGACCCAGGACACCCCTGCTCTGCTTCGAATAGTGGCCGTGGAATCTTTTCCCTCCACCTGGGGAGAGGGCAGATGGGGTCTCGGTTTAATGTCTTATCCGACGGCCTCACGGACTGTAGCAGTTTAAGAAGGTGGCTCAGAACCACCTTCTCGAGGGCAATTAGGGATGGGCAATAAATGCTGGCCTAGTCAGCGACGCCCACGTCCCAGGAATGAATGAAGAAAAAGAGGTTAGCTCTCAGTCTTCTCTTTCCTACAGAAAAGAGCTGCAGCTTGTTCAATCTTTCCTGATAGTTATAGCTTCTCAGTTCTGGTAGCATTCTAGTAAATCATTTTTGCTCCTTCTCCAGTGCCTCGATATCCTTTTCATAATATGGAGAACGGAACTGTGCACAGTACTGCAAGTGTGGTCTAACCAAGCTTCTGTACAAGTTTAACAGAACTTCTCCGTGTTTCAATTCTATCCCTCTAGAAATGAACCCCAGTGTTGTCTGTTCTTTTTATGGCCTTATTAATCTGTGTCGTTACTTTTAATGATTTGAGTATCTGTGCCCCCAGATCCCTCTGTTTCTCTGCCCCATTTAGACATTTATTTTCCAAGAAGTTCGTGGCCTCCTTATTCTTCCCACCAAAATGTACCACCTCATACATATTGAAGTTCATTTGCCAATTACACGCCCGTTCTGCTAGTGTATTTAGTCACAGTCCTCCTCTGTATTAACTACACCCCCCAATCTGGTGTCATCTACAAACTTTGAAATTGTACTTCCGATTCCCGAGTCCAAATCGTTTACGTAAATGGTGACCATCAGTGGTCCCAACACTGATCCTTGTGGAACACCACTTTACCCTTCTGCCAGTCTGAGTAAATACCTTTAACCCCTACTCTCGGTTTTCTGTTTTGTAGCCAGCTTGCTATCCACTCTGCTACTTGTCCCCTGACTCCACATGCTCTGATCTCAGTCAGGAGTCTACTATGCGGTACCTTATCGAAGGCCTTTTGAAACTACAAATATATTACATCTGCTGCATTATCCTTTTCTACTCTTTCTGTTGCTTCTTCAAATAATTCAATAAGTTTGGACAAGCAGGATCTTCCCTTTTGAAATCCGTGCTGACTATTTTTTATTGTCTTTGCAGGTTCTAGATATTTTTCTATTACATCTTTGAGTAAAGATTCTATTATCTTTCCTACCACCAACATTAAGCTAACTGGTCTGCAGTTCCCTGGACTTGTTCTATCTTCCTTTTTAAATATAGGAATCACATTAGCTCTCCACCAGTCCTCTGGCACTATTCGCTTTTGTAATGAATTTTTATATATATGTAATATTGTCTCTGCTATCTATTCCCTAACTTATTTTAATATGCACGGATGCAATCCATCTGGACCAGGGGTTTTATCCTCTCTAAGTTTGGTTAGTTTATCGATTATCTCCCCCCCTTTCTATCATAAATGTCTTTATATCTTTTTTGATCTTTTCTTCCAATGTCATGTCCACCCTGTTATTCTCCCTATAACTGTAGGCAGAGTAACCGTGATTCAAGAATTGCAGTCAGACAGTGGGATCCCTGAGTGATGCCTTCTGTTTCTGTGCTAGTGCTGCCCATGTCTGAACAGGCAGTCCATGGCAATAGGAGATGTCAGTCCCTCTTATCTCTGTATCCTCCTCCAGCCCTACAACCCTCCGAGATCTCAGTGTTTCTCCAATTCTGGTTTCTTGGGCGTCCCCCACTCCCTTTACTCCACCATTGGTGGACGTGCCTTCAGCCATCTCGGCCCTAAGCTCTGGTATTCCCGCCCAAACCTCTCCATTGCTTTCTCCTCCTTTAAGGCGCTCCTTAAAACCTACCTCTTTGACCAAGCACAAAAGCAAAATACGGCGGATGCTGTAAATATGAAATAAAAACAGAAAATGCTGGAAATACTCAGCAGGTCAGGCGGCATCTGTGGAGAGAGAAACAGAGTTAACGTTTCAGGCCGATGACCCTTCGTCAGAACTGGAAAAAGTTAGAAATGTAACAAGTTTTAAGCAAATGCTGAGGACAGGGAAATGGGGGAGCGGAGGACAGAACAAAAAGGAAGGTCTGTGATAGGGTGGAAGGCAGGAGTGATTAAAAGACAAAAGGGATGATGGTGCGAGGCTAAAGGAGATGGTAATGGGGCAAGTAAAAGAAACAAAAGATGAGTTTAGATGAGGTGTAAATGGGAATGGCAGAATCAACAACAGCTGCCATGTGAAAAAATAGGGGCCGAGGTTATGGTCTGAAATTGTTGATCTCAATGTGGCTGTAAAGTGCCTGGTCGAAAGATGAGGTGCTGTTCCTCGAGCTTACGTTGAGCTTCGTTGGAACAGCGCAAGAGGCCGAGGATGGAGAGGTCAGAGTGGGAATGGAGCGGAGAATTAAAGTGACAGGCGACCGGAAGCTCAGGGTCATGCATACGGACTGAATGGAGCTGTTCCGCAAAGCGGTCGCCCAATCTGCGTTTGGTCTCCCCAATGTAGAGGAGACCACACTGTGAGCAGTGAATACAGTATATTAAATTGCAAGAAGTACAAGTAAATCGCTATTTCATCTGGAAGGGGTGTTTGGGGCCCTGGACAGTGGGAAGGGAAGAGGTAAAAGGGCAGGTGTTGCATCTCCTGCGCTTGCACGGGAAGGTGCCAGGCGAAGCGGAAGAGCTGTTAGGAGTGATTGAGGAGTGGACCAGGGTGTCACGGAGGGAGCGGTCCCTTTCGAATGCTGAAAGGAGAGGTGAGGAGGTCATTTATATATATCAAAAATAGCAGTGGCCCCAGCACTGACCCTTGGGGAACACCACTGTCTACCATCCTCCAGTCTGAAAAACAGCCATTTACCACAACTCGCTGTTTTCTGTCCTTAAGCCAATTTCTTATCCAAGCTGCCACTGACCCACCTATTCCATGAGCCTTAATTTTGTTAACCAGCCTTTTCTGTGGTACTTTGTCAAACGCCTTCCAAAAATCCATGTAGACAACATCCATTGCATTCCCTTCATCAATCCTCTCTGTTACTTTATCAAAAAATTCAATTAGATTAGTCAAATACGATCTGCCTTTTACAAATCCATGTTGGCTCTCATTAATTAACTTAAACCTCTCCAAGTGCCCGTTAATTTTTTCCTTGAATATTGGCCTAGAAATTCAGTATAGCCACTTTTGGGGCGGTAAAGTCGGGTGGCCGCTAAAGTTTGCGCCCGCCGGAAAGTGGAGGGCAGTTCGCCGAAATTCAGTAGCTTTGGCCAAGGAGTTTGCTCGAGCGCTAAAACTGGCGATGCAAGGCTATCCTTAGGCGCTAAGCCGGCGGTGCAGACTGATACCGCCGAGGCCGGGCGCAGCGCAGGTGCGGTCATGTTTTGATTGACAGCAGACACCCTGGCACCGGCCAGCTCTTAAAGGGGGAAGGGTCAACTTGGTCTGCTGCCACGCCCTGGATACTGCAGCCCTCCAGCTAGGCCTAAACACTGCTGCTGGAGAGAAATAGCGCCAGGAAGGATGCAGAGGGCCCGTGAGCGAGCGCAGCGCTTCTCTGTCCATGATTTAAAGGCGCTGGTTAGGGCTTTGGAGAAGAGAAGCCATATCTTGTTCCCGGACAGTGGCAAGAAGCCTCCCAACAGGGTGTACAGGAGAGCCTGGAGGGATATCGCCCAGAGGGTCACAGCCACCTGCGATGTCCCCCGGACTGTTGTCCAATGCCGGAAAAAGTTTAACGACCTCACTCGGATTGTCAGGGTGAGTACCCTTTCCAGTGTCTTCCTCATCCTTGCATGTGCACCTCACATTATGGGCAAAGGGACCTCAAAGGCCTAATGGCCAGCCCTCATCCAGCAGCTACGGCACTGGCATGAACATCAATTGCACTTTCTGCACTTTACACACTGGCCAAGCTATTCGACCATGGGAGGCAGTGCACACAACAATAGGGCACCACACTGGCCAAGCTATTCGACCATGGGAGGCAGTGCACACAACAACAGGGCACCACACTGTACTTAGAGGCCGTCCTTTCTCTTGCAGGCCAAGCTGGCCCAGAATCTGAAGAGCCGGACTGTCACCGGTGTTAAGTCTGTGGGTTGTATTATAAATAATCACAGACTCCACTGTTAACAGAATAAAACACGTCTTTACTATTCAGCGGCTCGGGCGATTCTGCCCTAGTTAACGTATCACAACCCTTATATACTGGTGTGGTCACTATCGGTATTACAGTATACATGAGCCAATAGATAGTGCCACCCTAAAGTAGTGCTCTTAAAGGCGAACGGTTACATTCTATAGTTCCCTTAAAGGTAAACGGTTACATACACAACACTCCTCACTTCCTAGCTTATTACTTACAGAATCCCGTTAAACATACAATCTTCAACTTTATATAAACAGTTTGCAGATATACTCTCGATGGAGTCAACGTCATATAACAATTTACAAATATACTCTCAATGGAGTCAACGTCATATAACAGTTTACAAACATACTCTCAGTGGAATCAGTTTACAGGTTCAGTCTCTGTGGGAACAGTTCATAAATTCAGTCTCTGGTATTAATTCGTTCCAGACAGCATCCTCCATAGCTTTTTTTTTTTTTTTAACAGCTTGTACTTTCGTCCTGTTGAACCAGCAGTGCGGACTTATACAACCCACTGGCTGTCTTGATAATGTCCCTGGATTTTTTTTACAAATTTAGCACCTTTCGTAGTGTTCGGACTGAGGTAGTAGAAGTAATAATATTTTAAACAGTTATTATTTTCTGCTTCTTCTTTTTCTTTTCTGCCTTTTTGAAACTCTCCGAGCTCTTTTCCCGGCTGCCATCTGTAGCGCCACCAACTCTCTATGTTCCTTAGACCTTAAGTGCTTCCTCAGGATTTCAGCACTTTGGGAGTTCCCATCACAATTTGGGCAGACCACATCCTCATAACATTCGGTGTCACTCAACAGGTCAAAACCCTTCTTCAAGCAATCATATTCATCCTGCTCTTCCTCGGATGTCTGCCCTTCCTTCCCTCCTGGCCTCATTTGTGCGTTCAATCCTTTCCCTTCCTTCAGGGATTTCGTTATCAGGCTATTTAATCCTTCTACTGAAGTAGCTGTTTCCCCATTCTCCTGTTCCCCTGGACGTAATTCAGCGTACTCCTCCATTTCATCCATCATTTTCTCCAATGCTTTCATCTTCTCTTCCTCTTGTACTTTGGCTTCCAGTGCTTGGAGAAGTTGCGCCTCGATGCTCTCTAGCTCATGTTCAGGGCCCATTCCCAGTTGAAACTGTTCTTCAAGTCGGTCAACCTCGGTAATTGCCGCCTCATATTTGTCTTGGGCTTCCTTCCATATTTTTATGAGTTCTGCCATGTCTTTCACCTCTACATCCTCATCTATGTATGGAACTTCTACCGATGAGTCTGTCTTGGCCCTGAGCTCCTCAAGAATTTCCTGCAGCCTTTGGACTTCTTGCTCATGTTCAACCTTTAGTTGCTCATATACTTCCAACGAAACTAGCTTTTCGGAGGTTGCTGAGTTAACCCCCTCCAGAATTGTAGTCTGGGCCTGTTCATACTGTTTTTTCAACTTCTCGCACTCTGCTTGTAAGGAGTCGTAGAGAAGAACTGGAATAAAATCCTGGCTTCCTGAAGATTCCTCTTCATTTGTTTCTTTCGCAATTTCCTGTTGGAGTTCAGCCAAGGCTGCTATGCTATCTGCCTCTCGAAGTCTCACTGCCATCAACTCTTCTTTATTCTTGCAGTCCATCTCAGCCATTTCCCGTTTACTTTCATTTAACTGAGTGAGTAGTCCCTTATTTTGGGCTGAGAGATATTGCACCTTCTCATGTAGACCCTTGCACTCCTTCTCTGCTTGACATAGCTGATTACCGCTGATTTGGTTCTGCGTTTCAAGTTCCAACATCCTTTGCTTAGCTTCTTTCAGTTTCGCCCCTATAAGCTCCTCTTGCAACATGGCCACATTATTCTCATCAGGTAAAGAAGCGTTTCTCTTTTCCATGTCCAAGATTTGTTTCTGCATCTCCTTAAGAGCACCCTGTGATTCAACTTCTCTTAACTTTGCCTGCACTAGCTCCGTCTCTAATTGCAGAACAAAATCCTCAGTGCAGCGTGATTTGCCCTTCTGCTGTATCTCTAGATCATGCAAATATTCTAACCCCTGAACATCATCAGGGAGATGTGATCGGTAATTGGTCACGATGGCTCTATGGTCGCTCTCTGCTTGAGCCAGTAGGTTCTGTTGTCTTTCCAGACTCTCCCATTCGGTGTCATAGAACTTTTTCATTGTTTTCATCTCTTGTACGAGGCGGTAACTTAATTGTTCTAATTGTTGTTGTACTTTGAAATAGCGTTGAGTTCGAGCCCGGTGTTCCTCCGTAATGCATATGTCTGTAGCTTGAACAGACTCAGAATTCTCTGTGTTTATGCACGCCATCGATTTTCCAACCTTAGTCCGTGAGTTAATGTTAACCTTGTTTTTCATACATAAGCTGGACTTATCGTCTTCCGGCTCATAGTCTGAGCTGCTTGTCTGCACCGAGTCCTCACTCGTCATTGCTTGTCGGTAGTGCCATTCCATGTCTATTTTCTTGATCCACTCCCGTCCTAGAAGTGGTGGTCCTCCCTCAGGTAGTACGTACAAATTCATTCTTGGGTGTACTTTACCCCTATCTCTCACCTTGACTCTTATCTTCCCCATGGGGTATACGCGATGCCCCGTGTATGTCTGTAATACGAACTTGGTATTTCTTAAGGGTATGTGAGAGAATAGTCGGTGGTAGTCCTTTTGGTTGATGACTGATACAGCTGATCCCGTGTCCAGCTCCATTCGTACTTGGACTCCAGCTATTTTTAGTGTGACCCAGATCGTCTGTAGATCAGTTACTTTACCCACATTGTGGATTCTCAGACTATCCAACTCCTGGCTGTTTGGGTCTGAGTCTGAATTTTGTTCGTCTGAACTCTTTTCAGCCACCTGATGCACCTTGTTGTACTTTTCTTGTGGTGGTGGCTTCCTTTGTTTGTTGGTCTTCTTTCTGGACCTGCATACCTTCGCGATGTGACCCAGTTTGCCACATTTCCTGCACTCTTGATTCTTAAACCAGCACTGATTCTGGTCGTGCGTTGTCTTTCCACAACGGTAGCATTTGGAAATGCTTGCAGTCATTTGGTCCACCCCGAGTGCCGCCGCCTTTAGCTGCATTTCCGCCGTCCCTTTCGCTGCGGCTTCGTGCGATGAAGCTATGAGGACAGCCCTGTCCAGTGTGAGGTCGTTTTCTTCCAGAAGTCGCTTCTGCGTTCCTTCTTTGGCCAAGCCGCATACGAACTTGTCCCGCAGCGCCTCTGTCAAATTCCCTCCAAACTGGCAGTATTTCGCTAGCTTACGCAGTTCGACTAAGTATTCCGCATTGCTTTCATCTTGCCTCTGGGTTCTGGCGTAAAATTTAAATCGTTCAGCCAGTATCAACGGTGTGGGGTTCAAGTGATCCTTCAGCACTGCTACGCTCTCTTCGAAGGTCTGGTCCACTGGTTTAACTGGTGCTATTAGATGTTTCAAGAGCCCGTATGTTTTTGCTCCCATCGAATTTAACAAAGTTATTGCCTTGGCGTATATGGCTATGCAATATATTCCTATGCGTTCCCCATACGTGGCCCTGTCTTCTATTTCAGCATTAAAATCATTAATATTTCCTCGCTTAGGCATCTTCTTCTCTTTCCGAGAACAGCACAAGTATTTCTTTACTTATTATTAATTTTCTTCTCTTCTTGAGAACACCACCAGTATTGCTTTACTTATTTCTTGTTTCTGAAAATTCTAATTAATTTTCTTCTCTCTTCTTGAGAACACCACAAGTATTGCTGTACTTATACTTATTTTCCCTCTCTTCTTGAGAACACACCAGCCTTTCTGAAAAATCTTATTACTTTCCTGAAATTCTTAATAATTTCCAAGATGGCGGTTTCCCGCTTCTTCCTTCTTCTTCAGCGGTTTCCCCGCGAAAAATGGCGGCTTTCCTGCGCTTCTCGCTCTCCCCGCCCACTTCGATGGCGGTTTTCCCGCGCTTCTCGGCGCTCTCCGCCCACTTCAATGGCGGTTATCACCCGTTCCCCGACGCTGACTTTCAGGCCGAGTGCGGGCCTTATCAGCGGATGCGATCGATGGCCCGGCTGCCCTCGCACTTGAAAGCGGCCCCCGGCCTCTGGCACACCCGCTCGCGCGGCTCTTGCTCGCTCCCTCCCGGGCTCTGGCTTACCCGCTCGCGCGTTTCACCGCGGCTCTTATCAGGGATTGCGATCGCCCTGTCTTTGCAGCCAATGCTGCGGCTTACCCACGAGGTTATGGAGGCTTCAGGGTCCTAATGCCTGTCGCTTCCAGCCTGTCGGTTCCAGACTGGTGAGGATTGAAACCTCTCTTCAACGTCCTGTCTTCGGACGAAGCCGCCGTGGAACAACTGCCGCAGGGTTCGAATCCTGACTCGTCGCCAATGTTAAGTCTGTGGGTTGTATTATAAATAATCACAGACTCCACTGTTAACAGAATAAAACACGTCTTTACTATTCAGCGGCTCGGGCGATTCTGCCCTAGTTAACGTATCACAACCCTTATATACTGGTGTGGTCACTATCGGTATTACAGTATACATGAGCCAATAGATAGTGCCACCCTAAAGTAGTGCTCTTAAAGGCGAACGGTTACATTCTATAGTTCCCTTAAAGGTAAACGGTTACATACACAACAACCGGGGGAGGCCGTCCCCAGTTCCAGCAGCTCAGTGACCTGGAGGAGCGCGTGGGTCGACTCATGGGTGCCCGGGTGATTGGCCCCGTTGCAATTGGAGATGCCGACCCTGTGCTGGGCCCCAATGGTAAGGACATGACCTTTTGGACCTCTCTCGTTCCTCTTGCGCTTCAGATCTACATCCTTTGCTACTGTCCGACCAATGCGCAGAATGCCACCACTCATGCCTCCCTCGCTGATGCCCTGTCCTCACTCTAAAGCTACTCTTGTGCCTTCCTGCTTTCAGCTGGTGAGGAGGAGGTCCCTGAAGCTGCGAGTGTCAGTCCCTCGGAAGAGGAGGACGAGGAGGAGCAAGAGGAAGGCGGCCCATCGGGGGAACCCTCATCCGCGCCAGGGGATGGCAATGGAGGGGACACGTCTTCCCTGGAGGAGAGCCAGGGGGAAGTGTTGCAGGGGGGTGTAGCTCCTGTGCCCAGTGGCGTCCAGCCACGCGGGAAGGGTCGGGCAGCACGGCTGCCTTCTCCCCAGAGGGGGGAAGTGTTGCAGGGGAGTGTAGCTCCTGTGCCCAGTGGCGTCCAGCCACGCGGGAAGGGTCGGGCAGCTCAGCTGCCTTCTCCCCAGAGGGGGGAAGTGTTGCAGGGGAGTGTAGTTGCTGGGCCCAGTGGTGTGCAGCCACGCGGGAAGGGTCGGGCAGCTCGGCTGCCTTCTCCCCAGAGGGAGAGTCCGGCCTCCAGTCCGGAGACGGTCCTCGCCCAGGAGGTGCGCCTCCTTGATCAAATGTCCGCGGACTCGGATCGTCGGCACACCGATGTAAAGTCTGTGGGTTGTGCAGTTAATAAATACACAGACTTCAGAAGTAACAAACAAACAGGTCTTTACTATTCGAAGGTCCGGGCGAATCTGCCCCAGCAATCCTGCTACAACACTTATATACTGGTGTGGTCACTATCAGTATTACAGTATACAGAAGCCAAACAAATAGTGCCACACCTAAAGTAGTTCCCTTAAAGGTGAACGGTTACATTCAATAGTTCCCTTAAAGATAGACGGGTACATACACTACAATCCTCCCTTTTTAGCTTATTACTTACAGAGTCCCCGTTAAACATACATATCTTCAACTTCCTATAAAACAAATTACAGATATAATCTCGGTGGAGTCAATGTCATATAAAACAATTTACAAATATAATCTCGGTGGAAACAGTTCACAGGTTCAGTCTCTGCGGAAACAGTTCATAGATTTAGTCTCTGATCTTGACTCGTTCCGAACAACATTTCTTTGGTGTAGCCGATTCACCTGGCTAGCGTGACTCCTCCATAGCCTTTTTCTTGACGTAACAGCTTGAACTTTCATCCTGTTGAACCAGCAGTGCGGACTTTTACAACCAACTGGCTGTCTTGACATTTTCCAGTTTTTCAACTAATTTAGCTCCTTTCGTAATGTCCCGCCTGGAATGGTAGAAGTGCTAATATTTTAGACAGTTATTATCTTCTGCTTCTTCTTTTTCTTTTCTGCCTTTTTGAAACTCTCGGAGCTCCTTTCTCGGCTGCCAGCTGTAGCGCCACCAACTCTCTATGTTCCTTAGACCTTAAGTGCTTCATCCGGATTTCAGCACTTTGAGAGTTTTCATCACAAGCTGGGCAGACCACATCCTCGTAATATTCAGTGTCACTCAACAGGTCATGGTAATATTCGGATTCGTCCTGAGTTAGGCCAGCGAGAGAGACTTCTTCTTCCTCCTCACCCGTCTGGACGTTAGCTGACGGTGGTTCCTTCCCTAAACATCTTTCTTGAAAAGCCTTCTTCATGCATTCATATTCATCCCGCTCTTCCTGGGTTATCTGCCATTCCTTCACGACGGACCTCATTTGTGAGTTCAATACCTTCCTTTCCATCGGTAATTGCGTTATCAGGCTATTTAACCCTTCTACTGAAGTAACGGTTTCCACATTCTTCTGTTCACCTTGACGTGATTCAACGTACTTTTGGCATCCTTGTAAAATTTGTGTTGCCACCTCAGCTATCTCCGTGACTTTTGAGAGCTCCGAACTCGTTCCCCCTGAAGATTGAAGCTCGTGTTCAGATTGTTCCCCTTGCCGAGTCTTGTCCTTCAGCATATGAAGGAGTTGGCTGACCATTAACTCTTCCCTGGGAACACGGTGGATCAGAGTCTTCTCCATTTCATCCACCTCTTTCTCCAATACTTCCACCTTACGTTCCTCTTGAACTGTGGCTTTCAGCGCTCGGAAAAGTTGCGCCCTGATGCTCTCTAGTTCATGTTCAGGGACCATTCTTAGAGTGTCCTGTTCTTCCACTGAAAGGATTCCCAGTTGAATCTGTTCTTCAAGTTGTTGAACCTCGGTCATTGCCGCCTCATATTTGTCTTGGGTGTCCTTCAATGTTTTTATAAGTTCTTGGACATCCTGTCTTTCATGCTCTGCCATGATTTTCACCTCTAATTTCTCATCTATGGATGGAGCTTCTACCGATGAGTCTGTCTTGGCCTTGAGCTCATCAAGAATTTCCTGCAGCCTTTGGACTTCTTGCTCATGTTCAACCTTTAGTTGTTCATATGCTTCTACTGAAACTAGCTTTTCGGAGGCTGCCGAGTTAACCCCCTCCAGAATTGTAGCCTGGGCCTGTTCATACTGTTCTTTCAACTTCTCACACTCTGCTTGTAAGGAGTCGTAGAGAAGAACTGGAATAAAATCCTGGCTCCCTGAAGATTCCTCTTCCTTTGGTTCATTCTGTAAATATTCTAGTTCCTGAACAGCATCAGGGGAATGTGATTGGTATTTGACCACGATGGCTCTATGGTCGCTCTCTGCTTGAGCTAGCTGTCTCTGTAGTCTTTCCAGGTTCTCCCATTCGGTGTCCCAGAACTTTTCCATATTTTTCATCTCTTGTACGAGACGGTCACTCAACTGTTCTAATTGTTGTCGTACTTTGACATAAGTTTGCGTCCGAGC
This sequence comes from Somniosus microcephalus, assembly GCF_052327205.1. Taxonomy (NCBI): domain Eukaryota; kingdom Metazoa; phylum Chordata; class Chondrichthyes; order Squaliformes; family Somniosidae; genus Somniosus; species Somniosus microcephalus. Next base: position 8,171,377 of record NC_141014.1, on the reverse strand, counting down.
TCGGTGTTCTTCCGTCATGGATGAATCCTTTGCTTGAACAGGCTCAGAATTCTCTGTCAACCTGGAGTTCTGCTCTGCAGCTTTATTCTTCTTGGTACCATAAGTCCTTCTGCATGTCTTCGTTTTCTTTCCCATCGTCGGCAAGTCCCTTTTAGCCTTGTCTTCCATATTCGACTTGGTCTTATCATCATCCATTTCAGAATCTGAGCTAATAGCTTGCACCGAGTCCTCCCTCATTATGGCTTTTAGGTAATGCCATTCCATGTCTATTTTCTTAATCCACTCCTGTCCTAGAAGTGGTGGTCCTCCCTCAGGTAATACGTACAAGTTCATTCTTGGGTGTTCTTTACCCCTATCTCTCACCTTGACTCTTATTTTCCCCACGGGGTATACGTTATGCCCCGTGTATGTCTGTAATACGAACTTGGTATTTCTTAAAGGTATGTGAGAGAATAGCCGGTGGTAGTCCCTTCGGTTGATGACTGATAGAGCTGATCCAGTGTCCAGCTCCATTCTTACTTGGACTCCAGCTATTTTTAGTATGACCCAGATGGCCTGTAGATCCGTTTCTTTACCCACATTGTGGATTCTCAGACTACCCAGCTCCTGGTTGTTTGGGTCTGAGTCTGAATTCTGTTCGTCTGAACTCTTCTCAGCCACCTTGTGTACCTTGTTGTACTTTTCTTGTGGTGGCTTCCTTTGATTATTGGTCTTTTTCCCGGACCGGCATACCTTCGCGATGTGACCCAGTTTGCCACATTTCCTACACTCTTGGTTCTTAAACCAGCATTGATTCTGGTCATGCGTTGTCTTCCCACAACGGTAGCATTTTGTTGTGCTTGAAGTAATTTGGTCCACCCCGAGTGCCGCCGCCTTTAGTTGCATTTCCGCCGTTCCTTTCGCTGCGGCTTCGTGCGATGCAGCTATAAGGACAGCCCTGTCCAGTGTGAGGTCGTTCTCTTCCAGTAGTCGCTTCTGCGTCCCTTCTTTGGACACTCCGCATACGAACTTGTCCCGCAGCACTTCTGTCAGATTCCCTCCGAACTGGCAGTATTTCGCTAGCCTACGCAGTTCGACCAAGTATTCCGCATTGCTTTTGTCTTTCTTCTGCGTTCTTGCGTAGAATTTGAATCGTTCAGCCAGCATCAGCGGTGTGGGGTTCAAGTGGTCCTTCAGCACAGCCACAATCTCTTCGAAGGTCTGATCTGCTGGTTTATTTGGTGCTATTAGATGCTTCAAGAGCCCGTATGTTTTTGCCCCCATCGAGTTTAGCAATGTTATCGCCTTGTCGTCTTCCTCTATTTTGTTGGCTTCGCAATAGATCTCTATGCGTTCCACGTACGTGGCCCAGTCTTCTATTTCAGAATTAAAGTCGTTAATATTCCCTCGCTTAGGCATCTTTCTTCCCTTGGGAGCAGCACCAGTATTTCTTTAAGTATTCTTATTTATTTGTTTGTTTCTAAGATGGCGGTTTTCCCGCGAAATCGGCGGTTTCCCGCTCTTTCCTTCTCTCCCTGCCCACTTCAATGGCGGTATGTCAATCAAGATGGCGGTTTTCCCGCGAAAATGGCGGTTTCCCGCTCTTCCTTTCTCGCCCCGCCCACTTCAATGGCGGTTTCCCGCTTCTGGCGTCTTCTCCGCCTAATGGCGGCTTCCCGCGTTTCTTCCCGGTGGAAGGGGTACGCTTCCCCCACAGCGGACAGGTTCAGCCGCTGGCTGGCTACCGCACAGCTCCCCTTACTCGGCTATGTCTTTTCCTCCCGCCCGCACGGCTCTACCGGCACTGGGTACACCCCGTTAACGGAGGACAGTTCAGCCGCTGGACTGGCTCTCGCGCAGTCTCTCTCTCCATACCCGGCTCTGTCGCTCTCTCACCCGCACGTTCGGTGCTACCGGCCCTGGGTACCCCGTTGGTGGAGAACAGTTCAGCCGCTGGACTGGCTATCGCACAGTCTCTCTCCCCTTGCTCGGCTCTGTCTCTCCCTCTCCCGCACGTTCGGTTCTACCGGCTCTGGGTACCCCGCTGGTGGAGGACAGCTCAGCCGCTGGACTGGCTCTCGCGCAGTCTCTCACCCCGTTTTCGGCTGTGTCTCTCACCCACTCCCGCACGTTCGGTTTTGCCGGCTCTGAGTACCCCATTGGTGGAGAACAGCTCAGCCGCTGGACTGGCTCCTCGCAGTCTCTCTCTCCGCACCCGGCTCTCACCCGCACGGTTCCCGTTCGCCTCCCCAGCCCTCTCACAGACCGGTGTTTCCCTCCCTGGCTGCGGCTGGGTTTCTCTTCCCGCGCCTACTCGCAGGCTCAGCGCTTCGTGGCTGCGGTCGCTGCCCGGATTTTTCCCGCCGATCGCGGTCCGGCTGTCACCCGACGCCGTTGGACCCAACTCTTGGCCGGCACAGCTCCCCCTCGACCGAGGTCGAGTGCTCTGCCCTTATCCTCCGGATACTTCTACACCTTCCCCTACTCACAGTCTCTTCGGCCGCCTTGTTTCTTGCTGGTCGGCTCACTCCGCACCGTGGCAGAAGGGTAGTCAGTGCCTGTTGCTGATACAGCTTTTGTTGTTAGTCTTCCTGCTTTCTGTTGTTGCAGCCTCGTGTTTTCTTTTGGTAGCACGACGAGGGCGGTTGTCTCTCTTCGGCGCTCTTCGTTGCTTTTGGTAGTCTTGCCGCAGGGTACGATCGGACTCGTCACCACTGTAAAGTCTGTGGGTTGTGCAGTTAATAAATACACAGACTTCAGAAGTAACAAACAAACAGGTCTTTACTATTCGAAGGTCCGGGCGAATCTGCCCCAGCAATCCTGCTACAACACTTATATACTGGTGTGGTCACTATCGGTATTACAGTATACAGAAGCCAAACAAATAGTGCCACACCTAAAGTAGTTCCCTTAAAGGTGAACGGTTACATTCAATAGTTCCCTTAAAGATAGACGGGTACATACACTACAACCGAGTTCATGGGGGTTGTGGCACGGTTGCCTGAGGCCATTGAGTCCCTGGCTCATAGTGTGTCCGATTTCGGGGCCACACAGGCCAGGGGTTTCGAACAACTCGCGGCAGCACAGGCCAGGGGTCTCGAACAATTCGGGGCATCACAGGACGCGAGTCGGGCTGAATTCGGGGCATCACAGGACGCGAGTTGGGCCGAATTGAGGGCAGCACAGGACGCGAGTCGGGCCGAATTCAGGGCAGCACAGGACGCGAGTCGGGACGAATTCAGGGCAGCACAGGCAGCGAGTGGACAGTTGATCAGTGGTGCCGTGCAGTCACTGGCTGGTCTGATGCGGGCACAGACCAGGGCAGTACGGGCACTCACTGCTGCCACACTCGCTGTGTCAGGCAGGCATCGCCAGGGCACCCGCCGCGCTGCAGCAGCACAGCGGTCTGGCCTTCACCAGATTGCTGCGCTTGCTGCAGTGCCAGCCCGGCCGACTGCCAGTGTCTCTGGCGACCAGCGAGCGCCTGGCATCAGCCAGCTTGCCCCCATTGCTGCAGCCGCCACTGCCACTCCCCCAGCGAAGCTGCGACGAGTTGCTGGAGGGACTGATGCTGCCCAGCCACAGCTGCAGCAGTCAGCAGCCGGCCCCTCGAGGGCCAGAGCTCGTCTAGGCCGACCCCCAAGGGCATCTGCCGTCACGCAATGTGCCCCTCAGGAGCCTTCCCCCAGCCTTGCAGCACCCACAGGGCCCAGGTTGAGGCGGAGCAGCAGGTCGGCCAGGGGCCGGAATAGCCTGGACAAGGACTCGCCCTCTCGGCACACAAAGTAGAGTGTGTTGGCAAATGTTTTTTTATATGGGTGTGGTTGTGTTGTCTATGGGGGGGGTTCTTTTGGTAAGGCCGAGGATGAAGGCCATTTGGATGGACAAGTTTTGTTATTCCTCCCCAGGTTGTGGGAGTGAGATATGTTTTTGACTGTTTTTTGGGGGTGTTGTCTGTTTTTGGGTTTCATGTGGGAAGGGCCCTGAGTTTGTTCAATAAAGCTTTTTCTTTATTCAGCTTGTCCATGTGTGATGTTTCAAGTGGTTGTTGCGTTAACCGGCTGAGGGCTTGCGGAGCAGCTGCATTCATGTGCCTTCATTGCCACAAGCCATTCCCTGACAGGGGGCCTAGAAGTGTCGTTCAATAAGCCGCCGATGGACGGCCCTTGGACCTTGTGGCTCCCTCCTGGGCTGGTACTCCTCCTCCTCCTCCTCCTCCTCCTCCTCATGGTCCTCCTGCTCGTCCTCCTGAGGCGGTGGTCCAACGTGAGGTGGCAGTGCCTGAGTCCTGCGGATAGCCAGGTTGTGCAGCATGCAGCAAACGACGATGAACTGGGAGACTCTATCCGGCGAATACTGCAGAGATCCGCCGGAGCGATCCAGGCAGCGGAACCGTTGCTTGAGGACGCCAATCGTTTGCTCTATGATGTTCCTTGTGGCTTGATGGCTTTCGTTGTATGCCTCCTCAGCAGGGGTCCTGGGCGCGCGGAGCGGGGTCATGAGCCATGTACACAAAGGATAGCCTTTGTCCCCGATAAGCCATCCTCTTGGGGGAGGCTGTGCCTGGAACATGTCAGCCACAGTAGTCTGGCACAGGATAAATGCATCGTGGCTGCTGCCTGGAAAGCGGGCATTGACAGCTAGGATGCGCTGCCTGTGGTCACACACCAGCTGTACATTGAGGGAATGGTAGCCCTTCCGGTTGCGGTAATCCTCGGCATTGTCGATAGGTGCCCGCAAAGCCACATGCGTGCAGTCAATGGCGCCCAGCACCATGGGGAAGTCGGCGATCCTCACAAATCCGACTGCACGCTGCTCCTGCCTCTCTAGGGTCATGGGGAAGGAGATGAATTGGTGTCTCCTTGTGAAAAGGGCATCGGTGACCTGCCGGATGCAGCGATGCATGGCGAACTGGGAGATGTTAGCTATGTCCCCAGCAGCGGCTTGGAAGGAGCCGCTTGCATAAAAGTTCAGAGCCACCGTGACCTTCACTTCCACCGACAGAGACGTCCTGCACATCAGCTGTGGACGCAGATCTCTGTGAAGCAGCTGGCAGATCTCTGCAACCACCTCCCTTCTGAAGCGCAGCCTCTTAACACACTGCGCGGCAGTCATGGTGAGATAGGACACCTGCTGGCGGTATTCCCTGAGTGGGTAAGGCCTACGTCACCGACGCCTGATGCCCCCTCTGCGTCTAGGCATGGCTGCCCCTCTCACACAGCGTCTGCGAGCCCTTCGCACATAATGCTGGAACTGAGGGTTGGAACCCCATGCAGCCCCCATAATATACTTGCAAACAATGAAATCACAATGAGGCAAATTTCCAAGCTCTGGCCAGAAGCCAAAAATACCTCTCCTATGTTGGGCCAAATCAGTAAGGTCTCTTCCTTGGTCTCTGTCCAGAAATCCGTTGCAGAAAAGTCATTGCAGCAAAATGGCTGGCCTTTATAGTTCAGTGTAAGTGCCCTTTAATTAGCGCTCCCCGAGGCCCGCAGGGCCTCTGCTGCATTCCACTTCACAGTTCTTAACACCACCACGCCCACATTGGGCGGGCGCGACTGAAGTTCTGGTTTGGGGCGCACAAAGGGCGTTGCACGACGAAATGACGTCATAAGTTGCGCGCGCAGCTGAGCGCGCGCAAACACTTTGCGCCGGCGCTAAATGTCTACTGAAGTTGGGCGTAGGTGCAGATCGTCCTGCGCCCGGGCGCTAAGTGCCTAGCGCTCGAGATCTACCCCTCCTAAGGCGTTAACGGCTGGCAAACGCAACTGAATTTCTAGGCCATTGTTTCTAAAATTTTACCTGACCAGCCTGTAGTTACCAGGATTGTCCTTACACTCTTTCTTGAACAATGGTGTCACATTTGCTACTTTCCAATCCTCGGGCACCTCCCCCGCATCTAGGGAAGATTGGAAATTTATGGCAAGCCCTTCCGCTATCTCTTCCGCCAATTCCCTCAGCAACCTGGGATGCAAGCCATCTGGACCAGGTGACTTGTCCATTCTAAGCATACCCAGTCTTTCTAGTACATCCTGTCTATCAATTTTCACCCCTTCCATTGCTTCTACCTTTTCCACTTCTACTGGTATCTTGTCAGCATCCACCTCCTTGGTAAACACCGGTACAAAGTACTCATTGAGTATTCTAGCCTTGCCCTGCGCTTCTAAGCATATATCACCTTCTTTGTCTCTAATAGGCCCCACCCCGCCTCTTACTACTCGCTTACTATTTACATGCCGGTAGAAGATTTTTGGGTTCCCTTTTATGTTAACCGTCATTCTACTCTCATATTCTCTCTTTACCAATCTTATTTTCATCTTCACATCCCCTCTCAACTTATTGTATTTGGTCTGGTTCTCCCTTGAAGAATTCACCTGACATGCATCATACACCCTCTTTTTTTGTTTCATCATCTTCTCTATATCTCTCATCATCCAAGGAGCCCTTCCTTTGGTTCCCTTTCCCTTCCCTCTTGTTGGAATGTACCTAGCCTGTATGTGGAACATCTCCTCCTTAAAGATTACCTATTGTTCCATTACAGTTTTTCCTGTCAGTCTTTGGTTCCATTTTACCCTGGCTAGATCCTTTCGCATCCCGTTGAAGTTAGCCCTATTCCAGTTTAGAAGTTCCACTCCAGATTGTTCCTTGCTCCTCTCCATTGCTAATCTAAATCTTATGATACGATGATCACTCGTACCCAAGTGTTCTCCCACAGACACTTGGTCGACCTGGCCCACCTCATTCCCCAGCAATAGATCCAGCAATGCCTCCTTCCTAGTTGGGCCAAGAACATATTGGTCAAGGAAATTCTCCTGAACACATTTCAGAAATTCCTCCCCCTCCTTTCCCTTTCCCCTAGCATTATCCCAATCGATATTTGGGTAATTAAAGTCCCCCAATATTGGCCCAGAAATTAGGTTCGGGGGCTTGCCGCGCGTGCCAGTCCCCGATGTGCACTTACCCGGCGCACCGGCCATTCTGCTCCCGGGACGCGTGGAATTCCTTTTTTCAGTTGATTACTGACGTCACGCCGCCCAGGAGTGCAGCCAGCGCGAAGCCTCGAGCGCGGAGTGTAAGTGAGACACGCCCCTTGAGGTCTCCTTACCATAGGACACGCCCCCAATTTTTATCACAAGCTGCAAAGAATTTTTACATGCAGAGCAGCATTTTAAATAGGTTTTTTGTATTTTTATTAATCTTCTGCTAACTTTTATAAAGTTTTAAATACTTTTACATTATTTTGAAGAATGTGAAGTAGTTTTAAACAGAATTAAAGCGTAGTTATTTTGATGAGCCGGCTGAGATCACGTGAGCACTGGGCGACCAATCGGAGGTTGCAAAAGTTCATTCATGAGTTTGATAGTAAGAACTGTCAAACTCATGAAAACTCAGGGCGCCCAAAACAGCACTTAAACTACAAATAAAAGTTTTTAAAAATCCCACTAAATAAATGAACTATGAATAACTGTAAAAAAAACTATTTTAAACAATTAATCAAATTTTTGAAAAAAATAATTTTTTAACAAATCGGATCTAAAAATACACTTACCTTACTGTAAATTCTTTAAAAATAATAAACCTGTGGAAAAAACATTCTAAATTTTATTAATAGACCACTTACCTTTTAAAACTAAGTACTTATGTCTGCTTTTTTCACGCGTAAAAACCGGAGGCCTTTACGCACGGGCAACTCTTTACAAAAAAAGGAATTTCAGCGCGCACGCGCTGCCTGAAACGTCGCACGTATTCCGCCTCTTAACCCCTTGGTTCAGAGGACAGGAAATGCCGGTTTTCAGCGCATGCGCTGTGCATCCTGAAAACCGGCACTTCCATCGGGCCCACGCGTGAGTACCCCGTCCGTCCTCACGCGTTGGGACCCGAATTACTGGGCCATTACCACACTATAGCTCTTGCATATCTCTGTGATTTCCCTGCAGATTTGCTCCTCTACCTCCCTCTCACTATTTAGAGGCCTATAGAATACCCCCAATAGCGTGATCATACCCTTTTTACTCCTCAACTCTAACCAAATGGATTCTGCCCTTCTCCCCCCAGGAACACCCTCCCTTTCCAATACGATAATGTCTTCCTTAATCAGCACTGCCACCCCACCTCCCTTTTTTCGTTCCCTATCTTTTCTGAACACTTATACCCTTGAATACTAAGTGCCCAGTCCTCACTGTTTTTAAGCCACGTTTCCGTTATTGCCACAACATCATATTGCCACACGGCTAATTGTGCTTGTAGCTCACCAACCTTATTCACCACACTTTGTGCATTTACGTACATGCATTCTAAACCCTTCTTCAGTCTCTCCACAATAGAGGAGTGATGGGGCCGATTAGGGACCAAAAAGGAGGTCTTCTAGTGGAGGTAAGAGGGTACGGCTGAGGTACAAAATGACTACTTTGCACCTGTGTTCACCAGAGAGGATTCTGCCAATGTAGCAGTAAAGGAGATGGTCGTAGAGAAATTGGATAGTATAAAAGTAAATAAAGAGGAGGTAATTTTAAATGTTGGCGGCGGTCAAAGTAGATAAGTCACCCGGTCCAGATGGGATGTATCCCAGGTTGCTGAAGGAAGGAAGAGTGGAAATTGCGGAGTCTCTGGCCATAATCTTCCAATCCTCCTTAGAAATCGGGATAGTGCCAGTGGACTGGATGATTGCAAATGTTATACCCCTGTTCAAAAAAGGGAGAGGGTTAAACCCGGCAACTACAGGCCAGCCAGCCTAACGCCGGTGGTGGGGTAACTTTTCGAGACAATAATCCGAGCTAATCGCGCATTGTGATCCCCACGCCCGTTTTTGGGGGCTGTCGAATTTTTAGCCCAGATGCATTCAGTTTGCTTCTCTGCTGTATTATGAGCCTGACATTTATCGTAATCCTCCTTTTTCTGTTTCATTTTAACCTCTATGGCGAAAAATTCGTGTGGTTTGTGCCACACGTTAGCGCCAGGAGATGGCGCTGAAATGCCGTTGACAGCTGTAACGACAGCTGATGCCAGTTCCAGCGTCACACACCATATCGGTGGTGTCGGTAGCGCTGCTGGTAAACCCTAGCACCAGGGAGTTGATCATCAGGGAGATCGTGACGTCAGTGAGTGTGCAACGCTCACTGGACGCCCGATCTCCAACATTGGATTTAGCCACTTACCTTAATGGCAGTGCAGAACAACGACAGGGAGAGCTGGAGTCTACCAGCAGGAAGCAGGCTGCAGCAGTGATGTTTAAAGGCACCATCCCCAGTCAGCTGTACCTGATGGGGCTTTGCAATTTCAGTGCCTTTTTGCTACTTCCTGCAACTGGAACAGCTCTCTTTAGTTATTTCAAGTTTTTTTGGTGATGGGGAAAGTTGATCAAAGTGCGGAAGTCACTCATTATTTATCAAAGGCTTCTGCTCACAACACTTCCTCACAGTCATGGGGGCTGCGGGGTTGCGGGATCACCTCAGGAGGACGATGAGGCAGAGGAGGACGAGGAGGAAGAGCATGAGGAAGAGGAGGAGGAGGAAGAGGGCAAGGAGGAGGAGGAGGATGATGAGGAAGAAAACGAGGAGGAGGAGGAACAGGGGGGAGGGAGGAGGCAGCGAGACAATCGGCCTTCTGGGCGGCTGTCCATGACCGGCTCATCAGACTCTGATTCACATGAATGAAACCCCAGATCCCCATTGCTCACCACATTCCCATCGTACAATCCCTGTCTCATGGCGTATCACATTGTCCTTCTGGGCGAAAAGGTGAAATGAGAGAGACCACAAAATATTCCAAACACCATTAATAAATGTATCTATAAACATATCACACATATGACATGAATTCTAATAACTAATGACCTCTGTGACTGCCCTAGTTGAATAGCTACCATTGTGTGCAAGGTGTGAGATGTGGGTGTGAGTGTTGCTAGGTAGAGATTGTTGGTGGGTGAGTGCTGCGTGTGTGGTGCTTTGGGCTGTGTGTGAAGCTTGTGGTACAGATGGTGGTATGTAGCATTTGTTGAAGCATTCACTCACCCTGACCACCCGTGTGAGCTCATTAAACTTCTTCCTGCACTGGGTGTGGGACCTGGGGAGCACAGTGCTGCCTGTGACATGGTGTGCCACCTCCCTCCACATAGTGAGGGCCTCCTGCAATTTGGTACAGGACCCACCTGCCTTCTCTCCACCGCTAAAAGCAATGCCTCCAAATCTTCTTTGGAAAACCCCTGGGCTCTCTCCCTGGGGCGGCGATCTGCCATCAGCATTTGTAAATAAGTGCTCCTTTTCTTTGTCCTTCTTCTTATGGTTGTTGAGACAGCTGCACACCTAACAATGCTGAGAATGAGCTGCTGCAGCATCAATGGTCCTCCCCTTTAGGTAGTGAAAAAAGCCTGTGGCAATTATTACTTGCATTTAAACTACACCCGACATTGGTCCATCTTTCCAGTGTAATGCCAATGAGCTTGGGATTTTAAGCTAAATTTATGACTGCAATCATTTTAATGAGGAGTCAGGACAAATTTTGTGTGCTAAACAATTTTGCAGTCTAGACGATTTTCACCAACAAGCAAGAGTCTAATCACCACCCCTTGACATTCAACGGCATTACCATCGCCAAATCCCCCACCATCAACATCCTGGGAGTCACCATTGACCAGAAACTTAACTGGACCAGCCACATAAATACTGTGGCAACAAGAGCAGGTCAGAGGCTGGGTATTCTGTGACGAGTGTCTCACCTCCTGACTCCCCAAAGCCTTTCCACCATCTACAAGGCACAAGTCAGGAGTGTGATGGAATACTCACCACTTGCCTGGATGAGTGCAGCTCCAACAACACTCAAGGAGCTCGACACCATCCAGGACAAAGCAGCCCGCTTGACTGCCACCCCATCCACCATCTTAAACATTCACTCCCTCCACCACCGGCGTACTGTGGCTGCAGTGTGTACCATCTACAAGATACACTGCAGCAACTCACCAAGGCTTCTTCGGCAGCACCTCCCAGATCCACAACCTCTTCCACCTAGAAGGACAAGGGCAGCAGGTGCATGGGAACACCACCACCTCCAAGTTCCCCTACAAGTCACACACCATCCTGACTTAGAAATATATACCCATTCCTTGGCAGTACTGAGGGAGTGCAGCACTGTCAGAGTCCCCATCTACTCTCTCAGGTGGATGTAAAACATCCCAAGGCACTATTTTGAGAAGAGCAGGGGAGTTCTCCCCATGTCCAGGGGCCAATATTTATCCCTCAACCAACATCACTAAAAACAGATTATCCGGTCATTATCACATTGCTGTTTGTGGGAGCTTGCTGTGCGCAAATTGGCTGCCGCATTTCCTACAATACAACAGTGACTACACTTCAAAAAGTACTTCATTGGCTGTAAAGCGCTTTGGGATGTCCGGTGATCGTGAAAGGCGCTGGAGAAATGCAAGTCTTTGCTTTTTTCAATTTCTTTTAACACCAGCCACTGGAACAGCCAGATCAGTCCTTGGTTTGTCATCTCATCAAAACACGACACCTGTGGCAGCACAGTGCAGTCACCGATACTTCACAGACCCAGCACCAGGGCTTTGATGCAGGACCTTCAGATTCAGAGGCGTGAGAGCTTTCATAAATAATATACTGTTGAGGCTGCCGCGGAACACGAATGGAGGCCGAACCGATCTGAAGAACACATGGCTTTTATTACATTCTCTTGAGAGATGGCTGCCTCAGCGCCTCTCTCTGCTAAACCCGAAAAACAGAATGAGGGCGATGCCCGCGCTTTTGAGTACACACTGAGGGCGACGCCCGCTCCTTTGTCATGCCTTAAAGGCAGCATGCTTCTTAAAGGCAAGGTGCCCGATTTATTGTCCACGGACGGAAAAGTGGATTGCGCCCGTTTAGGTGGCGATCCGCCACACAGCTCCCCCCAGAATCCGCTTAGGAGGTGTGGACGAGATGGTGCGGCGGTCTGATGGGCCGGCCGGAGCGGCTCTTGTAGGACGCCGGTGGACGTGGAACGGCCGGGCGTGGAGCAGCCGGGTGTACTGGCTTGAGGGCAGGTCGGCCGCGTGGCGGTGGACGAGCTACTGGGACCTGCTCACCGGGCTCCGAGTGTGCTGGCTTGAGTCGGTCAACCGACACTTTTTCAGTCCTGTCGCCCACTTGTAGGTCGAAAAATTTGTCCCCAGCCTGTAGCACTTTGTAGGGCCCGTCGTACGGGGGTTGAAGGGGTCCGCGGTGGGCATCGTGCCGGATGAAAACGAACCGTGCCTGGTGCAGGCTTAGCGGGACGTGTGAGGTGGATTCGCCGTGCCGGGCAATGGGCACCGGGGCGAACTGTAGCACCGGTGAGGCGAAGTCGTGGCGTTGCTGGTCGGCTGAAGGGTGTCGTGGCGGTGGGCAGGAACTCGCCGGGTACGCGCAGCGGCTGGCCGTACACGAGCTCTGCTGCCGATGCGTGGAGGTCATCTTTAACCGCGGAGTGCAGGCCGAGGAGGACCCACGGGAGTCGGTCGGTCCAGGCGCCGTCCTGGAGGCTGGCTCGAAGAGATGCCTTCAAGGATCTGTGGAACCGCTCACACAGTCCGTTGGCTTGGGGGTGGTACGCTGTGGTGCGGTGAATGGTCACCCCGAGATTGCGTGCGATGGCGGTCCAGAGTTCAGAGGTAAATTGCGGACCTCTGTCCGACGTCATGTCGGAGGGGACGCCGAACCGTGCGACCCAGGTGCTGACGAAGGCTCTGGCGATGTCGGCGGTGGTGGTAGAGGTCAGTGGAATTGCCTTGGGCCAGCGCGTGGTGCGGTCGACGATCGTCAGCAGGTGCGTGTGGCCTTGCGACGGCGGCAGGGGCCCGACGATGTCCACGTGGATGTGGTCGAATCTACGTGAAGGGACGGTGAACTCCTCGAGGGGTGCTTTCGTGTGTTGCTGCACCTTGGCTCGTTGGCAGGCTAGGCAGGAGTTGGCCCAAGTACGCACATCCTTGCGAAGGCCGCGCCAGACAAAGTGGTTGGCTACCAATTTGATGGATGCGCGGGCGCCGGGGTGGGAGAGGTTGTGGAGAATCTCGAATACCCGGCGGCGCCAGGACGCTGGGACGACGGGCCGAGGTTGAGATAGGGATATGTCGCACTTGACCGTGACTGCGGTCGGGCCGCAGGCGACGTCGGCCAGGCGTAGCCCTGGTAGGTTTGTAGGTGCGGAGAGCAGATCAGGGTCCGTGAGCTGGTCTGCTGCGAGTTGAGCATAGTCAACTGCCAGGTGTGCGGCGTGGATGGCGGGGCGGGAGAGGCAGTCGGCTACCACGTTGTCTCGGCCGGAGACGTGTTGGATGTCTGTGGTGAACTCGGACACTGCTGTGAGCTGGCGCTGCTGCCTGGCGGACCAGGGGTCGGTTGTCTTTGCCATTGCGAATGTCAGGTGTTTGTGGTCGACAAACGCAGTGAAGGGGTGGCCCTCCAGCAAAAACCGAAAATGGCGGACCGCCAGGTACAGCGCGAGGAGCTTGCGGTCGAAGGTGCTTTTCCTGACCTCCGGGGGGCATAGTTGGCGGCTGAAGAAGGCAAGTGGTTGCCAGGCGCCGTCGACCCACTGCTCATACACGGCGCCGACCGCGTGGTCGGAGGCGTCCGTGGTGAGCGCTACTCTGGCATTGGGCCATGGGTGCGCGAGCAGGGTGGCGTCGGCGAGCGCGGTCTTGGTGGAGTTGAAGGCGGCTGATACGTCTGCCGTCCATTCGACCACCATCTTGCCGCTCCTGCCCCGGAGGGCTTCATACAGGGGCCTCATGAGGGACGCCGCTTTGGGGATGAAGCGGTTGTAGAAATTCACCATCCCGAGGAACTCCTGGAGTCCTTTGATGGTGGTAGGGCGGGGAAATTGCTGGACGGCCTGCACCTTGGTGGGCAGGGGAATGGCCCCAGCATGGGTGATGTGGTGGCCGAGGAAGTCGATCTTGTCCAGGCCGAACTGGCACTTGGCTGGGCTGAGGATGAGCCCGTGGTCGCTGAGGCGCCCGAACAGGATGCGAAGGTGTTCGAGGTGTTCCTGCTTGGAGGAACTGGCTACCAGGATGTCGTCCAGGTAGACGAACAGGAACTTCAGGTCCCGAAGGACCGAGTCCATGAGCCGTTGGAATGCCTGGGCCGCATTTTTGAGGCCGAAGGGCATCCGCAGGAACTCGAAAAGCCCGAAGGGGGTGATTACGGCCGTCTTGGGGACGTCCGCGGGGTGGACGGGGACTTGGTGGTAGCCGCGCACCAGGTCGACTTTGGAAAAGACTGAGTGGCCGGGCCAGTCTAGCCGAGAAGTCCTGAATGTGCGGCACGGGGTACCGATCAGGGGTGGTGGCATCGTTGAGGCGGCAGTAATCCCCGCAGGGGCGCCAACCCCCGCCTGGTTTGGGGGCGATGTGGAGTGGGGAGGCCCAGGGACTGTTGGAGCGGCGGATGATGCCGAGCTGTTCCATAGTGGCAAACTCGGTCCGCGCGATCTCCAGTTTGGCCGGGTCCAGCCTGCGGGCGTGGGCGTACACTGGGGGGCCTGTGGTGGGGGTGAAGTGTTCCACCCCGTGTTTGGCGACATCCGCGGAGAAGGTCGGGTTGGTGAGGGCCGGGAATTCGGCCAGGAGTGCCGAGTAGTCATCCGTGGCCCAGGCGTGGCACTGTGACGCCATGTCGGCGGGTTGACGGGGGGCCATGGCGCCCAGGATGGGGGACATGGTGTTCATGTCCACGAGGCGGTGTCGAGGGATGTCTACCAGTAGGCCGTGGGCACACAGGAAGTCTGCGCCGATGAGAGGGGAGAGTACCTTGGCAGTGATGAACTTCCATCGGTAGCGGCGACCAGCGAGGTCGAGGGTGACTGTGCGGGTGCCGTACGTCCGGATGTCCGAGCCGTTAGCGGCAGCCAGCGCCTGTCCTCGTTCTCCCTTTTGGATGTCGAGGGCGGAGGCCGGGATGATGCTGTGCTGAGCTCCAGTGTCGCACAGGAACCGGCGGCCGGTTTTGTCTTCCGTGACGTACAGCAGGGAGCCCGCGTGGCCCATGGCCATCGCGGGGGCTGGTACGGGGGCGGACTTGAAGGAGCAGGGAGGTGTGCACCGTTGTGCCCTGGCGCCGAACTGTGCGTGGTAGTAACAGTAGCCCGGGTTTGTGCGGCGCGAAGGCCCCGTGGGCCCCGTGGCTGGGCCTTGTGGCCGCGTGGTGGCCGGTGAGGGGTGCGCCCAGGCTGTGGCTGCCAGGTCCGGAGCGACGTCGCGGCTGGACTGAGCGGACAGCAGCTTGTCGGCCTCGTCGGCCAGGGCTTCTAGGTCCTTGAGGCCGGACGCCACGATCGCTGGGCGGATGCTGGGAGGTAGCTGACGGATGAACAGCGTGCGGAAGAGGGACCCGGGTGGGCTCTCGTCGGTGAGTGAGAGCATGTGGGAGAGGAGGTCTGACGGTGAGGCGTCACCGAGGCCTGGAAGGTCGAGAAGGCGGCAGTTTCGCTGGTATGTTGAGGTCGTAAATTTTTTAAGGAGCGCGGCCTTAAGATGTGCATACTTGCCCTCCTCTGGTGAGTTCTGCAGCGCTATCCAGACCTTCGTGACTGTGGAGCTACCGAGTGATGCGACGAGGTAGTCATACTTCGTCCCATCTGTGGTGATGTGTCGCAGCCGGAATCGGGACTCAGCTTGGAGGACCCAGGCTTCGGGCTGGTTTTCCCAAAACTCCGGCAGTTTCACGGAAACTGCGTTCGTGTCCGCCATTGCAGTGCTCGGAATACGTTCTGAGCGTTGGGGTCACCAATGTTGAGGCTGCCGCGGAACACGAATGGAGGCCGAACCGATCTGAGGAACACATGGCTTTTATTACATTCCCTTGAGAGATGGCTGCCTCAGCTCCTCTCTCTGCTAAACCCGAAAAACAGAATGAGGGCGACGCCCGCGCTTTTGAGTACACACTGAGGGCGACGCCCGCTCCTTTGTCATGCCTTAAAGGCAGCATGCTTCTTAAAGGCAAGTTGCCCGATTAATTGTCCACGGACGGAAAAGTGGATTGCGCCCGTTTAGGTGGCGATCCGCCACAATACTACCTGTGCAGCACCTCCACCTGTTCTATCATATTGTAGGTCTATCGCAGCAGAGTGTGCAAACTCCCCCGACTCCCCGACTCCCCGACTCCACGACCTCCCGACTCCCCGACCCCTCGACTCCCCGACTCCTCGATCCCCCGACTCCCCGACTCCCCGACTCCACGACCCCCCGACTCCCCGACACCTCGACCCCCCGACTCCCCGAACCCCCGACTCCACCCCCCGACTCCCCGACTCCCCGACCCCTCGACCCCCCGACCCCCCGACTCCACCCCCCGACTCCCCGACCCCCCGAACCCCCGACTCCACCCCCCGACTCCACCCCCTGACTCCACCCCCCGACTCCACCCCCCGACTCCCCGACCCCCCGAACCCCCGACTCCACCCCCCGACTCCACCCCCCGACTCCCCGACTCCCCGACTCCACCCCCCGACTCCCCGACTCCCCGACTCCACGACCCCCCGACTCCCCGACCCCCCGACTCCCCGACTCCCCGACTCCCCGACTCCCCGACCCCCCTACTCCACCCCCTGACTCCCCAACTCCCCGACCCCCCGACTCCACCCCCCGACTCCCCAACTCCCCGACCCCCCTACTCCACCCCCTGACTCCCCAACTCCCCGACCCCCCGACTCCACCCCCCGACTCCCCAACTCCCCGACCCCCCGACTCCACCCCCCGACTCCCCGACCCCTCGACCCCCCGACTCCCCGACTCCCCGACCCCTCGAACCCCCGACTCCCCGACTCCCCGACCCCCCGAACCCCCGACTCCACCCCCCGACTCCCCGACCCCTCGACCCCCTGAACCCCCGACTCCACCCCCCGACTCCCCGACCCCTCGACCCCCCGAACCTCCGACTCCACCCCCCGACTCCCCGACCCCCCGACTCCACCCCCTGACTCCCCGACTCCCCGACTCCACCCCCCGACTCCCCGACTCCACCCCCCGACTCCCCGATCCCCCGACTCCACCCCCTGACTCCCCGAACCCCCGACTCCACCCCCCGACCCCCTGACTCCCCGACCCCCTGACTCCCCGACTCCCCGACCCCCCGACTCCCCGAACCCCCGAGTCCACCCCCCGACCCCCCGACTCCCCGACCCCCCGAGTCCACCCCCCGACTCCCCAACTCCCCGACCCCCCGACTCCCCGACTCCCCGAATCCCCGACCACTCGACCCCCCGACTCCCCGACCCCCCGACTCCCCGAATCCCCGACCACTCGACCCCCCGACTCCCCGACCCCCCGACTCCCCGAATCCCCGACCACTCGACCCCCCGACTCCCCGACCCCCCGACTCCCCGACCCCCTGACTCCACCCCCCGGCCCCCCGACTCCCCGACCCCCCGACTCCCCGACCCCCCGACTCCCCGACCCCCCGACTCCACCCCCCGACCCCCCGACTCCCCGACCACTCGACCCCCCGACTCCCCGACCCCCCGACTCCCCGACCCCCCAACTCCACCCCCCGACCCCCCGACTCCCCGACCCCCCGACCCCCCGACCCCCCGACTCCCCGACCCCCCGACTCCCCGACCCCCCGACTCCCCGACTCCCCGACCCCCCGACTCCCCGACTCCCCGACCCCCCGACTCCCCGACCCCCCGACTCCCCCGACTCCCCGACTCCCCGACCCCCCGACTCCCCAACTCCCCGACCCCCCGACTCCCCGACCCCCCGACTCCCCGACTCCCCCGACTCCCCGACTCCCCGACTCCCCGACTCCCCCGACTCCCCGACTCCCCGAACTCCAAACTCCACCCCCCGACTCCCCGACCCCCCGAACTCCAAACTCCACCCCCCGACTCCCCGACTCCCCGGCCCCCCGACTCCCCGACCCCCCGAGTCCACCCCCCGACTCCCCGACTCCCCGACCCCCCGACTCCCCGACTCCCCCGACCCCCCGACTCCCCGAACTCCAAACTCCACCCCCCGACTCCCCGACTCCCCCGACTCCCCGACTCCCCGACTCCCCGACTCCCCCGACTCCCCGACTCCCCGAACTCCAAACTCCACCCCCCGACTCCCCGACCCCCCGAACTCCAAACTCCACCCCCCGACTCCCCGACTCCCCGGCCCCCCGACTCCCCGACCCCCCGAGTCCACCCCCCGACTCCCCGACTCCCCGACCCCCCGACTCCCCGACTCCCCCGACCCCCCGACTCCCCGAACTCCAAACTCCACCCCCCGACTCCCCGACCCCCCGTCTACCCGACTCCCCGAACCCCCGACTCCCCGACTCCCCGACACCCCGACCCCTCGACTCCCTGACCCCCCGACTCCACCTCCCGACTCCCCGACCCCCCGACTCCCCGACTCCCCGACCCCCCGATCCCCCGACTCCCCGACTCCACCCCCCCGACTCCCCGACCCCACGACTCCCCGACTCCCCGACCCCCCGATCCCCCGACTCCCCGACTCCACCCCCCCGACTCCACCCCCCCGACTCCCCGACTCCCCGACACCCCGACCCCTCGACTCCCTGAACCCCCGACTCCACCTCCCGACTCCCCGACACCCCGACTCCCCGACACCCCGACTCCCCGACTCCCCAAACCCTCAACTCCACCCCTGACTCCCCGACTCCCCGACCCCCCGACCCCCCGACTCCCCGACCCCCCAACTCCACCCCCCGACTCCCCGACTCCCCGACTCCACCCCCCGACTCCCCGACTCCCCGACTCCCCGACCCCCCGACCCCCCGACTCCCCGACCCCCCAACTCCACCCCCCGACTCCCCGACTCCCCGACCCCCCGACTCCACCCCCCGACTCCCCGACTCCCCGCCCCCCCGACCCCCCAACTCCACCCCCCGACTCCCCGACTCCCCGCCCCCCCGACTCCACCCCCCGACTCCCCGACTCCCCGACCCCCCCGACTCCACCCCCCGACTCCCCGACTCCCCGACTCCCCGACCCCCCGACTCCACCCCCCGACTCCCCGACTCCCCGCCCCCCCGACCCCCCAACTCCACCCACCGACTCCCCGACTCCCTGACTCCCCGACTCCCCGACCCCCCGACTCGCTGACTCGCTGACTCCCCGACCCCCCGACTCCCCGACCCCCCCCGACCCCCCGACTCCCCGACCCCCCAACTCCACCCCCCGACTCCCTGACTCCCCGACTCCACCCCCCGACTCCCCGACTCCCCGACTCCACCCCCCGACTCCCCGACTCCCCGACCCCCCGACTCCACCCCCCGACTCCCTGACTCCCCGCCCCCCCGACCCCCCGACTCCACCCCCCGACTACCTGACTCCCCGCCCCCCCGACCCCCCAACTCCACCCACCGACTCCCCGACTCCCCGACCCCCCGACTCCACCCCCCGACTCCCTGACTCCCCGACTCCCCGACCCCCCGACTCCACCCCCCGACTCCCTGACTCCCCGCCCCCCCGACCCCCCAACTCCACCCACCGACTCCCCGACTCCCCGACTTCCCGACTCCCCGACCCCCCGACTCGCTGACTCCCCGACCCCCCGACTCCCCGACCCCCCCGACTCCCTGACACCCCGACTCCCCGACCCCCCGACTCCCCGACCCCCCGACTCCCAGACCCCCCGACCCCCTGGCTCCCCGAATCCCCGACCCCCTGAGCCCCCGACGCCCCCGGCTTCCCGACTCCCCGACCCCCGACCCCCCGACCCCCCGACTCCCCGACCCCCGACCCCCCGACTCCCCGACTCCACCGACTCCCCGACCCCCCAACTCCCCGACTCCACCGACTCCACTCCCCGACACCAATGACTCGACTCCCCGACTCGACTCCCCGACTCGACTCCCCGACTCGACTCCCCAACTCCCCGACACGACTCCCCAACTCCCCGACTCCACAGCCCGACTCCCCAGAGTGTCATTACAGGGAAACGTTCTCAGCTTTCGGGAATGGTGGGAATATCACGAGCCTGGGGTCCAGGCAGGATTGTCACCCATTGGGAGCACACATCACAAATGTAGCGATATTCTAGGCTGGACACCTCCATAACATAGAAGCACAAAATAAAACCTGTATCTCAGTACCAAACTCCCTCTACACTGTCCCATCAAACACTCCCAGGGCAGGTACAGCACGGGTTAGATATAGAGTAAAGCTCCCTCTACACTGTTCCATCAAACACTCCCAGGGCAGGTACAGCACGGGATAGATACAGAGTAAAGCTCCCTCTACACTGTCCCATCAAACACTCTCAGGGCAGGTACAGCACGGATTAGATACAGAGTAAAGCTCCCTCTACACTGTCCCATCAAACACTCCCAGGGCAGGTATAGCACGGGATAGATAGAGAGTAAAGCTCCCTCTACACTGTCCCATCAAACACTCCCAGGGCAGGTACAGCACGGGTTAGATACAGAGTAAAGCTCCCTCTACACTGTCCCATCAAACACTCCCAGGGCAGGTACAGCATGGGTTAGATACAGAGTAAAGCTCCCTCTACACTGTCCCATCAAGCACTCCCAGGGCATGTACTGCACGGGTTAGATACAGAGTAACGATCCCTCTATAGTATCCTGTCAAACACTCCGAGGGTGGGTACAGCATGGGTTAGATACAGAGTAAAGCTTCCTCTACACTGACCCATCGAACACTCCCAGGGCAGGTACAGCACGGGTTAGATACACAGTAAACCTCCCTCTACACTGTCCCATCAAACACTCCCAGAGCAGGTACAGCACGGGTTAGATACAGAGTAAAGATCTCTTTACACTGTCTCATCAAACACTCCCAGGGCAGGTACAGCACGGGTTGGATACAGAGTAAAGCTCCCTCTACACTATCCCATCAAACACTCCCAGGGCAGGTACAGCACGGGTTAGCTACAGAGTAAATCTCCCTCTACACTGTCTCATCAAACACTCCCAGGGCAGGTACAGCACGGCTTAGATACAGAGTAAAACTCCCTCTACACTGCCCCATCAAACACTCCCAGGGCAGGCACAGCACGGCTTAGATACAGAGTAAAGCTCCCTCTACACTGTCCCATCAAACACTCCCAGGGCAGGTACAGCACGGGTTAGATACAAAGTAAAGCTCCCTCTACACTGTCCCATCAAACACTCCCAGGGCAGGTACAGCACGGGTTAGATACAGAATAAAGCTCCCTCTACACTATCCCATCAAACACTCCCAGGGCAGGTGCAGCACGGGTTAGATACAGAGTAAAGCTCCCTCTACACTATCCCATCAAACTCTCCCAGGGCAGGTACAGCACGGGTTAGATACAGAGTGAAGCTCCCTCTACACTTTCCCATCAAACCCTCCCAGGGCAGGTACAGCACGTGTAAGATACAGAGTAAACCTCCCTCTACACTGTCCCATCAAACAACTCCCAGGGCAGGTACAGCACGGGTAAGGTACAGAGTAAACCTCCCTCTACAATGTTGCATCAAACACTCCCAAGGCAGGTACAGCACGGGTTAGATACAGAGTAAAGCTCCCTTTACACTGTCTCATCAAACACTCCCAGGGCAGGGACAGCACGGGTTGGATACAGAGTAAAGCTCCCTCTACACTGTCCCATCAAACACTCCCAGGGCAGGTACAACACGGGTTAGATGCAGAGTAAATCTCCCTCTACACTATCCCATCAAACACTCCCAGGGCAGGTACAGCACAGGTTAGCTACAGAGTAAATATCCCTCTACACTGTCCCATCAAACACTCCCAGGGCAGGTACAGCACGGCTTAGATACAGAGTAAAGCTCCCTCTACACTGCCCCATCAAACACTCCCAGGGCAGGCACAGCACGGATTAGATACAGAGTAAAGCTCCTTCTACACTGTCCCATCAAACATTCCCAAGGCAGGTACAGCATGGGTTAGATTCAGAGTAAAGCTCCCTCTACACTGTCCCATCAAACACTCCCAGGGCATGTAATGCACGGGTTAGATACAGAGTAAAGCTCCGTCTACACTGTCCCATCAAACACTCCCAGGGCAGGTACAGCACGGATTAGATACAGGGTAAAACACCCTCTACACTGTCCCATCAAACACTCCCAGGGCAGGTGCAGCACGGGATAGATACAGAGAAAAGCTTCCTCTACACTGTCCCATCAAACACTCCCAGGGCAGGTACAGCACGGGTTAGATACAGAGTAAAGCTCCCTCTACACTGTCCCATCAAACACTCCCATGGCAGGTACAGCACGGGTAAGATATAGAGTAAACCTCCCTCTACATTGTCCCATCAAACACTCCCAGGGCAGGTACAGCACGGGTTAGAGACAGAGTAAAGCTCCCTCTACACTATCCCATCAAACACTCCCAGGGCAGATACAGCACGGGTTAGATACAAAGTAAAGCTCCCTCTACACTGTCTCATCAAACACTCCCAGGGCAAGTACAGCACGGCTTAGATACAGAGTAAAGCTCCCTCTACACTGCCCCATCAAACACTCCCAGGGCAGGCACAGCACGGCTTAGATACAGAGTAAAGCTCCCTCTACACTGTCCCATCAAACACTCCCAGGGCAGGTACAGCACGGGTTAGATACAAAGTAAAGCTCCCTCTACACTGTCCCATCAAACACTCCCAGGGCAGGTACAGCACGGGTTAGATACAGAATAAAGCTCCCTCTACACTATCCCATCAAACACTCCCAGGGCAGGTACAGCAGGGGTTAGATACAAAGTAAAGCTCCCTCTACACTGTCCCATCAAACACTCCCAGGGAAGGTACAGCACGGGTTAGATACAGAGTAAAGCTCCCTCTACACTATCCCATCAAACTCTCCCAGGGCAGGTACAGCACGGGTTAGATACAGAGTGAAGCTCCCTCTACACTTTCCCATCAAACACTCCCAGGGCAGGTACAGCACGTGTAAGATACAGAGTAAACCTCCCTCTACACTGTCCCATCAAACACTCCCAGGGCAGGTACAGCATGGGTAAGATACAGAGTAAACCTCCCTCTACACTGTTGCATCAAACACTCCCAGGGCAGGTACAGCATGGGTTAGATACAGAGTAAAGCTCCCTCTACACTGTCCCATCAAACACTCCCAGGGCAGGTACAGCACGGGTTAGATGCAGAGTAAATCTCCCTCTACACTATCCCATCAAACACTCCCAGGGCAGGTACAGCACGGGTTAGATACAGAGTAAATTTCCCTCTACACTAACCCATCAAACACTCCCAGGGCTGGTGCAGCACGGGTTACATACAGAGTAAAGCTCCCTCTACACTATCCCATCAAACACTCCCAGGGCAGGTACAGCACAGGTTAGATACAGAGTGAAGCTCCCTCTACACTGTCCCATCAAACACTCCCAGGGCAGGTGCAGCACGGGTTAGATACAGTATAAAGCTCCCTCTACACTGTCCCATCAAACACTCCCAGGGCAGGTACAGCACGGATTAGAGACAGAGTAAAGCTCCCTCTACACTGTCCCATCAAACACTCCCAGGGCAGGTATAGCACGGGATAGATAGAGAGTAAAGCTCCCTCTACACTGTCCCATCAAACACTCCCAGGGCAGGTACAGCACAGGTTAGATACAGAGTAAAGCTCCCTCTACACTGTCCCATCAAACACTCCCAGGGCAGGTACAGCATGGGTTAGATACAGAGTAAAGCTCCCTCTACACTGCCCCATCAAGCACTCCAAGGGCATATACTGCACGGGTTAGATACAGAGTAACGATCCCTCTATAGTATCCTGTCAAACACTCCGAGGGTGGGTACAGCATGGGTTAGATACAGAGTAAAGCTCCCTCTACACTGACCCATCGAACACTCCCAGGGCAGGTACAGCACGGGTTAGATACAGAGTAAACCTCCCTCTACACTGTCCCATCAAACACTCCCAGAGCAGGTACAGCACGGGTTAGATACAGAGTAAAGATCTCTTTACACTGTCTCATCAAACACTCCCAGGGCAGGTACAGCACGGGATGGATACAGAGTAAAGCTCCCTCTACACTATCCCATCAAACACTCCCAGGGCAGGTACAGCACGGCTTAGATACAGAGTAAAACTCCCTCTACACTGCCCCATCAAACACTCCCAGGGCAGGCACAGCACGGCTTAGATACAGAGTAAAGCTCCCTCTACACTGTCCCATCAAACACTCCCAGGGCAGGTACAGCACGGGTTAGATACAAAGTAAAGCTCCCTCTACACTGTCCCATCAAACACTCCCAGGGCAGGTACAGCACGGGTTAGATACAGAATAAAGCTCCCTCTACACTGTCCCATCAAACACTCCCAGGGCAGGTACAGCACGGGTTAGATACAGAGTAAAGCTCCCTCTACACTATCCCATCAAACACTCCCAGGGCAGGTGCAGCACGGGTTAGATACAGAGTAAAGCTCCCTCTACACTATCCCATCAAACTCTCCCAGGGCAGATACAGCACGGGTTAGATACAGAGTGAAGCTCCCTCTACACTTTCCCACCAAACACTCCCAGGGCAGGTACAGCACGTGTAAGTTACAGAGTAAACCTCCCTCTACACTGTCCCATCAAACCACTCCCAGGGCAGGTACAGCACGGGTAAGGTACAGAGTAAACCTCCCTCTACACTGTTGCATCAAACACTCCCAGGGCAGGTACAGCACGGGTTAGATACAGAGTAAAGCTCCCTTTACACTGTCTCATCAAACACTCCCAGGGCAGGTACAGCACGGGTTGGATACAGAGTAAAGCTCCCTCTACACTGTCCCATCAAACACTCCCAGGGCAGGTACAGCACGGGTTAGATGCAGAGTAAATCTCCCTCTACACGATCCCATCAAACACTCCCAGGGCAGGTACAGCACAGGTTAGCGACAGAGTAAATCTCCCTCTACACTGTCCCATCAAAAACTCCCAGGGCAGGTACAGCACGGCTTAGATACAGAGTAAAGCTCCCTCTACACTGCCCCATCAAACACTCCCAGGGCAGGCACAGCACGGATTAGATACAGAGTAAAGCTCCTTCTACACTGTCCCATCAAACATTCCCAAGGCAGGTACAGCATGGGTTAGATTCAGAGTAAAGCTCCCTCTACACTGTCCCATCAAACACTCCCAGGGCAGGTACAGCATGGGTTAGATACAAAGGAAAGCTCCCTCTACACTGTCCCATCAAACACTCCCAGGGCATGTAATGCACGGGTTAGATACAGAGTAAAGCTCCCTCTACACTGTCCCATCAAACACTCCCAGGGCAGGTACAGCACGGATTAGATACAGGGTAAAACACCCTCTACACTGTCCCATCAAACACTCCCAGGGCAGGTGCAGCACGGGATAGATACAGAGAAAAGCTCCCTCTACACTGTCCCATCAAACACTCCCAGGGCAGGTACAGCACGGGTTAGATACAGAGTAAAGCTCCCTCTACACTGTCCCATCAAACACTCCCAGGGCAGGTACAGCACGGGTTAGATACAGAGTAAAGCTCCCTCTACACTGTCCCATCAAACACTCCCATGGCAGGTACAGCACGGGTAAGATACAGAGTAAACCTCCCTCTACATTGTCCCATCAAACACTCCCAGGGCAGGTACAGCACGGGTTAGAGACAGAGTAAAGCTCCCTCTACACTATCCCATCAAACACTCCCAGGGCAGATACAGCACGGGTTAGATACAAAGTAAAGCTCCCTCTACACTGTCTCATCAAACACTCCCAGGGCAAGTACAGCACGGCTTAGATACAGAGTAAAGCTCCCTCTACACTGCCCCATCAAACACTCCCAGGGCAGGCACAGCACGGCTTAGATACAGAGTAAAGCTCCCTCTACACTGTCCCATCAAACACTCCCAGGGCAGGTACAGCACGGGTTAGATACAAAGTAAAGCTCCCTCTACACTGTCCCATCAAAAACTCCCAGGGCAGGTACAGCACGTGTAAGATACAGAGTAAACCTCCCTCTACACTATCCCATCAAACTCTCCCAGGGCAGGTACAGCACGGGTTAGATACAAAGTAAAGCTCCCTCTACACTGTCCCATCAAACACTCCCAGGGCAGGTACAGCACGGGTTAGATACAGAATAAAGCTCCCTCTACACTATCCCATCAAACACTCCCAGGGCAGGTACAGCAGGGGTTAGATACAAAGTAAAGCTCCCTCTACACTGTCCCATCAAAGACTCCCAGGGCAGGTACAGCACGGGTTAGATACAGAGTAAAGCTCCCTCTACACTATCCCATCAAACTCGCCCAGGGCAGGTACAGCACGGGTTAGATACAGAGTGAAGCTCCTCTACACTTCCCCATCAAACACTCCCAGGGCAGGTACAGCACGTGTAAGATACAGAGTAAACCTCCTCTACACTGTTGCATCAAACACTCCCAGGGCAGGTACAGCACGGGTAAGATACAGAGTAAACCTCCCTCTACACTGTTGCATCAAACACTCCCAGGGCAGGTACAGCATGGGTTAGATACAGAGTAAAGCTCCCTTTACACTGTCTCATCAAACACTCCCAGGGCAGGTACAGCTCGGGTTGGATACAGAGTAAAGCTCCCTCTACACTGTCCCATCAAACACTCCCAGGGCAGGTTCAGCACGGGTTAGATGCAGAGTAAATCTCCCTCTGCAGTATCCCATCAAACACTCCCAGGGCAGGTACAGCACGGGTTAGATCCAGAGTAAATTTCCCTCTACACTATCCCATCAAACACTCCCAAGGCTGGTGCAGCACGGGTTACATACAGAGTAAAGCTCCCTCTACACTATCCCATCAAACACTCCCAGGGCAGGTACAGCACAGGTTAGATACAGAGTGAAGCTCCCTCTACACTGTCCCATCAAACACTCCCAGGGCAGGTACAGCACGGGTTAGATACAGAATAAAGCTCCCTCGACACAATCCCATCAAACACTCCAGGGCAGGTACAGCACGGGTTAGATACAAAGTAAAGCTCCCTCTACACTGTCCCATCAAACACTCCCAGGGCAGGTACAGCACGGGTTAGATACAGAATAAAGCTCCCTCTACACTATCCCATCAAACACTCCCAGGGCAGGTACAGCAGGGGTTAGATACAAAGTAAAGCTCCCTCTACACTGTCCCATCAAACACTCCCAGGGCAGGTACAGCACGGGTTAGATACAGAGTAAAGCTCCCTCTACACTATCCCATCAAACTCTCCAGGGCAGGTACAGCACGGGTTAGATACAGAGTGAAGCTCCCTCTACACTTTCCCATCAAACACTCCCAGGGCAGGTACAGCACGTGTAAGATACAGAGTAAACCTCCCTCGACACTGTCCCATCAAACACTCCCAGGGCAGGTACAGCACGGGTAAGATACAGAGTAAACCTCCCTCTACACTGTTGCATCAAACACTCCCAGGGCAGGTACAGCACGGTTAGATACAGAGTAAAGCTCCCTTTACACTGTCTCATCAAACACTCCCAGGGCAGGTACAGCACGGGTTGGATACAAAGTAAAGCTCCCTCTACACTGTCCCATCAAACACTCCCAGGGCAGGTACAGCACGGGTTAGATACAGAATAAAGCTCCCTCTGCACTATCACATCAAACACTCCCAGGGCAGGTACAGCAGGGGTTAGATGCAGAGTAAATCTCCCTCTGCACTATCCCATCAAACACTCCCAGGGCAGGTACAGCACAGGTTAGCGACAGAGTAAATCTCCCTCTACACTGTCCCATCAAAAACATCCCCAGGGCAGGTACAGCACGGCTTAGATACAGAGTAAAGCTCCCTCTACACTGCCCCATCAAACACTCCCAGGGCAGGCACAGCACGGATTAGATACAGAGTAAAGCTCCTTCTACACTGTCCCATCAAACATTCCCAAGGCAGGTACAGCATGGTTAGATTCAGAGTCAAGCTCCCTCTACACTGTCCCATCAAACACTCCCAGGGCAGGTACAGCATGGGTTAGATACAAAGGAAAGCTCCCTCTACACTGTCCCATCAAACACTCCCAGGGCATGTAATGCACGGGTTAGATACAGAGTAAAGCTCCCTCTACACTGTCCCATCAAACACTCCCAGGGCAGGTACAGCACGGATTAGATACAGGGTAAAACACCCTCTACACTGTCCCATCAAACGCTCCCAGGGCAGGTGCAGCACGGGATAGATACAGAGAAAAGCTCCCTCTACATTGTCCCATCAAACACTCCCAGGGCAGGTACAGCACGGTTTAGAGACAGAGTAAAGCTCCCTCTACACTATCCCATCAAACACTCCCAGGGCAGATACAGCACGGGTTAGATACAAAGTAAAGCTCCCTCTACACTGTCTCATCAAACACTCCCAGGGCAAGTACAGCACGGCTTAGATACAGAGTAAAGCTCCCTCTACACTGCCCCATCAAACACTCCCAGGCAGGCACAGCACGGCTTAGATACAGAGTAAAGCTCCCTCTACACTGTCCCATCAAACACTCCCAGGGCAGGTACAGCACGGGTTAGATACAAAGTAAAGCTCCCTCTACACTGTCCCATCAAACACTCCCAGGGCAGGTACAGCACGTGTAAGATACAGAGTAAACCTCCTCTACACTATCCCATCAAACTCTCCCAGGGCAGGTACAGCACGGGTTAGATACAGAGTCAAAGCTCCCTCTACACTGTCCCATCAAACACTCCCAGGGCAGGTACAGCACGGGTTAGATACAAAGTAAAGCTCCCTCTACACTGTCCATCAAACACTCCCAGGGCAGGTACAGCACGTGTAAGATACAGAGTAAACCTCCCTCTACACTATCCCATCAAACTTCTCCAGGGCAGGTACAGCACGGGTTAGATACAGAGTGAAGCTCCCTCTACACTTTCCCATCAAACACTCCCAGGGCAGGTACAGCACGTGTAAGATACAGAGTAAACCTCCCTCTACACTGTTGCATCAAACACTCCCAGGGCAGGTACAGCACGGGTTAGATACAGAGTAAAGCTCCCTCTACACTGTCCCATCAAACACTCCCAGGGCAGGTACAGCACGGGTTAGATACAGAGTAAAGCTCCCTCTACACTGTCCCATCAAACACTCCCAGGGCAGGTACAGCACGGGTTAGATACAGAGTAAAGCTCCCTCTACACTGTCCCATCAAACACTCCCAGGGCAGGTACAGCACGGGTTAGATGCAGAGTGAAGCTCCCTCTACACTTTCCCATCAAACACTCCCAGGGCAGGTATAGCACGTGTAAGATACAGAGTAAACCTCCCTCTACACTGTCCCATCAAACACTCCCAGGGCAGGTACAGCACGGGTTAGATACAGAGTAAAGCTCCCTTTACACTGTCTCATCAAACACTCCCAGGGCAGGTACAGCACGGGTTGGATACAAAGTAAAGCTCCCTCTACACTGTCCCATCAAACACTCCCAGGGCAGGTACAGCACGGGTTAGATACAGAATAAAGCTCCCTCTACACTATCACATCAAACACTCCCAGGGCAGGTACAGCAGGGGTTAGATACAAAGTAAAGCTCCCTCTACACTGTCCCATCAAACACTCCCAGGGCAGGTACAGCACGGGTTAGATACAGAGTAAAGCTCCCTCTACACTATCCCATCAAACTCTCCCAGGGCAGGTACAGCATGGGTTAGATACAGAGTGAAGCTCCCTCTACACTTTCCCATCAAACACTCCCAGGGCAGGTACAGCACGGGTAAGATACAGAGTAAACCTCCCTCTACACTGTCCCATCAAACACTCCCAGGGCAGGTACAGCACGGGTAAGATACAGAGTAAACCTCCCTCTGCACTGTTGCATCAAACACTCCCAGGGCAGGTACAGCACGGGTTAGATACAGAGTAAAGCTCCCTTTACACTGTCTCATCAAACACTCCCAGGGCAGGTACAGCACGGGTTGGATACAGAGTAAAGCTCCCTCTGCACTGTCCCATCAAACACTCCCAGGGCAGGTACAGCACGGGTTAGATGCAGAGTAAATCTCCCTCTACACTATCCCATCAAACACTCCCAGGGCAGGTACAGCACGGGTTAGATACAGAGTAAATTTCCCTCTACACTATCCCATCAAACACTCCCAGGGCTGGTGCAGCACGGGTTACATACAGAGTAAAGCTCCCTCTACACTATCCCATCAAACACTCCCAGGGCAGGTACAGCACAGGTTAGATACAGAGTGAAGCTCCCTCTACACTTTCCCAGCAAACACTCCCAGGGCAGGTACAGCACGGGTTAGATACAGAATAAAGCTCCCTCTACACTATCACATCAAACACTCCCAGGGCAGGTACAGCAGGGGTTAGATACAAAGTAAAGCTCCCTCTACACTATCCCATCAAACTCTCCCAGGGCAGGTACAGCATGGGTTAGATACAGAGTGAAGCTCCCTCTACACTTTCCCATCAAACACTCCCAGGGCAGGTACAGCACGGGTAAGATACAGAGTAAACCTCCCTCTACACTGTCCCATCAAACACTCCCAGGGCAGGTACAGCACGGGTAAGATACAGAGTAAACCTCCCTCTGCACTGTTGCATCAAACACTCCCAGGGCAGGTACAGCACGGGTTAGATACAGAGTAAAGCTCCCTTTACACTGTCTCATCAAACACTCCCAGGGCAGGTACAGCACGGGTTGGATACAGAGTAAAGCTCCCTCTGCACTGTCCCATCAAACACTCCCAGGGCAGGTACAGCACGGGTTAGATGCAGAGTAAATCTCCCTCTACACTATCCCATCAAACACTCCCAGGGCAGGTACAGCACGGGTTAGATACAGAGTAAATTTCCCTCTACACTATCCCATCAAACACTCCCAGGGCTGGTGCAGCACGGGTTACATACAGAGTAAAGCTCCCTCTACACTATCCCATCAAACACTCCCAGGGCAGGTACAGCACAGGTTAGATACAGAGTGAAGCTCCCTCTACACTTTCCCAGCAAACACTCCCAGGGCAGGTACAGCACGGGTTAGATACAGAGTAAAGCTCCCTCTACACTGTCCCCTCAAACACTCCCAGGGCAGGTACAGCACGGGTTAGATACAGAGTAAAGCTCCCTGTACACTGTCCCATCAAACACTCCCAGGGCAGGTACAGCACGGGTTAGATACAGAGTAAAGCTCCCTCTACACTGTCCCATCAAACACACCCAGGGCAGGTGCAGCATGGGTTAGATACAGAGTAATGCTCCCTCTACACTGTCCCATCAAACACTCCCAGGGCAGGTACAGCACGGGTTAGATACAGAGTAAAGCTCCCTCTACACTGTCCCATCAAACACTCCCAGGGCAGGTGCAGCATGGGTTAGATACAGAGTAAAGCTCCCTCTACACTGTCCCATCAAACACTCCCAGGGCAGGTGCAGCATGGGTTAGATATGGAGTATAGCTCCCTCTACACTGTCCCAGCAAACACTCCCAGGGTGTGATTGGGAATTATGCAGTGATGGGCAGCTGTCTGACGAATGTGGCAAAGATCACCAGATGCTCCATGAAAGGATC
Source organism: Somniosus microcephalus (assembly GCF_052327205.1). Lineage (NCBI taxonomy): Eukaryota > Metazoa > Chordata > Chondrichthyes > Squaliformes > Somniosidae > Somniosus > Somniosus microcephalus. The sequence continues at coordinate 8,139,957 of NC_141014.1, read as the reverse complement.
CAGTGGTAGAGAAATCCAGGGTGGTGATGGCATTGACTGGGATGGGCACTGTTGTTTTCCTATGTGTCTCTCTATCTGTATCTGTGTGTGTGAGCATGTATGAGGCTTTGCCTTTTCAATTTCTATTCACTACATAAACCCTTGTCACTTAAGGAAGAAAAATGAACCTGTATGGCACTTGATGCTGAAGAGTATTAATATCTGGGATCACAAACACCATTTGGCACGATTGACCTTCTCACAGAGACTGATTGCGATCATCACTGATCTCAGGCTTCAAAGCAGAGACTCTGGGACCAGGTGGGTTTGAGGCTTGTGTGACAAAGCAGCATTAATAGTCACAATACACCAATCAGCAAACATCAGGCAGCTGCTCTGAAATATCATTAAACGCGATGATGGCCAAACATCATCTGAACAAAACTCCAGCTTCACGACCCATTATTTCAGGAACAACCCGGCCCCACACAGCGTCTTAACCGTCTCACCCAATCCCACACTCCCCCATCCCACTCTCCCCCCGTCCCACACTCCCCCCGTCCCACACTCCCCCCATCCCAAACTCCCCCCATCCCACACTCCCCCCGTCCCACACTCCCCCGTCCCACACTCCCGCATCCCACACTCCCCCGACCCAAACTCCCCCGTCCCACACTCCCCCTGTCCCACACTCTCACATCATACACTCCCCCATACCACACTCCCCTGTCCCACACTCCCCCTGTCCCACACTCTCACAGAACACACTCCCCCATTCCACTCCACCCATCCCACACTCCCCCCGTCCCACTCTCCCCCGTCCCACATTCCCCCGTCCCACACTCCCTCCATCCCACTGCCCCCATCCCACACTCCCCCCATCCAACTCTCCCCAGTCCCACACTCCCCCGTCCCACACTCCCTAGTCCCACACTCCCCCGTCCCACACTCCCCCGTCCCACACTCCCCCCATCCCATACTCCCCCATCCCACACTCCCCCCATCCCACACTCCCCCCATCCCACACTCCCCCCATCCCACACTCCCCAGTCCCACACTCCCCCCATCCCACACTCCCCCATCCAACACTCCCCCCGTCCCACACGCGCCCGTCCCACACTCCCCCGTCCCACACTCCCCCATCTGACACTCCCCCGTCCCACACTCCCCCGTCCCACCCCCCATCCCACACTCCCCCATCCCACACTCCCCCTGTCCCACACTCCCACGTCCCACACTCCCCCATCCCACTCTCCCCCGTCCCACATTCACCCTGTCCCACACTCCCCCCATCCCACACTCCCCCATCCCACACTCCCCCCGTCCCACACTCCCCCATCCCACACTCCCCCCGTCCCACACTCCCCCGTCACACACGCCCACATCAAACACTCCCCCCCTCCCACACTCCCCCCATCCCACACTCCCCCATCCCATTAACGCCCGTCCCACACTCCCCCGTCCCACACTCCCCCCATCCCACACTGCACCATCCCACACTCCCCCGTCCCACAATCCCACGTCCCACACTCCCCCATCCCACTCTCCCCCCGTCCCACACTCCCCCTGTCCCACACTCCCCCATCCCACACTCACCCATCCCACATTCGCCCCGTCCCACACGACCCCCATCCCACACTTCCCCATCCCACACTCCCTTTGTCCCACACTCCCACATCCCACACTCCCCCCGTCCCACACTCCCACATCCCACACTCCCCCCGTCCCACACTCCCCCATCCCACACTCCTCCGTCCCACACTCCCCCATCCCACACTCCCCCATCACACACTCACCCCATCCCACACTCACCCCGTCCCACACTCCCCCATCTGACACGCCCCCGTCACACACTCCCCCGTCCCACACTCCCCCCATCCCACATTCACCCCATCCCACACTCCCCCATCCCACACTCCCCCTGTACCACATTCCCACATCCCACACTCCCCCATCCCACTCTCCCCCGTCCCACACTCCCCCTGTCCCACACACCCCCCATCCCACACTCCCCCATCCCACATTCGCCCCGTCCCACACGCCCCCGTCCCACACTCCCTCTGTCCCACACTCCCATATCCCACACTCCCCCATCCCACACTCCCCCCGTCCCACACTGCCCCCGTCCCACACTCCCCCCGTCCCACACTCCCCCATCCATCACTCCCCCCGTCCCACACACCCCATCCCAAACTCCCCCCGTCCCACACTCCCCCATCCCACACTCCCCCCATCCCACACTCCCCCTGTCCCACACTCCCACATCAGACACTCCCCCATCCCACACTCCCCCGTCCCACACTCCCCCCATCCCACACTCCCCCGATCCCACACTTCCCCCATCCCACACTCCCCCGTCCCACACTCCCCCTGTCCCACACTCCCACATCCCACACTCCCCCACCCCACTCCCCCCCGTCCCACACTCCCCCTGTCCCACAATCCCCCCATCCCACACTCCCCCATCCCACATTCGCCCCGTCCCACACTCCCCCCATCCCACACTCCCTCTGTCCCACACTCCCATATCCCACACTCCCCCATCCCACACTCCCCCCGTCCCACACTCCCCCATCCCACACTCCCCCATCCCACACTCCCCCATCCCACACTCCCCCATCCCACACTCCCCCATCCCACACTCCCCCATCCCACACTCCCCCATCCCACACTCCCCCGTCCCACACTCCCCCATCCCACATTCGCCCCGTCCCACACTCCCCCATCCCACACTCCCCCATCCACACTCCCCCTGCCCCACACTCCCACATCCCACACTCCCGCATCCCACACTCCCCCCGTCCCACACTCCCCCTGTCCCACATTCTCACATCACACACTCCCCCATCCCACACTCCCACTGTCCCACACACCCCCCATTCCACACTCTCCCATCCCACACTCCCCCATCCCACACTCCCCCGTCCCAGACTCGCTCCATCCCACACTCCCCCATACCACACTACCCCCGTCCCACACTCCCCCATCCCATACTCCCCCGTCCCACACTCCCCCCATCCCACACTCCCCCATCCAACACTCGACCCGTCCCACAATCCCCCATCCCACACTCCCCCCGTCCCAAACTCCCCCCATCCCACACTCCTCCCCCCATCCCACACTCCCCCGTCCCACACTCCCCTCATCCGACACTCCCCCATCCCACACTCCCCCTGTCCCACACTCCCCCATCCCACACTCCCCCGTCCCACACTCGTCCCGTCCCACACTCCCCCATCCCACACTCCCCCCGTCCCACATTCCCCCCATCCCACACTCCCCCCGTCCCACACTCCCCCATCCCACACTCCCTCCATCCCACCCCCCCCAGCCCACACTCCCCCTGTCCCACATTCCCATATCACACACTCCCCCATCCCACAATCCCCCATCCCACACTCCCCCGTCCCACACTTCCCCCATCCCACACTCCCCCATCCCACATTCGCCCCGTCCCACACTCCTCCCATCCCACACTCCCCCGTCCCACACTCCCCCATCCCACAATCCCCCATCCCACACTCCCCCCGTCCCACACTCCCCAATCCCACACTCCCCCGTCCCACAATCCCACGTCCCACACTCCCCCATCCCACTCTCCCCCCGTCCCACTCTCCCCCGTCCCACATTCCCCCGTCCCATACTCCCTCCATCCCACACCCCCCATCCCACACTCCCCCCATCCCGCACTCCCCCCATCCCACTCTCCCCAGTCCCACACTCCCCCCGTCCCACACTCCCCAGTCCCACACTCCCCCGTCCCACACTCCCCCGTCCCACACTCCCCCGTCCCACACTCCCCAGTCCCACACTCCCCCCATCCCACACTCCCGCATCCAACACTCCCCCTGTCCCACACTCCCCCGTCCCACACTCCCCCGTCCCACACTCCCCCATCTGACACTCCCCCGTCCCACACTCCCCCGTCCCACCCCCCATCCCACACTCCCCCTGTCCCACACTCCCACATCCCACAATGGCCCATCCCACTCTCCCCCCGTCCCACATTCACCCTGTCCCACACTCCCCCATCCCACACTCCCCCATCCCACACTCCCCCCGTCCCACACTCCCCCCGTCCCACACTCCCCCGTCCCACACTCCCCCGTCACACACTCCCACATCAAACACTCCCCCCCTCCCACGCTCCCCCCTTCCCACACTCCCCCGTCCCACACTCCCCCGTCCCACACTCCCCCGTCCCACACTCCCCCGTCCCACACTCCCCCGTCCCACACTCCCCATCCCACACTCCCCCATCTGACACTCCCCCGTCCCACACACCCCCGTCCCAAACTCCCCCCATCCCACATTCACCCCATCCCACACTCCCCCATCCCACACTCCCCCTGTACCACATTCCCACATCCCACACTCCCCCATCCCACTCTCCCCCCGTCCCACACTCCCCCTGTCCCACACTCCCCCCATCCCACACTCCCCCTTCCCACATTCGCCCCATCCCACACTCCCCCCGTCCCACACTCCACCGTCCCACACTCCCCCGTCCCTCACTCCCCCGTCCCACACCCCAACATCCCACACTCCCCCCGTCCCACACTCCCTCTGTCCCACACTCCCATATCCCACACTCCCCCATCCCACACTCCCCCCGTCCCACACTCCCACATCCAACACTCCCCCTGTCCCACACTCCCCCGTCCCACACTCCCCCGTCCCACACTCCCCCATCTGACACTCCCCCGTCCCACACTCCCCCGTCCCACCCCCCCATCCCACACTCCCCCTGTCCCACACTCCCACATCCCACAATTCCCCATCCCACTCTCCCCCCATCCCACATTCACCCTGTCCCACACTCCCCCATCCCACACTCCCCCATCCCACACTCCCCCCGTCCCACACTCCCCCCGTCCCACACTCCCCCCGTCCCACACTCCCCCGTCACACACTCCCACATCAAACACTCCCCCCCTCCCACACTCCCCCCATCCCACACTCCCCATCCCACACTCCCCCGTCCCACAATCCCACGTCCCACACTCCCCCATCCCACTCTCCCCCCGTCCGACACTCCCCTTGTCCCACACTCCCCCCATCCCACACTCACTCATCCCACATTCGACCCGTCCCACACTCCCCCATCCCACACTCCCCCATCCCACACTCACCCATCCCACACTCCCCCCATCCCATATTCACCCCATCCCACACTCCCCCATCGCACACTCCCCCTGTCCCACACTGCCACATCCCACACACCTCCATCCCACTCTCCCCCCATCCCACACTCCCCCGTCCCACAATCCCCCCATCCCACACTCCCCATCCCACATTCGCCCCGTCCCACACTCCCCCCATCCCACACTCGAGCGTCCCACACTCCCTCTGTCCCACACTCCCATATCCCACACTCCCCCATCCCACACTCCCCCCGTCCCACACTCCCCCGTCCCACACTCCCATATCCCACAGTCCCCCATCCCACACTCCCCCTGTCCCACAATCCCCCCGTCCCACACTCCCCCATCCCACACTCCCCCCATCCCACACTCCCCCATCCCACACTCCCCCATCCCACACTCCCCCGTCCCACACTCCCCCCGTCCCACACTCCCCCATCCCACATTCGCCCCGTCCCACACTCCTCCCATCCCACACTCCCCCATCCACACTCCCACTGCCCCACACTCCCACATCCCACACTCCCGCATCCCACACTCCCCCCGTCCCACACTCCCCCTGTCCCACATTCTCACATCACACACTCCCCCATCCCACACTCCCCCTGTCCCACACACCCCCCATTCCACACTCCCCCATCCCACACTCCCCCGTCCCACACTCGCCATATCCCACACTCCCCCATCCCACACTCCCCCGTCCCACACTCCCCCCCTCCCACACTCCCCCATCGAACACTCGCCCCGTCCCACAATCCCCCATCCCACACTCCCCCCGTCCCACACTCCCCCCATCCCACACTCCCCCATCCCACACTCCCCCGTCCCACACTCCCCCCACCCACACTCCCCCATCCCACACTCCCCCATCCCACACTCGCCCCGTCCCACAATCCCCCATCCCACCCTCCCCCCGTCCCACACTCCCCCATCCCACACTCGCCCCATCCCACACTCCCCCATCCCACACTCCCCCTGTCCCACATTCCCATATCACACACTCCCCCATCCCACAATCCCCCATCCCACACTCCCCCGTCCTGCATTCCCCCCATCCCACACTGCCCCTGTCCCACACTCCCCCCGTCCCACATTCGCCCCGTCCCACACTCCTCCCATCCCACACTCCCCCGTCCCACACTCCCACATCACACACTCCCCCATCCCACACACCCGCATCCCACACTCCCGCATCCCACACTCCCCCCGTCCCACACTCACCCCATCCCACAAACCCCCCGTCCCACACTCCCCCGTCCCACACTCCCCCGTCCCACACTCACCCCGTCCCACACTCACCCCGTCCCACACTCCCCCCGTCCCACACTCACCCCGTCCCACACTCCCCCCGTCCCACACTCCCCCCGTCCCACACTCCCCCATCCCACACTCACCCCGTCCCAGACTCCCCCATCCCACACTCCCCGTCCCACACTCCCCCGTCCCACACTCACCCGTCCCACACTCCCCTCATCCCACACTCCCCCCATCCCACACTCCCCCATCCCACACTCCCCCCATCCCACACTCCCCCGTCCCACACTCCCCCGTCCCACCCCCCATCCCACACTCCCCCATCCCACACTCCCCCTGTTCCACACTCCCACGTCCCACACTCTCCCATCCCACTCTCCCCCCATCCCACATTCACCCTGTCCCACACTCCCCCCATCCCACACTCCCCCATCCCACACTCCCCCCGTCACACACTCCCCCATCCCACGCTCCCCCCGTCACACACTCCCCCGTCCCACACTCCCCCGTCCCACATTCCCCCATCCCACACTCCCCCGTCCCACACTCCCCCGTCCCACACTCCCTCGTCCCACACTCCCCCATCCCACACTCCCCCGTCCCACACTCCCCCGTCCCACACTCCCCTCATCCCACACTCCCCGGTCCCACAATCCCACATCCCACACTCCCCCATCCCACTCTCCCCCCGTCCCACACTCCCCCTGTCCCACACTCCCCCCGTCCCACACTCACCCATCCCACATTCGACCCGTCCCACACTCCCCCCATCCCACACTCCCCATCCCACACTCCCACATCCCACACTCCCCCGTCCCACACTCCCCCCATTCCACACTCCCCCCGTCCCACACTCCCCCCGTCCCACACTCCCCCCGTCCCACACTCCCCCCGTCCCACACTCCCCCCTTCCCACACTCCCCCCGTCCCACACTCCCCCGTCCCACACTCCCCCGTCCCACACTCCCAGTTCCCACACTCCCCCGTCCCACACTCCCCATCCCACACTCCCCCATCTGACACTCCCCCGTCCCACACTCCCCTGTCCCAAACTCCCCCATCCCACATTCACCCCATCCCACACTCCCCCATCCCACACTCCCCCTGTACCACATTCCCACATCCCACAATCCCGCATCCCACTCTCCCCCCGTCCCACACTCCCCCTGTCCCACACTCCCCCATCCCACACTCCCCCATCCCACATTCGCCCCGTCCCACACTCCCCCCGGCCCACACTCCACCGTCCCACACTCCCCCGTCCCTCACTCCCCCGTCCCACACACCAACATCCCACACTCCCCCCGTCCCACACTCCCTCTGTCCCACACTCCCATATCCTCACTCCCCCATCCCACACTCCCCCCGTCCCACACTCCCCCCGTCCCACACTCCCACGTCCCACACTCCCCCATCCCTCACTCCCCCGTCCCACACCCCAACATCCCACACTCCCCCCGTCCCACACTCCCTCTGTCCCACACTCCCATATCCCACACTCCCCCATCCCACACTCCCCCCGTCCGACACTCCCCCATCCCACACTCCCCCCATCCCACACTCCCACATCAGACACTCCCCCATCCCACACTCCCCCCATCCCACACTCCCCCCCATCCCACACTCCCCCCATCCCACACTCCCCCCATCCCACACTCCCCCATCCCACACTCCCCCGTCCCACACTCCCCCCATCCCACACTCCCCCATCCAACACTCCCCCCGTCCCACACTCCCCCGTCCTACACTCCCCAGTACCACACTCCCCCCATCCCACACTCCCCCATCCAGCACTCCCCCCGTCCCACACTCTCCCGTCCCACACTCCCCCATCACACACTCACCCCATCCCACACTCCCACATCCCACACTCCCCATCCCACACTCCCCCATCTGACACTCCCCTGTCCCACACTCCCCCGTCCCACAATCCCCCCATCCCACATTCACCCCATCCCACACTCCCCCATCCCACACTCCCCCTGTACCACATTCCCACATCCCACACTCCCCCATCCCACACTCCCCCCGTCCCACACTCCCCCTGTCCCACACTCCCCGCATCCCACACTCCCCGCATCCCACACTCCCCCCGTCCCACATTCGCCCCGTCCCACACTCCCCCGTCCCACACTCGCTCTGTCCCACACTCCCATATCCCACACTCCCCCCGTCCCACACTCCCCCCGTCCCACACTCCCCCATCCCACACTCCCCCATCCCTCACTCCCCCTGTCCCACACCCCAACATCCCACACACCCCCTGTCCCACACTCCCCCCGTCCCACACTCCCCGTCCCACACTCCCCCGTCACACACTCCCCCGTCCCACACTCCCCCGTCCCACACTCCCCCGTCCCACACTCCCCCATCTGACACTCCACCGTCCCACACTCCCCCCCATCCCACATTCACCCCATCCCACACTCCCCCCATCCCACACTCCCACATCAGACACTCCCCCTTCCCACACTCCCCCGTCCCACACTGCCCCCCATCCCACACTACCCCCCCCACACTCCCCCGTCCCACACTCCCCCCGTCCCACATTCCCATATCACACAACCCCCCATCCCACACTCCCCCCGTCCCACACTCCCCCCATCCCACACTCCCCCCGTCCCACACTCCCCGTCCCACACTCCCCCGTCACACACTCCCCCGTCCCACACTCCCCCGTCCCACACTCCCCCGTCCCACACTCCCCCATCTGACACTCCCCCGTCCCACACTCCCCCCATCCCACATTCACCCCATCCCACACTCCCCCATCCCACACTCCCACATCAGACACTCCCCCGTCCCACACTCCCCCGTCCCACACTGCCCCCCATCCCACACTCCCCCCGTCCCACATTCCCATATCACACAACCCCCCGTCCCACACTCCCCCCGTCCCACACTCCCCCCGTCCCACACTCCCCCCGTCCCACACTCCCCCCGTCCCACACTCACCCCGTCCCACACTCCCCCCGTCCCACACTCCCCCCGTCCCACACTCCCCCGTCCCTCACTCCCCCGTCCCACACCCCAACATCCCACACTCCCCCCGTCCCACACTCCCTCTGTCCCACACTCCCATATCCCACACTCCCCCATCCCACACTCCCCCCGTCCCACACTCCCCCCGTCCCACACTCCCCCGTCCCACACTCCCCCATCCCTCACTCCCCCGTCCCACACCCCAACATCCCACACTCCCCCGTCCCACACTCCCTCTGTCCCACACTCCCATATCCCACACTCCCCCATCCCACACTCCCCCCGTCCGATACTCCACCATCCCACACTCCCCCCATCCCACACTCCCACATCAGACACTCCCCCATCCCACACTCCCCCATCCCACACTCCCCCCCATCCCACACTCCCCCCCATCCCACACTCCCCCCATCCCACACTCCCCCATCCCACACTCCCCGTCCCACGCTCCCCCATCCCACACTCCCCCATCCAACACTCCCCCCGTCCCACACTCCCCCGTCCCACACTCCCCCATCCCACACACCCCCCATCCCACACACCCCCCATCCCACACTCCCCCCATCCCACACTCCCCCCATCCCACACTCCCCCGTCCCACACTCCCCCATCACACACTCACCCCATCCCACACTCCCACATCCCACACTCCCCATCCAACACTCCCCCATCTGACACTCCCCTGTCCCACACTCCCCCGTCCCACACTCCCCCCGTCCCACACTCCCCCCGTCCCACACTCCCCCCGTCCCACACTCCCCCCGTCCCACACTCCCCCCGTCCCACACTCCCCCCGTCCCACACTCACCCCGTCCCACACTCCCCCCGTCCCACACTCCCCCGTCCCACACTCCCCCGTCCCACACTCCCCCCATCCCACACTCCCCCATCCCACACTCCCCCGTCCCACACTCCCCCGTCCCACACTCCCCCCATCCCACACTCCCCCATCCCACACTCCCCCGTCCCACACTCCCCCCGTCCCACACTCCCCCGTCCCACACTCCCCCATCCCTCACTCCCCCGTCCCACACCCCAACATCCCACACTCCCCCGTCCCACACTCCCTCTGTCCCACACTCCCATATCCCACACTCCCCCATCCCACACTCCCCCCGTCCGACACTCCACCATCCCACACTCCCCCCATCCCACACTCCCACATCAGACACTCCCCCATCCCACACTCCCCCATCCCACACTCCCCCCCATCCCACACTCCCCCCCATCCCACACTCCCCCCATCCCACACTCCCCCATCCCACACTCCCCGTCCCACGCTCCCCCCATCCCACACTCCCCCATCCAACACTCCCCCGTCCCACGCTCCCCCCATCCCACACTCCCCCATCCAACACTCCCCCCGTCCCACACTCCCCCGTCCCACACTCCCCCATCCCACACACCCCCCATCCCACACTCCCCCCCATCCCACACTCCCCCCATCCCACACTCCCCCCATCCCACACTCCCCCGTCCCACACTCCCCCATCACACACTCACCCCATCCCACACTCCCACATCCCACACTCCCCATCCAACACTCCCCCATCTGACACTCCCCTGTCCCACACTCCCCCGTCCCACACTCCCCCCATCCCACATTCACCCCATCCCACACTCCCCCATCCCACACTCCCCCTGTGCCACATTCCCACATCCCACACTCCCCCATCCCACACTCCCCCCGTCCCACACTCCCCCTGTCCCACACTCCCTGCATCCCACACTGCCCGCATCCCACACTCCCCCCGTCCCACATTCGCCCCGTCCCACACTCCCCCGTCCCACACTCGCTCTGTCCCACACTCCCATATCCCACACTCCCCCCGTCCCACACTCCCCCCGTCCCACACTTCCCCCGTCCCACACTCCCCCATCCCTCACTCCCCCTGTCCCACACCCCAACATCCCACACACCCCCCGTCCCACACTCCCCCCGTCCCACACTCCCCGTCCCACACTCCCCCGTCACACACTCCCCCGTCCCACACTCCCCCGTCCCACACTCCCCCGTCCCACACTCCCCTGTCCCACACTCCCCCCATCCCACACTCCCCCATCCCACACTCCCCCGTCCCACACTCCCCCCACCCACACTCCCCCGTCCCACACTCCCCCATCCCACACTCGCCCCGTCCCACAATCCCCCATCCCACCCTCCCCCCGTCCCACACTCCCCCATCCCACACTCGCCCCATCCCACACTCCCCCATCCCACACTCCCCCTGTCCCACATTCCCATATCACACACTCCCCCATCCCACAATCCCCCATCCCACACTCCCCCGTCCTGCATTCCCCCCATCCCACACTGCCCCCGTCCCACACTCCCCCCGTCCCACATTCGCCCCGTCCCACACTCCTCCCATCCCACACTCCCCCGTCCCACACTCCCACATCACACACTCCCCCATCCCACACACCCGCATCCCACACTTCCGCATCCCACACTCCCCCCGTCCCACACTCCCCCCGTCCCACAATCCCCCCGTCCCACACTCCCCCGTCCCACACTCCCCCGTCCCACACTCACCCCGTCCCACACTCACCCCGTCCCCCACTCCCCCCGTCCCACACTCCCCCGTCCCACACTCACCCCGTCCCACACTCCCCCCGTCCCACACTCCCCCCGTCCCACACTCCCCCATCCCACACTCCCCCCGTCCCACACTCCCCCATCCCACACTCCCCGTCCCACACTCCCCCGTCCCACACTCACCCGTCCCACACTCCCCTCATCCCACACTCCCCCCATCCCACACTCCCCAATCCCACACTCCCACCATCCCACACTCCCCCGTCCCACACTCCCCCGTCCCACCCCCCCATCCCACACTCCCCCATCCCACACTCCCCCTGTTCCACACTCCCACGTCCCACACTCCCCCGTCCCACATTCCCCCATCCCACACTCCCCCGTCCCACACCCCCCCGTCCCACACTCCCTCGTCCCACACTCCCCCGTCCCACACTCCCCCGTCCCACACTCACCCCGTCCCACACTCACCCCGTCCCCCACTCCCCCCGTCCCACACTCCCCCCGTCCCACACTCACCCCGTCCCACACTCCCCCCGTCCCACACTCCCCCCGTCCCACACTCCCCCATCCCACACTCCCCCCGTCCCACACTCCCCCATCCCACACTCCCCGTCCCACACTCCCCCGTCCCACACTCACCCGTCCCACACTCCCCTCATCCCACACTCCCCCCATCCCACACTCCCCCATCCCACACTCCCCCCGTCCCACACTCCCCCCGTCCCACACTCACCCCGTCCCACACTCCCCCCGTCCCACACTCCCCCGTCCCACACTCCCCTGTCCCACACTCCCCCCATCCCACACTCCCCCATCCCACACTCCCCCGTCCCACACTCCCCTGTCCCACACTCCCCCCATCCCACACTCCCCCATCCCACACTCCCCCGTCCCACACTCCCCCCGTCCCACACTCCCCCGTCCCACACTCCCCCATCCCTCACTCCCCCGTCCCACACCCCAACATCCCACACTCCCCCGTCCCACACTCCCTCTGTCCCACACTCCCATATCCCACACTCCCCCATCCCACACTCCCCCCGTCCGACACTCCACCATCCCACACTCCCCCCATCCCACACTCCCACATCAGACACTCCCCCATCCCACACTCCCCCCATCCCACACTCCCCCCCATCCCACACTCCCCCCCATCCCACACTCCCCCCATCCCACACTCCCCCATCCCACACTCCCCGTCCCACGCTCCCCCCATCCCACACTCCCCCATCCAACACTCCCCCCGTCCCACACTCCCCCGTCCCACACTCCCCCATCCCACACACCCCCCATCCCACACTCCCCCCCATCCCACACTCCCCCCATCCCACACTCCCCCCATCCCACACTCCCCCGTCCCACACTCCCCCATCACACACTCACCCCATCCCACACTCCCACATCCCACACTCCCCATCCAACACTCCCCCATCTGACACTCCCCTGTCCCACACTCCCCCGTCCCACACTCCCCCCATCCCACATTCACCCCATCCCACACTCCCCCATCCCACACTCCCCCTGTACCACATTCCCACATCCCACACTCCCCCATCCCACACTCCCCCCGTCCCACACTCCCCCTGTCCCACACTCCCTGCATCCCACACTGCCCGCATCCCACACTCCCCCCGTCCCACATTCGCCCCGTCCCACACTCCCCCGTCCCACACTCGCTCTGTCCCACACTCCCATATCCCACACTCCCCCCGTCCCACACTCCCCCCGTCCCACACTCCCCCCGTCCCACACTCCCCCATCCCTCACTCCCCCTGTCCCACACCCCAACATCCCACACACCCCCCGTCCCACACTCCCCCCGTCCCACACTCCCCGTCCCACACTCCCCCGTCACACACTCCCCCGTCCCACACTCCCCCGTCCCACACTCCCCCGTCCCACACTCCCCTAGCCACACTCCCCCCATCCCACACTCCCCCATCCCACACTCCCCCGTCCCACACTCCCCCCACCCACACTCCCCCGTCCCACACTCCCCCATCCCACACTCGCCCCGTCCCACAATCCCCCATCCCACCCTCCCCCCGTCCCACACTCCCCCATCCCACACTCGCCCCATCCCACACTCCCCCATCCCACACTCCCCCTGTCCCACATTCCCATATCACACACTCCCCCATCCCACAATCCCCCATCCCACACTCCCCCGTCCTGCATTCCCCCCATCCCACACTGCCCCCGTCCCACACTCCCCCCGTCCCACATTCGCCCCGTCCCACACTCCTCCCATCCCACACTCCCCCGTCCCACACTCCCACATCACACACTCCCCCATCCCACACACCCGCATCCCACACTTCCGCATCCCACACTCCCCCCGTCCCACACTCCCCCCGTCCCACAATCCCCCCGTCCCACACTCCCCCGTCCCACACTCCCCCGTCCCACACTCACCCCGTCCCACACTCACCCCGTCCCCCACTCCCCCCGTCCCACACTCCCCCCGTCCCACACTCACCCCGTCCCACACTCCCCCCGTCCCACACTCCCCCCGTCCCACACTCCCCCCGTCCCACACTCCCCCCGTCCCACACTCCCCCTTCCCACACTCCCCGTCCCACACTCCCCCGTCCCACACTCACCCGTCCCACACTCCGCTCATCCCACACTCCCCCCATCCCACACTCCCCAATCCCACACTCCCACCATCCCACACTCCCCCGTCCCACACTCCCCCGTCCCACCCCCCCATCCCACACTCCCCCATCCCACACTCCCCCTGTTCCACACTCCCACGTCCCACACTCCCCCGTCCCACATTCCCCCATCCCACACTCCCCCGTCCCACACACCCCCGTCCCACACTCCCTCGTCCCACACTCCCCCGTCCCACACTCCCCCGTCCCACACTCACCCCGTCCCACACTCACCCCGTCCCCCACTCCCCCCGTCCCACACTCCCCCCGTCCCACACTCACCCCGTCCCACACTCCCCCCGTCCCACACTCCCCCCGTCCCACACTCCCCCATCCCACACTCCCCCCGTCCCACACTCCCCCATCCCACACTCCCCGTCCCACACTCCCCCGTCCCACACTCACCCGTCCCACACTCCCCTCATCCCACACTCCCCCCATCCCACACTCCCCCATCCCACACTCCCCCCATCCCACACTCCCCCGTCCCACACTCCCCCGTCCCACCCCCCCATCCCACACTCCCCCATCCCACACTCCCCCCGTCACACACTCCCCCGTCCCACACTCCCCCGTCCCACATTCCCCCATCCCACACTCCCCCGTCCCACACTCCCCCGTCCCACACTCCCTCGTCCCACACTCCCCCATCCCACACTCCCCCGTCCCACACTCCCCTCATCCCACACTCCCCGGTCCCACAATCCCACGTCCCACACTCCCCCATCCCACTCTCCCCCCGTCCCACACTCCCCCTGTCCCACACTCCCCCCGTCCCACATTCACCCATCCCACATTCGACCCGTCCCACACTCCCCCCATCCCACACTCCCCATCCCACACTCCCACATCCCACAATCCCCCGTCCCACACTCCCCCCATTCCACACTCCCCCCGTCCCACACTCCCCCCGTCCCACACTCCCCCCGTCCCACACTCCCCCCTTCCCACACTCCCCCGTCCCACACTCCCCCGTCCCACACTCCCCCGTCCCACACTCCCCCATCCCACACTCCCCCGTCCCACACTCCCCATCCCACACTCCCCCATCTGACACTCCCCCGTCCCACACTCCCCTGTCCCAAACTCCCCCCATCCCACATTCACCCCATCCCACACTCCCCCATCCCACACTCCCCCTGTACCACATTCCCACATTCCACAATCCCCCATCCCACTCTCCCCCCGTCCCACACTCCCCCTGTCCCACACTCCCCCATCCCACACTCCCCCATCCCACATTCGCCCCGTCCCACACTCCCCCCGTCCCACACTCCACCGTCCCACACTCCCCCGTCCCTCACTCCCCCGTCCCACACCCCAACATCCCACACTCCCCCCGTCCCACACTCCCTCTGTCCCACACTCCCATATCCCACACTCGCCCATCCCACACTCCCCCCGTCCCACACTCCCCCCGTCCCACACTCCCACGTCCCACACTCCCCCATCCCTCACTCCCCCGTCCCACACCCCAACATCCCACACTCCCCCCGTCCCACACTCCCTCTGTCCCACACTCCCATATCCCACACTCCCCCATCCCACACTCCCCCCGTCCGACACTCCCCCATCCCACACTCCCCCCATCCCACACTCCCACATCAGACACTCCCCCATCCCACACTCCCCCCCATCCCACACTCCCCCCCATCCCACACTCCCCCCATCCCACACTCCCCCCATCCCACACTCCCCCATCCCACACTCCCCCGTCCCACACTCCCCCCATCCCACACTCCCCCATCCCACACACCCGCATCCCACACTTCCGCATCCCACACTCCCCCCGTCCCACACTCCCCCCGTCCCACAATCCCCCCGTCCCACACTCCCCCGTCCCACACTCCCCCGTCCCACACTCACCCCGTCCCACACTCACCCCGTCCCCCACTCCCCCCGTCCCACACTCCCCCCGTCCCACACTCACCCCGTCCCACACTCCCCCCGTCCCACACTCCCCCCGTCCCACACTCCCCCATCCCACACTCCCCCCGTCCCACACTCCCCCATCCCACACTCCCCGTCCCACACTCCCCCGTCCCACACTCACCCGTCCCACACTCCCCTCATCCCACACTCCCCCCATCCCACACTCCCCAATCCCACACTCCCACCATCCCACACTCCCCCGTCCCACACTCCCCCGTCCCACCCCCCCATCCCACACTCCCCCATCCCACACTCCCCCTGTTCCACACTCCCACGTCCCACACTCCCCCGTCCCACATTCCCCCATCCCACACTCCCCCGTCCCACACACCCCCGTCCCACACTCCCTCGTCCCACACTCCCCCGTCCCACACTCCCCCGTCCCACACTCACCCCGTCCCACACTCACCCCGTCCCCCACTCCCCCCGTCCCACACTCCCCCCGTCCCACACTCCCCCCGTCCCACACTCCCCCCGTCCCACACTCCCCCATCCCACACTCCCCCCGTCCCACACTCCCCCATCCCACACTCCCCGTCCCACACTCCCCCGTCCCACACTCACCCGTCCCACACTCCCCTCATCCCACACTCCCCCCATCCCACACTCCCCCATCCCACACTCCCCCCGTCCCACACTCCCCCCGTCCCACACTCACCCCGTCCCACACTCCCCCCGTCCCACACTCCCCCGTCCCACACTCCCCTGTCCCACACTCCCCCCATCCCACACTCCCCCATCCCACACTCCCCCGTCCCACACTCCCCTGTCCCACACTCCCCCCATCCCACACTCCCCCATCCCACACTCCCCCGTCCCACACTCCCCCCGTCCCACACTCCCCCGTCCCACACTCCCCCATCCCTCACTCCCCCGTCCCACACCCCAACATCCCACACTCCCCCGTCCCACACTCCCTCTGTCCCACACTCCCATATCCCACACTCCCCCATCCCACACTCCCCCCGTCCGACACCCCACCATCCCACACTCCCCCCATCCCACACTCCCACATCAGACACTCCCCCATCCCACACTCCCCCCATCCCACACTCCCCCCCATCCCACACTCCCCCCCATCCCACACTCCCCCCATCCCACACTCCCCCATCCCACACTCCCCGTCCCACGCTCCCCCCATCCCACACTCCCCCATCCAACACTCCCCCCGTCCCACACTCCCCCGTCCCACACTCCCCCATCCCACACACCCCCCATCCCACACTCCCCCCCATCCCACACTCCCCCCATCCCACACTCCCCCCATCCCACACTCCCCCGTCCCACACTCCCCCATCACACACTCACCCCATCCCACACTCCCACATCCCACACTCCCCATCCAACACTCCCCCATCTGACACTCCCCTGTCCCACACTCCCCCGTCCCACACTCCCCCCATCCCACATTCACCCCATCCCACACTCCCCCATCCCACACTCCCCCTGTACCACATTCCCACATCCCACACTCCCCCATCCCACACTCCCCCCGTCCCACACTCCCCCTGTCCCACACTCCCTGCATCCCACACTGCCCGCATCCCACACTCCCCCCGTCCCACATTCGCCCCGTCCCACACTCCCCCGTCCCACACTCGCTCTGTCCCACACTCCCATATCCCACACTCCCCCCGTCCCACACTCCCCCCGTCCCACACTCCCCCCGTCCCACACTCCCCCATCCCTCACTCCCCCTGTCCCACACCCCAACATCCCACACACCCCCCGTCCCACACTCCCCCCGTCCCACACTCCCCGTCCCACACTCCCCCGTCACACACTCCCCCGTCCCACACTCCCCCGTCCCACACTCCCCCGTCCCACACTCCCCTAGCCACACTCCCCCCATCCCACACTCCCCCATCCCACACTCCCCCGTCCCACACTCCCCCCACCCACACTCCCCCGTCCCACACTCCCCCATCCCACACTCGCCCCGTCCCACAATCCCCCATCCCACCCTCCCCCCGTCCCACACTCCCCCATCCCACACTCGCCCCATCCCACACTCCCCCATCCCACACTCCCCCTGTCCCACATTCCCATATCACACACTCCCCCATCCCACAATCCCCCATCCCACACTCCCCCGTCCTGCATTCCCCCCATCCCACACTGCCCCCGTCCCACACTCCCCCCGTCCCACATTCGCCCCGTCCCACACTCCTCCCATCGCACACTCCCCCGTCCCACACTCCCACATCACACACTCCCCCATCCCACACACCCGCATCCCACACTTCCGCATCCCACACTCCCCCCGTCCCACACTCCCCCCGTCCCACAATCCCCCCGTCCCACACTCCCCCGTCCCACACTCCCCCGTCCCACACTCACCCCGTCCCACACTCACCCCGTCCCCCACTCCCCCCGTCCCACACTCCCCCCGTCCCACACTCACCCCGTCCCACACTCCCCCCGTCCCACACTCCCCCCGTCCCACACTCCCCCCGTCCCACACTCCCCCCGTCCCACACTCCCCCCGTCCCACACTCCCCCTTCCCACACTCCCCGTCCCACACTCCCCCGTCCCACACTCACCCGTCCCACACTCCGCTCATCCCACACTCCCCCCATCCCACACTCCCCAATCCCACACTCCCACCATCCCACACTCCCCCGTCCCACACTCCCCCGTCCCACCCCCCCATCCCACACTCCCCCATCCCACACTCCCCCTGTTCCACACTCCCACGTCCCACACTCCCCCGTCCCACATTCCCCCCTCCCACACTCCCCCGTCCCACACACCCCCGTCCCACACTCCCTCGTCCCACACTCCCCCGTCCCACACTCCCCCGTCCCACACTCACCCCGTCCCACACTCACCCCGTCCCCCACTCCCCCCGTCCCACACTCCCCCCGTCCCACACTCACCCCGTCCCACACTCCCCCCGTCCCACACTCCCCCCGTCCCACACTCCCCCATCCCACACTCCCCCCGTCCCACACTCCCCCATCCCACACTCCCCGTCCCACACTCCCCCGTCCCACACTCACCCGTCCCACACTCCCCTCATCCCACACTCCCCCCATCCCACACTCCCCCATCCCACACTCCCCCCATCCCACACTCCCCCGTCCCACACTCCCCCGTCCCACCCCCCCATCCCACACTCCCCCATCCCACACTCCCCCCGTCACACACTCCCCCGTCCCACACTCCCCCGTCCCACATTCCCCCATCCCACACTCCCCCGTCCCACACTCCCCCGTCCCACACTCCCTCGTCCCACACTCCCCCATCCCACACTCCCCCGTCCCACACTCCCCTCATCCCACACTCCCCGGTCCCACAATCCCACGTCCCACACTCCCCCATCCCACTCTCCCCCCGTCCCACACTCCCCCTGTCCCACACTCCCCCCGTCCCACATTCACCCATCCCACATTCGACCCGTCCCACACTCCCCCCATCCCACACTCCCCATCCCACACTCCCACATCCCACAATCCCCCGTCCCACACTCCCCCCATTCCACACTCCCCCCGTCCCACACTCCCCCCGTCCCACACTCCCCCCGTCCCACACTCCCCCCTTCCCACACTCCCCCGTCCCACACTCCCCCGTCCCACACTCCCCCGTCCCACACTCCCCCATCCCACACTCCCCCGTCCCACACTCCCCATCCCACACTCCCCCATCTGACACTCCCCCGTCCCACACTCCCCTGTCCCAAACTCCCCCCATCCCACATTCACCCCATCCCACACTCCCCCATCCCACACTCCCCCTGTACCACATTCCCACATTCCACAATCCCCCATCCCACTCTCCCCCCGTCCCACACTCCCCCTGTCCCACACTCCCCCATCCCACACTCCCCCATCCCACATTCGCCCCGTCCCACACTCCCCCCGTCCCACACTCCACCGTCCCACACTCCCCCGTCCCTCACTCCCCCGTCCCACACCCCAACATCCCACACTCCCCCCGTCCCACACTCCCTCTGTCCCACACTCCCATATCCCACACTCGCCCATCCCACACTCCCCCCGTCCCACACTCCCCCCGTCCCACACTCCCACGTCCCACACTCCCCCATCCCTCACTCCCCCGTCCCACACCCCAACATCCCACACTCCCCCCGTCCCACACTCCCTCTGTCCCACACTCCCATATCCCACACTCCCCCATCCCACACTCCCCCCGTCCGACACTCCCCCATCCCACACTCCCCCCATCCCACACTCCCACATCAGACACTCCCCCATCCCACACTCCCCCCCATCCCACACTCCCCCCCATCCCACACTCCCCCCATCCCACACTCCCCCCATCCCACACTCCCCCATCCCACACTCCCCCGTCCCACACTCCCCCCATCCCACACTCCCCCATCCAACACTCCCCCCGTCCCACACTCCCCCGTCCTACACTCCCCAGTACCACACTCCCCCCATCCCACACTCCCCCATCCAGCACTCCCCCCGTCCCACACTCTCCCGTCCCACACTCCCCCATCACACACTCACCCCATCCCACACTCCCACATCCCACACTCCCCATCCCACACTCCCCCATCTGACACTCCCCTGTCCCACACTCCCCCGTCCCACAATCCCCCCATCCCACATTCACCCCATCCCACACTCCCCCATCCCACACTCCCCCTGTACCACATTCCCACATCCCACACTCCCCCATCCCACACTCCCCCCGTCCCACACTCCCCCTGTCCCACACTCCCCGCATCCCACACTCCCCGCATCCCACACTCCCCCCGTCCCACATTCGCCCCGTCCCACACTCCCCCGTCCCACACTCGCTCTGTCCCACACTCCCATATCCCACACTCCCCCCGTCCCACACTCCCCCCGTGCCACACTCCCCCGTCCCACACTCCCCCATCCCTCACTCCCCCTGTCCCACACCCCAACATCCCACACACCCCCTGTCCCACACTCCCCCGTCCCACACTCCCCGTCCCACACTCCCCCGTCACACACTCCCCCGTCCCACACTCCCCCGTCCCACACTCCCCCGTCCCACACTCCCCCATCTGACACTCCCCCGTCCCACACTCCCCCCATCCCACATTCACCCCATCCCACACTCCCCCATCCCACACTCCAACATCAGACACTCCCCCTTCCCACACTCCCCCGTCCCACACTGCCCCCCATCCCACACTATCCCCCCCACACTCCCCCGTCCCACACTCCCCCCGTCCCACATTCCCATATCACACAACCCCCCATCCCACACTCCCCCCGTCCCACACTCCCCCCATCCCACACTCCCCCCGTCCCACACTCCCCCTGTCCCACACTCCCCCCGTCCCACACTCACCCATCCCACATTCGACCCGTCCCACACTCCCCCCATCCCACACTCCCCATCCCACACTACCACATCCCACAATCCCCCGTCCCACACTCCCCCCATTCCACACTCCCCCCGTCCCACACTCCCCCCGTCCCACACTCCCCCCGTCCCACACTCCCCCCGTCCCACACTCCCCCCGTCCCACACTCCCCCCTTCCCACACTCCCCCGTCCCACACTCCCCCGTCCCACACTCCCCCGTCCCACACTCCCCCATCCCACACTCCCCCGTCCCACACTCCCCATCCCACACTCCCCCATCTGACACTCCCCCGTCCCACACTCCCCTGTCCCAAACTCCCCCCATCCCACATTCACCCCATCCCACACTCCCCCATCCCACACTCCCCCTGTACCACATTCCCACATTCCACAATCCCCCATCCCACTCTCCCCCCGTCCCACACTCCCCCTGTCCCACACTCCCCCATCCCACACTCCCCCATCCCACATTCGCCCCGTCCCACACTCCCCCCGTCCCACACTCCACCGTCCCACACTCCCCCGTCCCTCACTCCCCCGTCCCACACCCCAACATCCCACACTCCCCCCGTCCCACACTCCCTCTGTCCCACACTCCCATATCCCACACTCGCCCATCCCACACTCCCCCCGTCCCACACTCCCCCCGTCCCACACTCCCACGTCCCACACTCCCCCATCCCTCACTCCCCCGTCCCACACCCCAACATCCCACACTCCCCCCGTCCCACACTCCCTCTGTCCCACACTCCCATATCCCACACTCCCCCATCCCACACTCCCCCCGTCCGACACTCCCCCATCCCACACTCCCCCCATCCCACACTCCCACATCAGACACTCCCCCATCCCACACTCCCCCCCATCCCACACTCCCCCCCATCCCACACTCCCCCCATCCCACACTCCCCCCATCCCACACTCCCCCATCCCGCACTCCCCCGTCCCACACTCCCCCCATCCCACACTCCCCCATCCAACACTCCCCCCGTCCCACACTCCCCCGTCCTACACTCCCCAGTACCACACTCCCCCCATCCCACAATCCCCCATCCAGCACTCCCCCTGTCCCACACTCTCCCGTCCCACACTCCCCCATCACACACTCACCCCATCCCACACTCCCACATCCCACACTCCCCATCCCACACTCCCCCATCTGACACTCCCCTGTCCCACACTCCCCCGTCCCACAATCCCCCCATCCCACATTCACCCCATCCCACACTCCCCCATCCCACACTCCCCCTGTACCACATTCCCACATCCCACACTCCCCCATCCCACACTCCCCCCGTCCCACACTCCCCCTGTCCCACACTCCCCGCATCCCACACTCCCCGCATCCCACACTCCCCCCGTCCCACATTCGCCCCGTCCCACACTCCCCCGTCCCACACTCGCTCTGTCCCACACTCCCATATCCCACACTCCCCCTGTCCCACACTCCCCCCGTGCCACACTCCCCCGTCCCACACTCCCCCATCCCTCACTCCCCCTGTCCCACACCCCAACATCCCACACACCCCCTGTCCCACACTCCCCCATCCCACACTCCCCGTCCCACACTCCCCCGTCACACACTCCCCCGTCCCACACTCCCCCGTCCCACACTCCCCCGTCCCACACTCCCCCATCTGACACTCCCCCGTCCCACACTCCCCCCATCCCACATTCACCCCATCCCACACTCCCCCATCCCACACTCCAACATCAGACACTCCCCCTTCCCACACTCCCCCGTCCCACACTGCCCCCCATCCCACACTATCCCCCCCACACTCCCCCGTCCCACACTCCCCCCGTCCCACATTCCCATATCACACAACCCCCCATCCCACACTCCCCCCGTCCCACACTCCCCCCATCCCACACTCCCCCCGTCCCACACTCCCCGTCCCACACTCCCCCGTCACACACTCCCCCGTCCCACACTCCCCCGTCCCACACTCCCCCGTCCCACACTCCCCCATCTGACACTCCCCCGTCCCACACTCCCCCCATCCCACATTCACCCCATCCCACACTCCCACATCAGACACTCCCCCGTCCCACACTCCCCCGTCCCACACTGCCCCCCATCCCACACTCCCCCCGTCCCACATTCCCATATCACACAACCCCCCGTCCCACACTCCCCCCGTCCCACACTCCCCCCGTCCCACACTCCCCCCGTCCCACACTCCCCCCGTCCCACACTCACCCCGTCCCACACTCCCCCCGTCCCACACTCCCCCCGTCCCACACTCCCCCGTCCCTCACTCCCCCGTCCCACACCCCAACATCCCACACTCCCCCCGTCCCACACTCCCTCTGTCCCACACTCCCATATCCCACACTCCCCCATCCCACACTCCCCCCGTCCCACACTCCCCCCGTCCCACACTCCCCCGTCCCACACTCCCCCATCCCTCACTCCCCCGTCCCACACCCCAACATCCCACACTCCCCCGTCCCACACTCCCTCTGTCCCACACTCCCATATCCCACACTCCCCCATCCCACACTCCCCCCGTCCGACACTCCACCATCCCACACTCCCCCCATCCCACACTCCCACATCAGACACTCCCCCATCCCACACTCCCCCCATCCCACACTCCCCCCCATCCCACACTCCCCCCCATCCCACACTCCCCCCATCCCACACTCCCCCATCCCACACTCCCCCGTCCCACGCTCCCCCCATCCCACACTCCCCCATCCAACACTCCCCCCGTCCCACACTCCCCCGTCCCACACTCCCCCATCCCACACTCCCCCCATCCCACACTCCCCCCCATCCCACACTCCCCCCATCCCACACTCCCCCCATCCCACACTCCCCCGTCCCACACTCCCCCATCACACACTCACCCCATCCCACACTCCCACATCCCACACTCCCCATCCAACACTCCCCCATCTGACACTCCCCTGGCCCACACTCCCCCGTCCCACACTCCCCCCATCCCACATTCACCCCATCCCACACTCCCCCATCCCACACTCCCCCTGTACCACATTCCCACATCCCACACTCCCCCATCCCACACTCCCCCCGTCCCACACTCCCCCTGTCCCACACTCCCTGCATCCCACACTCCCCGCATCCCACACTCCCCCCGTCCCACATTCGCCCCTTCCCACACTCCCCCGTCCCACACTCGCTCTGTCCCACACTCCCATATCCCACACTCCCCCCATCCCACACTCCCCCCGTCCCACACTCCCCCCGTCCCACACTCCCCCATCCCTCACTCCCCCTGTCCCACACCCCAACATCCCACACACACCCCGTCCCACACTCTCCCCGTCCCACACTCCCCGTCCCACACTCCCCCGTCACACACTCCCCCGTCCCACACTCCCCCGTCCCACACTCCCCCGTCCCACACTCCCCTGTCCCAAACTCCCCCCATCCCACATTCACCCCATCCCACACTCCCCCATCCCACACTCCCCCGTACCACATTCCCACATCCCACACTCCCCCATCCCACTCTCCCCCCGTCCCACACTCCCCCTGTCCCACACTCCCCCCATCCCACACTCCCCCATCCCACATTCGCCCCGTCCCACACTCCCCCCGTCCCACACTCCACCGTCCCACACTCCCCCGTCCCTCACTCCCCCGTCCCACACCCCAACATCCCACACTCCCCCCGTCCCACACTCCCTCTGTCCCACACTCCCATATCCCACACTCCCCCATCCCACACTCCCCCCGTCCCACACTCCCCCCGTCCCACACTCCCCTGTCCCACACTCCCCCATCCCTCACTCCCCCGTCCCACACCCCAACATCCCACACTCCCCCCGTCCCACACTCCCTCTGTCCCACACTCCCATATCCCACACTCCCCCATCCCACATTCCCCCCGTCCGACACTCCCCCATCCCACACTCCCCCCATCCCACACTCCCACATCAGACACTCCCCCATCCCACACTCCCCCCCATCCCACACTCCCCCCATCCCACACTCCCCCCATCCCACACTCCCCCCATCCCACACTCCCCCATCCAACACTCCCCCCGTCCCACACTCCCCCGTCCTACACTCCCCAGTACCACACTCCCCCCGTCCCACACTCCCCCCGTCCCACTCTCCCCCCGTCCCACACTCACCCCGTCCCACACTCCCCCCGTCCCACACTCCGCCCGTCCCACACTCCCCCGTCCCTCACTCCCCCGTCCCACACCCCAACATCCCACACTCCCCCCGTCCCACACTCCCTCTGTCCCACACTCCCATATCCCACACTCCCCCATCCCACACTCCCCCCGTCCCACACTCCCCCCGTCCCACACTCCCCCGTCCCACACTCCCCCATCCCTCACTCCCCCGTCCCACACCCCAACATCCCACACTCCCCCGTCCCACACTCCCTCTGTCCCACACTCCCATATCCCACAATCCCCCATCCCACACTCCCCCCGTCCGACACTCCACCATCCCACACTCCCCCCATCCCACACTCCCACATCAGACACTCCCCCATCCCACACTCCCCCCATCCCACACTCCCCCCCATCCCACACTCCCCCCCATCCCACACTCCCCCCATCCCACACTCCCCCATCCCACACTCCCCCGTCCCACGCTCCCCCCATCCCACACTCCCCCATCCAACACTCCCCCCGTCCCACACTCCCCCGTCCCACACTCCCCCATCCCACACTCCCCCCATCCCACACTCCCCCCCATCCCACACTCCCCCCATCCCACACTCCCCCCATCCCACACTCCCCCGTCCCACACTCCCCCATCACACACTCACCCCATCCCACACTCCCACATCCCACACTCCCCATCCAACACTCCCCCATCTGACACTCCCCTGTCCCACACTCCCCCGTCCCACACTCCCCCCATCCCACATTCACCCCATCCCACACTCCCCCATCCCACACTCCCCCTGTACCACATTCCCACATCCCACACTCCCCCATCCCACACTCCCCCCGTCCCACACTCCCCCTGTCCCACACTCCCTGCATCCCACACTGCCCGCATCCCACACTCCCCCCGTCCCACATTCGCCCCGTCCCACACTCCCCCGTCCCACACTCGCTCTGTCCCACACTCCCATATCCCACACTCCCCCCGTCCCACACTCCCCCCGTCCCACACTCCCCCCGTCCCACACTCCCCCATCCCTCACTCCCCCTGTCCCACACCCCAACATCCCACACACCCCCCGTCCCACACTCCACCGTCCCACACTCCCCCCACCCACACTCCCCCGTCCCACACTCCCCCGTCCCACACTCCCCCGTCCCACACTCACCCCGTCCCACACTCACCCCGTCCCCCACTCCCCCCGTCCCACACTCCCCCATCCCACACTCCACCGTCCCACACTCCCCCCACCCACACTCCCCCGTCCCACACTCCCCCATCCCACACTCGCCCCGTCCCACAATCCCCCATCCCACCCTCCCCCCGTCCCACACTCCCCCATCCCACACTCGCCCCATCCCACACTCCCCCATCCCACACTCCCCCTGTCCCACATTCCCATATCACACACTCCCCCATCCCACAATCCCCCATCCCACACTCCCCTGTCCTGCATTCCCCCCATCCCACACTGCCCCCGTCCCACACTCCCCCCGTCCCACATTCGCCCCGTCCCACACTCCTCCCATCCCACACTCCCCCGTCCCACACTCCCACATCACACACTCCCCCATCCCACACACCCGCATCCCACACTCCCGCATCCCACACTCCCCCCGTCCCACACTCACCCCGTCCCACAATCCCCCCGTCCCACACTCCCCCGTCCCACACTCCCCCGTCCCACACTCACCCCGTCCCACACTCACCCCGTCCCCCACTCCCCCCGTCCCACACTCCCCCCGTCCCACACTCACCCCGTCCCACACTCCCCCCGTCCCACACTCCCCCCGTCCCACACTCCCCCATCCCACACTCCCCCCGTCCCACACTCCCCCATCCCACACTCCCCGTCCCACACTCCCCCGTCCCACACTCACCCGTCCCACACTCCCCTCATCCCACACTCCCCCCATCCCACACTCCCCCATCCCACACTCCCACCATCCCACACTCCCCCGTCCCACACTCCCCCGTCCCACCCCCCCATCCCACACTCCCCCATCCCACACTCCCCCTGTTCCACACTCCCACGTCCCACACTCCCCCGTCCCACATTCCCCCATCCCACACTCCCCCGTCCCACACTCCCCCGTCCCACACTCCCTCGTCCCACACTCCCCCGTCCCACACTCCCCCGTCCCACACTCACCCCGTCCCACACTCACCCCGTCCCCCACTCCCCCCGTCCCACACTCCCCCCGTCCCACACTCACCCCGTCCCACACTCCCCCCGTCCCACACTCCCCCCGTCCCACACTCCCCCATCCCACACTCCCCCCGTCCCACACTCCCCCATCCCACACTCCCCGTCCCACACTCCCCCGTCCCACACTCACCCGTCCCACACTCCCCTCATCCCACACTCCCCCCATCCCACACTCCCCCATCCCACACTCCCCCCATCCCACACTCCCCCGTCCCACACTCCCCCGTCCCACCCCCCCATCCCACACTCCCCCATCCCACACTCCCCCCGTCACACACTCCCCCGTCCCACACTCCCCCGTCCCACATTCCCCCATCCCACACTCCCCCGTCCCACACTCCCCCGTCCCACACTCCCTCGTCCCACACTCCCCCATCCCACACTCCCCCGTCCCACACTCCCCTCATCCCACACTCCCCGGTCCCACAATCCCACGTCCCACACTCCCCCATCCCACTCTCCCCCCGTCCCACACTACCCCTGTCCCACACTCACCCATCCCACATTCGACCCGTCCCACACTCCCCCCATCCCACACTCCCCATCCCACACTCCCACATCCCACAATCCCCCGTCCCACACTCCCCCCATTCCACACTCCCCCCGTCCCACACTCCCCCCGTCCCACACTCCCCCCGTCCCACACTCCCCCCGTCCCACACTCCCCCCGTCCCACACTCCCCCCTTCCCACACTCCCCCGTCCCACACTCCCCCGTCCCACACTCCCCCGTCCCACACTCCCCCATCCCACACTCCCCCGTCCCACACTCCCCATCCCACACTCCCCCATCTGACACTCCCCCGTCCCACACTCCCCTGTCCCAAACTCCCCCCATCCCACATTCACCCCATCCCACACTCCCCCATCCCACACTCCCCCTGTACCACATTCCCACATTCCACAATCCCCCATCCCACTCTCCCCCCGTCCCACACTCCCCCTGTCCCACACTCCCCCATCCCACACTCCCCCATCCCACATTCGCCCCGTCCCACACTCCCCCTGTCCCACACTCCACCGTCCCACACTCCCCCGTCCCTCACTCCCCCGTCCCACACCCCAACATCCCACACTCCCCCCGTCCCACACTCCCTCTGTCCCACACTCCCATATCCCACACTCGCCCATCCCACACTCCCCCCGTCCCACACTCCCCCCGTCCCACACTCCCACGTCCCACACTCCCCCATCCCTCACTCCCCCGTCCCACACCCCAACATCCCACACTCCCCCCGTCCCACACTCCCTCTGTCCCACACTCCCATATCCCACACTCCCCCATCCCACACTCCCCCCGTCCGACACTCCCCCATCCCACACTCCCCCCATCCCACACTCCCACATCAGACACTCCCCCATCCCACACTCCCCCCCATCCCACACTCCCCCCCATCCCACACTCCCCCCATCCCACACTCCCCACATCCCACACTCCCCCATCCCACACTCCCCCGTCCCACACTCCCCCCATCCCACACTCCCCCATCCAACACTCCCCCCGTCCCACACTCCCCCGTCCTACACTCCCCAGTACCACACTCCCCCCATCCCACACTCCCCCATCCAGCACTCCCCCCGTCCCACACTCTCCCGTCCCACACTCCCCCATCACACACTCACCCCATCCCACACTCCCACATCCCACACTCCCCATCCCACACTCCCCCATCTGACACTCCCCTGTCCCACACTCCCCCGTCCCACAATCCCCCCATCCCACATTCACCCCATCCCACACTCCCCCATCCCACACTCCCCCTGTACCACATTCCCACATCCCACACTCCCCCATCCCACACTCCCCCCGTCCCACACTCCCCCTGTCCCACACTCCCCGCATCCCACACTCCCCGCATCCCACACTCCCCCCGTCCCACATTCGCCCCGTCCCACACTCCCCCGTCCCACACTCGCTCTGTCCCACACTCCCATATCCCACACTCCCCCCGTCCCACACTCCCCCCGTGCCACACTCCCCCATCCCACACTCCCCCATCCCTCACTCCCCCTGTCCCACACCCCAACATCCCACACACCCCCTGTCCCACACTCCCCCGTCCCACACTCCCCGTCCCACACTCCCCCGTCACACACTCCCCCGTCCCACACTCCCCCGTCCC